>NC_064644.1:589589800-589892437 GCF_023864345.2 Schistocerca serialis cubense
TTTACGACATATTATTTTGGTAGGACGTTGCAAAGACGACATTGAAGCTTTTCAGGGACTGTTACAAGAATTGGAAATTGACACTGACAATCGCGGAACGCGAAAACAGGAGCACAACAATTACAGGTCACATCTGTCACAATTCCGCGATGACAGAAATAATAATTGGACACGACAAGGCTATTCTTACAACGCACATCGTGACCAAAACAGACACCACTCGTATAACAACCGTTGGCAGAATAATAGTTACAGAGACAGATCGCATTTCCGTAGTAATGAATGTGACAGAGACAATCATAGAAACAGAAAATATGGCAGCCAGAACTATTATTGTCACGGGAGACAGAATAACTTCAGACGCAACAGTCCACCTTGCAGTGATAGTTCAGGGAGAAATTCTCCACCCCTTAACCGACAAGAAAGGAACTACAGGAACTACCGACATGACGACAGACGATATAATCGTAACGACAGACCTGAATTTCATCAGAACTGGCGGGATTCAAACAGGGCTGGGCTCTCTTGGCAAGGTGAATTAGTAGAAGTTAGGTCTCCTAATACCAATAACGACGCACGCCAACAAAGAGATAGCAGACAATGACTCGCACCGCAGGCAGCCACGTGCGCCGGCTGGCTCAGAGAAAAATAGCATACACGCTAATCTTGAGAAAAATTTGAGCATTCTTTACCGATGTACCATATACAACATGACAATTCAGTTAGTTTATTTGACAGCTACACGACTATATCACGACGCTACTAATGTGTGACACAATTTACATTGTTGCTTTTGTGGTGTATCTGTTTTATATCTGCACAGTTTTTATGTATTATTCTGGAAAGTAAAACATGTTTTAGTAGTAACTTTTTTGGTATAGCTACAATGAGGCAGTCTTCTCCATAGCACAACAATACGTTACAGTACAGTACTTTCTTCATCATGGCAATAAGCATAATAACTACGATATCTATACCCAAAGCATTTCACTTTTGTTTATGATGAGGTGAGTACGTTGACTTCAGCAGAACTTTGCTTACAGAGGACGATAACTACGACACTTCCACAGAATTATCTTACAGCAAGACACACATTTAGCGCTACAGGACATGCATTTGAGTAATTAATTTTGTACTTAAAACATTTATTTTTAAAGATTTTTGAATTACAATGAAAGTTTGCCGTGATACATTTCATTCCATTGCTGTAATCTGTAACACCTGAGGGTATAATTACATTAATCCTCAGGGGGCTACACGCTTACTTTGTGTATCACGTGTTTGGAAAGCACAAGGAGCCCTAGCAAATATGGTATTTGCTTATACAACTTTACATATCGGTACCATATTTCTCTAACACATAAACTACACAGCTATCTGATCATTTAACAGAGAAACAAACTTATTTTTTTTACTACATCAGTGACAGATGTTTACGTAATTACACCGTTGGATAACTTCACACTTATGAAATTGTATTTGTCTGTACTTTGTGAACTGTTCATATTTTTTTGGAACCATTGTAATACTATGAGAGCTTTGAATGTCGTATTTGGTATGGGATTATGATTTTGAAAGTACGTTTGAGGTAGATGACACTTTTGAAATGAGCAGAGAATTTTCTTTAGGTTTTGATATTATTGGAGGGAGCTACGACGATTTTGAGATTTGGATGAGTTTTTATGATGTTATTATTACGATGAAAATGTGTATTATGCTGTTGAGGTATGTTTATGATCAATAAGCTGATGCTATATGAGGAATCTGATTATGCTATGTATTTATTATGATGAAATATTGGTGTCAACGAATATGAACATGTGTAATAAGGTAAGGAATAATGAGTAGTGGTTAGGGACTCTGACTTGTGAAAAAGGATGTTGGAAACCAAGAATCATACTTTAAGAGTTATGAAATGTGTGTAAATGCGTGAATGAATCACAATGCCGACGAATATTTTTTGGACACTGTTATATTTATAGGATTTTGTTTCTACAGATTTGCAACGTAAATTCTCGACCTGTGAAATTTTTATATGAGACTGTCACTGTAGTGCAAACTGGTGTCGTAAGTATTTCGGTAAGAAAGTGAAGTGTCCACCTTCACGTAATGCGTCATGGGCACCCAGCTGCGCGACAGTCGCCTGGAAAAAAGCCATTAGTGTGTGCCTTTCAGAGGTACAGGTGGAGAAAAGAAGGAGGCCATTATTCTTGCTATTGACCCTTCTTTGTAGAAAGCATTGCAAATACGAAACGCTCAAACTTGAAAACATATGATTACAATGTGGAGTTCTTAATTTATGATATTTACTGAAATGAAATGATGAGAAACATTTCACGTCTATTGTCTTGCTAGTTGAAAGATTCTTTACAGCATTATGAAATGCCATATGGCTAGTGAATGACGTTTTACACCTTGCTTTGACTATTTTGTTTAATATCTAGTTTCTAGCTGCACTGCAGCATTGGTTAAAATAAAATTTTATAGATGTACTAATATAAATATTTTATGCCTACAGAACCAGTAAATAATAACTTGATGATGTTCTTAAGAAAAACGAAGGAGCACAAGAAGACATTTCCCTTCACAGGAATTGCATACAGAATTTTCTTTTCAAGTACTTGGTAATTTCTCTTGTAGAATAAATTGTGATGCATCACTCTAGTGTTAAGATGTGACATAGGTATTACATATGGCCATCTTTACTGTACTATTTTTTCTGCTTGTGGGTTTGTCATGTTTAGGTATAAGTTATTGCATTTTCTGCTACTGTTTGCCAGCAATAGTTCTACTGAATTTTACATTGTATTAAGCTAGTTTTACTACCGATTTATTTTTCTTGTTGCTGCTCATTGCCTCATATAAGTTTTATTTGCTTTGCTAATTTCTATAATGCTGCTTGCTTTGCCAATTTCCATTTTTTTGTCATTGCTGTTTGTGTTAATTGTTTTGTGCTGCTGCATTGCCTCGTCCCTTAGTTTAGCATCTGAGCTCAGTAGATTTAAGTTAGCTTAAGATGGGGTAGGCTATATACAGGGTGTTTCAAAAATGACCGGTATATTTGAAACGGCAATAAAAACTAAACGAGCAGCGATAGAAATACACCGTTTGTTGCAATATGCTTGGGACAACAGTACATTTTCAGGCAGACAAACTTTCGAAATTACAGTAGTTACAATTTTCAACAACAGATGGCGCTGCAGTCTGGGAAACTCTATAGTACGATATTTTCCACATATCCACCATGCGTAGCAATAATGGCGTAGTCTCTGAATGAAATTACCTGAAACCTTTGACAACATGTCTGGCGGAATGGCTTCACATGCCGATGAGATGTACTGCTTCAGCTGTTCAATTCTTTCTGGATTCTGGCGGTACACCTAGTCTTTCAAGTGTCCCCACAGAAAGAAGTCACAGGGGTTCATGTCTGGCGAATAGGGAGGCCAATCCACGCCGCCTCCTGTATGTTTCGGATAGCCCAAAGCAATCAGACGATCATCGAAATATTCATTCAGGAAATTAAAGACGTCGGCCGTGCGATGTGGCCGGGCACCATCTTGCATAAACCACGAGGTGTTTGCAGTGTCGTCTAAGGCAGTTTGTACCACCACAAATTCACGAAGAATGTCCAGATAGCGTGATGCAGTAATCGTTTCGGATCTGAAAAATGGGCCAATGATTCCTTTGGAAGAAATGGCGGCCCAGACCAGTACTTTTTGAGGATGCAGGGACGATGGGACTGCAACATGGGGCTTTTCGGTTCCCCATATGTGCCAGTTCTGTTTATTGACGAAGCTGTCCAGGTAAAAATAAGCTTCGTCAGTAAACCAATTGCTGCCCACATGCATATCGCCGTCATCAATCCTGTGCACTATATCGTTAGCGAATGTCTCTCGTGCAGCAATGGTAGCGGCGCTGAGGTGTTGCTGCGTTTGAATTTTGTATGGATAGAGGTGTAAACTCTGGCACATGAGACGATACGTGGACGTTGGCGTCATTTGGACCGCAGCTGCAACACGGCGAATGGAAACCCGTGGCCGCTGTTGGATCACCTGCTGCACTAGCTGCGCGTTGCCCTCTGTGGTTGCCGTACGCGGTCGCCCTACCTTTCCAGCACGTTCATCTGTCACGTTTCCAGTCCGTTGAAATTTTTCAAACAGATCCTTTATTGTATCGCTTTTCGGTCCTTTGGTTACATTAAACCTCCGTTGAAAACTTCGTCTTGCTGCAACAACACTGTGTTCTAGGAGGTGGAATTCCAACACCAGAAAAATCCTCTGTTCTAAGGTATAAACCATGTTGTCTACAGCACACTTGCACGTTGTGAACAGCACACGCTTACAGCAGAAAGACGACTTACAGAATGGCGCACCCACAGACTGCATTGTCTTCTATATCTTTCACATCACTTGCAGCGCCATCTATTGTTGAAAATTGTAACTACTGTAATTTCGAAAGTTTGTCCGCCTGAAAATGTACTGTTGTCCCAAGCATATTGGAACAAACGGTGTATTTCTATCGCTGCTCGTTTAGTTTTTATTGCTGTTTCAAATATACCGGTCATTTTTTAAACACCCTGTAAGAGAACAAGTTGTGATGAATTGGAAGAAATGCATTGAGAAGCTATAAGATAATGGTCTGGCCAAAAAAGTATTTTGAAAGAGGATATGAACAAAAAAGTTGGGTTTAGGGACAACAGGTTTAGGTAGGATTTTCTTGGAAATAAATGATGAGGCAAGATAGTGGAAAATAAATAATGAGGTAAGAAATATGTGAACATATAAATACAGAAAGCATGCTTGGATAGGATTTTTTGGGGAAAACAAATGTTGAAATAAGACGAAAGATCTATGGAATGAAGTTTTGGGTTGGACTGCAGTACCAAATGTTACACTGAAAACAAACCCTACCCTTTCCTCCTATGTCATTCTGCTATGTGTTTGTGTACTCTTGTGTATTTGTTTTTTTCCTGTCTTTATGTGTTTAGTTAATAAGATTTATGTTGTAGAATTTTACTAGTACTAAGCTATATTCACTATGATGAGGAATACTGTTATCCTCAAATATAATTTGCATTTATAATATGTTATTTTCTTTTTAAAGATGTTTAGACATTATTTATTCTGTTCTGTTTTAATGCTCATGTGTGAAGTTGATGTTTCCAAAGGTATTCTGATATTTTATGTATTTACTTATATCATAATTCCTGTGACATTGATGTATATGTTATTTCGATTCTTTTGTAAAGCCAATATTACTACAAATGTTATCCGTATCGCTATGCTCTTTAATGATGTATTTTGTACCTTTTTTATTGTATGTTATAAAATTGTAATAGACACCAGTTCATCAAATTAAGTAACTTGTAAGCATTCATTTCACTGCACATATTTCTGTTGGTCATAATATATGCACAGTATGTGAGAAGTTGGCACTGTTAGTGTTTGCACGTGTGTTAATAATTCAGCAAGGGATTGGATAACAGCATTGTTGGTTCTAAGGATATTTCAAAAAAAATTTTTGTGAGTGCACAAGTATTGGTTTATGGACTTGCTATATTGTCCGCAAGACACTTCGATGGTGATTGTGCACCTGCACAGTCGCAACAGATGGCTGTTGGCCGTCTCTACAAGGACTACAATGGGTCTGCATCTTTTATGGCCCACCAATACCATTATTTCTACAAGGACTACAGTGGGTCTGCATCTTTGATGGCCCACCAATACCATTATTTCTACAAGGACTGCAGTGGGTCTGCACCTTTGATGACCCACCAATACCATTATTTCTACAAGGACTGCAGTGGGTCTGCACCTTTGAGGACCCACCAATACCGTTATTTCTACAAGGACTGCAGTGGGTCTGCACCTCTGGTGGCCCACCAATACCATACTCTCTACCAGGACTACAGTGGGTCTGCATCTTTTATGGCCCACCAATACCATTATTTCTACAAGGACTACAGTGGGTCTGCATCTTTGATGGCCCACCAATACCATTATTTCTACAAGGACTGCAGTGGGTCTGCACCTTTGATGACCCACCAATACCATTATTTCTACAAGGACTGCAGTGGGTCTGCACCTTTGAGGACCCACCAATACCGTTATTTCTACAAGGACTGCAGTGGGTCTGCACCTCTGGTGGCCCACCAATACCATACTCTCTACCAGGACTACAGTGGGTCTGCATCTTTTATGACCCACCAATACCGTTATTTCTACAAGGACTACAGTGGGTCTGCATCTTTTATGGCCCACCAATACCATTATTTCTACAAGGACTACAGTGGGTCTGCATCTTTGATGGCCCACCAATACCATTATTTCTTCAAGGACTGCAGTGGGTCTGCACCTTTGATGACCCACCAATACCATTATTTCTACAAGGACTGCAGTGGGCCTGCACCTTTGAGGACCCACCAATACCGTTATTTCTACAAGGACTGCAGTGGGTCTGCACCTCTGGTGGCCCACCAATACCATACTCTCTACCAGGACTACAGTGGGTCTGCATCTTTTATGGCCCACCAATACCATTATTTCTACAAGGACTACAGTGGGTCTGCATCTTTGATGGCCCACCAATACCATTATTTCTACAAGGACTGCAGTGGGTCTGCACCTTTGATGACCCACCAATACCATTATTTCTACAAGGACTGCAGTGGGTCTGCACCTTTGAGGACCCACCAATACCGTTATTTGTACAAGGACTGCAGTGGGTCTGCACCTCTGGTGGCCCATCAATACCATACTCTCTACCGGGACTACAGTGGGTCTGCTCTGTAATGACCTACCTACCAATATTCTTCAAAACTTCGACTGATTCTGCTGTGGGTTTGCTCTGTTGTGGCCCATTACCTGTCTGCATGTCAAGAGTCAGCACTGTCTTTTCGTTGGAAGGACAACACTACTTCTTCAAGACTGTATGGAAATCCACCACTTCCGTGGGCATTTTCTTTTACTGCTCAGACTTTGAGAAAAACACTGGACTTTTACTATGATGGATGATCAGGACTGTATTTATGGACTGTGAGAAAATTTTAGCTTTTGACCAACATTGTATCAATAAGTGTGTGCATTTGATTTCTTTGTTATTGTAATTGTGAAAAAATTTTAACAAACATGTGTTGGTCAGTGCCCAAAACAATTTGTAAAATTTTTTGTGGGGAGCATGGGGGCTATGTAAGTAGGCTGTTTAGGTTCTTATATTGGTAACGCCACAGCCACGTAGCGCTCTGTATGAAAATCACTGACTGTGCTGTGTGCAGTCTGTGGCTGGATGGCATTGTTGGAATTTGCTATTGTAGTGTTGGGCAGCTGGATGTTAACAGCGCATAGCGTTGCGCAGTTGGAGGTGAGCCCCCAGCAGTGGTGGATGTGGGGAAGTGAGATGGCGGATTTTTGAGAGCGGATGATCTGGACGTGTGTCCATCAGAAGCAGTACGTTTGTAAGATTGGATGTCATGAACTGCTATATATATTATGACTTTTGAACACTATTAAACTGGCAGTAGTGGTGCTCGCTGTATTGCAGTAGATCGAGTAACGAAGATTTTTGTGAGGTAAGTGATTTGTGAAACGTATAGGTTAATGTTAGTCGGGGCCATTTTTTGTAGGGATTTTTGAAAGTCAGATTGCGTTGCGCTAAAACTATTGTGTGTCAGTTTAAGCACAGTCATGTATAATTGTTCGAAGGGGACGTTTCACATTGCTATTGTCAGTGAAAGTGAAGAAGACGTACAGGATCTCTTGGATGGAAGTAACAGTCTAGTAAATCCAGAATACGCATTGTGAGCAAAACAGGATAAAGGTAATGAAATGTAGCAGAAATAGAAAGAGGAATAAACTTAACCTCAAAGTTGTAGATCACGAAGTAGACGAAGTTAAAGAATTCTACTATCTTGGAAGCAAAATAAAGTATGAGGACGATATAAAAAGCAGACACAGGCAACAAGTGCATTCCTGGCCAAGAGAAGTCTACTCGTATCGAATATAATTGGCCTCATTTTGAGAAAGAAATTTCTGAGAACGTATGTTTGGGGCACAGCATTGTATGGTAGTGAATCACGGACAGTGGCAAAATCGGAACTTGAGGGAATCGAAGCGTTTGAGATATGGTGCTACAAGTGAATGACGGAAATTAGATAGACTGTTTAGGATCGCCGAAGAAAGGAACATTTGATAAGATGAAGCGGCAGGACGGTAGGAAATGAGTTAAGACATGGGGGAACAACATCCATCGTACTAGAGGGAGCTGTGAGTAAAAAGACAGAGACGGTAATACACGCAACAAATAATTTTCGATGTAGGAGGTGATGAAAATGTTAGAGTTTAGCGAAGGAGAGGAATCAGTGGCGTTCAGCTTGAAATCGGTCAGATGAATGATGGCGAAAACACACAGAAAGTGACATACAAAGTATTGTGATCAAAAGTATCTGGACACTTGTTAGTGGACATTAGCTTCCCCTTCATGGCAACTTCAATTTTGCTGGAAGACGTTCAGTGAGGTGTCTGCATGTCTGAACGTTTGCCGCTTCAAGCGGGGGACGTTCCATGTTGCTGTGTACCACATTTTACTTCGTGTTTGTGAGGAACACTGAAGCTGCACTCTTCATCTATGGCGCACTGGTGTAAAATGCGACATGAAATGAGCTAAGTGGAAAATCCGTGTAATTAGCAGGATTCTGTACTTGTATTTACATATATAATCCGACTTCTGATATTTCCTTTTTGTGTGCCGAATAAAATCTCGTGTTTCAGATAAAATCGCTTCGAAAGCTTTCGTCCAAAACTTGATGGAAAATTTAAACGTGTTTTTCATGTTGAGTGTATCAAAACCAGTGCGTTTGTCGTATCGTGTGTTGTCGTACACTTTGTTCCGAAACAATTATTTTGTCCTATAGCACTCGTTCTACATCTACATCTACATCTATACTCCGCGAGCCACCTTACGGTGTGTGGCGGAGGGTACTTATTGTACCACTATCTGATCCCCCCTTCCCTGTTCCATTCACGAATTGTGCGTGGAAAGAACGACTGCTTGTAAGTCTCCGTATTTGCTCTAATTTCTCGGATCTTTTCGTTGTGATCATTACGCGAGATATATGTGGGCGGTAGTAATATGTTGCCCATCTCTTCCCGGAATGTGCTCTCTCGTAATTTCGATAATAAACCTCTCCGTATTGCGTAACGCCTTTCTTGAAGTGTCCGCCACTGGAGCTTGTTCAGCATCTCCGTAACGCTCTCGCGCTGACTAAATGTCCCCATGACGAATCGCGCTGCTTTTCGCTGGATCATGTCTATCTCTTCTATTAATCCAACCTGGTAAGGGTCCCATACTGATGAGCAATACTCAAGAATCGGACGAACAAGCGTTTTGTAAGCTACTTCTTTCGTCGATGAGTCACATTTTCTTAGAATTCTTCCTATGAATCTCAACCTGGCGCCTGCTTTTCCCACTATTTGTTTTATGTGAGCATTCCACTTCAGATCGCTCCGGATAGTAACTCCTAAGTATTTTACGGTCGTTACCGCTTCCAATGATTTACCACCTATGGCATAATCGTACTGGAATGGATTTCTGCCCCTATGTATGCGCATTATATTACATTTATCTACGTTTAGGGAAAGCTGCCAGCTGTCGCACCATGCATTAATCCTCTGCAGGTCCTCCTGGAGTACGTACGAGTCTTCTGATGTTGCTACTTTCTTGTAGACAACCGTGTCATCTGCAAATAGCCTCACGGAGCTACCGATGTTGTCAACTAAGTCATTTATGTATATTGTAAACAATAAAGGTCCTATCACGCTTCCCTGCGGTACTCCCGAAATTACCTCTACATCTGCAGATTTTGAACCGTTAAGAATGACATGTTGTGTTCTTTCTTCTAGGAAATCCTGAATCCAATCACAAACCTGGTCCGATATTCCGTAAGCTCGTATTTTTTTCACTAAACGTAAGTGCGGAACCGTATCAAATGCCTTCCTGAAGTCCAGGAATACGGCATCAATCTGCTCGCCAGTGTCTACGGCACTGTGAATTTCTTGGGCAAATAGGGCGAGCTGAGTTTCACATGATCTCTGTTTGCGAAATCCATGTTGGTTATGATGAAGGAGATTTGTATTATCTAAGAACGTCATAATACGAGAACACAAAACATGTTCCATTATTCTACAACAGATTGACGTAAGCGAAATAGGCCTATAATTATTCGCATCTGATTTATGACCCTTCTTGAAAATGGGAACGACCTGCGCTTTCTTCCAGTCGCTAGGTACTTTACGTTCTTCCAGCGATCTACGATAAATTGCTGATAGAAAGGGGGCAAGTTCTTTAGCATAATCACTGTAGAATCTTAAGGGTATCTCGTCTGGTCCGGATGCTTTTCCGCTACTAAGTGATAGCAGTTGTTTTTCAATTCCGATATCGTTTATTTCAATATTTTCCATTTTGGCGTCCGTGCGACGGCTGAAGTCAGGGACCGTGTTACGATTTTCCGCAGTGAAACAGTTTCGGAACACTGAATTCAGTATTTCTGCCTTTCTTCGGTCGTCCTCTGTTTCGGTTCCATCGTGGTCAACGAGTGACTGAATAGGGGATTTAGATCCGCTTACCGATTTTACATATGACCAAAACTTTTTAGGGTTCTTGTTTAGATTGTTTGCCAATGTTTTATGTTCGAATTCGTTGAATGCTTCTCTCATTGCTCTCTTTACGCTCTTTTTCGCTTCGTTCAGCTTTTCCTTATCAGCTATGATTCGACTACTCTTAAACCTATGATGAAGCTTTCTTTGTTTCCGTAGTACCTTTCGTACATGATTGTTATACCACGGTGGATCTTTCCCCTCGCTTTGGACCTTAGTCGGTACGAACTTATCTAAGGCGTACTGGACGATGTTTCTGAATTTTTTCCATTTTTGTTCCACATCCTCTTCCTCAGAAATGAACGTTTGATGGTGGTCACTCAGATATTCTGCGATTTGTGCCCTATCACTCTTGTTCAGCAAATATATTTTCCTTCCTTTCTTGGCATTTCTTATTACACTTGTAGTCATTGATGCAACCACTGACTTATGATCACTGATACCCTCTTCTACATTCACGGAGTCGAAAAGTTCCGGTCTATTTGTTGCTATGAGGTCTAAAACGTTAGCTTCACGAGTTGGTTCTCTAACTATCTGCTCGAAGTAATTCTCGGACAAGGCAGTCAGGATAATGTCACAAGAGTCTCTGTCCCTGGCTCCAGTTCTGATTGTGTGACTATCCCATTCTATACCTGGTAGATTGAAGTCTCCCCCTATTACAATAGTATGATCACGAAACTTCTTCACGACGTTCTGCAGGTTCTCTCTGAGGCGCTCAACTACTACGGTTGCTGATGCAGGTGGTCTATAGAAGCATCCGACTATCATATCTGACCCACCTTTGATACTTAACTTAACCCAGATTATTTCACATTCGCATTCGCTAATAACTTCACTGGATATTATTGAATTCTTTACTGCTATAAGTACTCCTCCACCATTGGCGTTTATCCTATCCTTGCGGTATATATTCCATTCTGTGTCTAGGATTTCGTTACTGTTCACTTCCGGTTTTAACCAACTTTCCGTTCCTAATACTATATGCGCACTATTTCCTTCAATAAGAGATACTAATTCAGGAACCTTGCCCTGGATACTCCTGCAGTTTACCAATATTCCGTTAACTTTTCCTGTTTTTGGTCTCTGAGGACGGACATTCTTTATCAACGATGATAATGTCCTCTCTGGTAAGCCGTCAGGTATTTTATCGTTTCGCCCAAGGGGGGGTCCCTCTAACCTAAAAAACCCCCGTGTGCACGCCACACGTACTCTGCTACCCTAGTAGCTGCTTCCGGTGTGTAGTGCACGCCTGACCTGTCTAGGGGGGCCCTACAGTTCTCCACCCAATAACGGAGGTCGATGAATTTGCAACCATTATAGTCGCAGAGTCGTCTGAGCCTCTGGTTTAGACCCTCCACACGGCTCCAAACCAGAGGACCGCGATCGACTCTGGGCACTATGCTGCAGATATTAAGCTCAGCTTGCACTCCGCGTGCGATGCTGGTTGTCTTCACCAAATCAGCCAGCCGCCGGAAGGAACCAAGGATGGCCTCAGAACCCAAGCGGCAGGCGTCATTCGTTCCGACATGTGCTACTATCTGCAGCCGGTCACACCCAGTGCGTTCAATAGCTGCCGGAAGGGCCTCCTCCACATTACGGACGAGACCCCCCGGCAAGCACACCGAGTGGCATTCTTCCCCGACCTACCCGCTATTTTCCTGAGGGGCTCCATAACCCGCCTAACGTTGGAGCTCCCTATAACTAATAGGCCCGCCCTCTGTGACTGTCGGGACCTTGCCGGAGAATCGGCCACTGGCCCAACAGGCGAGGCACCCTGTGGTGGCTCGGAAACGATGTCATCACCACTAGGAAGCACCCCGTACCTGTTGGAAAGGGGTAAGGCAGCTGCCACGCGGCCAGATCCCACCTTCGCCTTTCGGCCAGGCACGCGCGAGCCCACCACTGTCCGCCATTCACCCTGGAGTGATGGCTGACCGGTAAGATGCTCACTGCCGGAAGACGCAGCGACATCAGGGGTTCCATGTGATTCCAAGGCCACCGAAGTAGGCATAGGTCTCACCACAGTTGCCCCAACGCCACTACGAGCCGACGCCTGCGCCTCGAGCTCGATGAGCCTAACAGACAAAGCCTCCACCTGCCCCCGAAGAGTGGCCAATTCTCCTTGCGTCCGCTCACAACAACCACAGCCCCTACACATGACTATGTTTACCCTACTCTATACGGTGACAAATTCCCAAGATAATCTTCTGATGAGCTACTCTGATAATCAAGAAACACTCACTGAAATACGAGACGCGAAAACTACGCTAGGTTTTCCCAGAAAAACTATTTAAAAGCTAAGCGCAGCAAATAAGTACAAAAACGCTTTATACAAACAGTACTCGCTGCTGCTGGTGCTGTCGCTCTGGCTGTCACAAGACAACTGCTGATTCAAGTGACTAGTGGCTAACGGCCGCGAAACAAACAAAAGACGGTTTTAGGGCGCTTTCTGTTCTAAACGATCAAGAAAACACTAAGAAATCTAACACGAAAACTACGTAAAGTTTTATCAAGAACTGTTAGTTACTATGCAGAGCAGATAAACACAAATAGAACCCCTTCCTTAGTGGAAGGTCGTAAACAAAATGCAAAATAAACGCTTTATACAAACAGTACTCGCTGCTGCTGGTGCTGTCGCTCTGGCTGTCACAAGACAACTGCTGATTCAGGTGACTAGTGGCTAACGGCCGCGAAACAAACAAAAGACGGTTTTAGGGCGCTTTCTGTTCTAAACGATCAAGAAAACACTAAGAAATCTAACACGAAAACTACGTAAAGTTTTATCAAGAACTGTTAGTTACTATGCAGAGCAGATAAACACAAATAGAACCCCTTCCTTAGTGGAAGGTCGTAAACAAAATGCAAAATAAACGCTTTATACAAACAGTACTCGCATTTGAGGTACTGTCCCAGCTCAAAGAATCAATCACGTCAAATTTCAGTGTATGTGAACGTAAATGAAGATAGACATTGTGGTGTGACCGCCAGACACCACACTTGCTAGGTAGGTGCCTTTAAATCGGCCGCGGTCCGGTAGTATACGTCGGACCCGCGTGTCGCCACTATCAGTGATTGCAGACCGAGCGCCGCCACACGGCAGGTCTAGTCTAGAGAGACTTCCTAGCACTCGCCCTAGTTGTACAGCCGACTTTGCTAGTGATGGTTCACTGCCTACTTACGTTCTCATTTGCCGAGACGATAGTTTATCATAGCCTTCAGCTACGTCATTTGCTACGACATAGCCAGGCGCCATATTCAGTTACTATTGATATTGTGAATCATGTACCGTCAAGACCGACGTTCATCATTAATGGATTAAAGTTACGTATTCCACCAGCTACGTCCGTTTTTCTAAATTCTAATTTCCTTGTCATGTTCCAGACAAAAGGCAGATTATTATTACGCAGAGTGAACGAGTATCTCATAAATGGCGCAGCTGGTCGACTGTTCTCATGCTACTGTCGTGAGCATCAACAGAAAGAGGTATGAGGACAGTGAAACTAACACTAGGCACTAAATCGTTATACGCCCATGACTATTCACAGATCGTGGGGTTCAGAGGCTTGTCTGCTCTGTAAAGCAGCATAGATGGTGATCTGTGGCATCTCTGCCGAAGGAGCACAATACTGGTGCACGCCTAAGTGTTTCGGAGCACAGCGTTCATCGTACTTTGTTGAATACGGAGCTCCGCAGCAGACCACTCCTAAGTGTTCAAATGCTGACTCTATGACATCGTCAATTACGATTGCAGTGGACACGGGACCGTCGGGATCCGACCGTCGATCAATGGCAACGTGTCGGGTCTTCGGGTGAATCACATTTTTGCAGCATTAGGTTGATGGTCGTCTCCACAAACGCTGTCATCAAGATGAAACGTGCAGCGAAACACGGACATAAACTTGTGGAAGCAGTATTATGCTACGAGAGCCAGCCTCCTGTGCTTGCATGGACCTGTGGTAGTAATCGTAGACACGCTGACAGCTGCATACTACCTGCATCCCTTTATCCTCGATGTTTTCCTCGACGGCGAGGTCAATTTTAGCAGTATAATTGTCCGTGTCTCGGAGCTAGTAACGTGGCTTGAGATGCATTATAGCAAACTCACTTTTATGTGCCAGTGTACATCAGCATACTGGTGAGTAATCTTGGTTGGCTGCTCATGACGTAAACACATAACGTGCCACAATCCGATCGTAATTGCAGTAGAAGCAAAAACCAGTCCAAGTTGCAAATTTTTCTTTTTTATTCATTCGATGACTAGTTTCGGGCCGAGACCCATTTTCAAATGACCATAACATAGTCTAAAGTGCCATTTTCATCATAATATCTTCGGAAATGCCACTTTGGACTATTTTATGATGATTTGAAAGTCTCGGCCAGAAACTAGTCACCGAATGAATAAAAAGGAAAAATTTGCAACTTGGACGGGTTTTTTCTTCTACTGAAATTACGACCTGATTGTGGTACGCTATGTGTTTACGTCGTGAGCAGCCAACCAAGGTTACGCAACACCCCTGTCGTGCATGACACCAAATGATATTGGTAATTTTTAACATTTAAAGAAAAAAATACTGGTATAGATTGGCGATGGGGCATTTCAGCTTTTATTTCATTCTGTACTCGCTGACCGTCACGACTAACAGGTGAAACCTTTGAAGCTCCCCATAGTTTTTATCTTGTCTTCGACTTTCGACCAGCGGTGAGGCCCAGTGCCGGCCAAAGACTTCGGAAACGCTGATCTAGACAACAGTGGCGGAAGTTCTGTGAAGCTTTTGCTACGAATGTGGTTGTCTAAAGGAAGGTTGCAACACCAGCGACGAGTATAAAGACCTGCAGAGAACTGAAGACTGGTGCAGGGCGTTGCAGTTGATAATTGTGGTGGGCTTCCTCTAAGACCTTCAGTAGACACACCATCAGATTATTTGACTTGTCGCTCTAACGAAGTAGACGAGTGTCAGCAATATGTCTCGTTGTCTTGGCTGGCTCTGAGGACTATGGGACTCAACTGCTGAGGTCATTAGTCCCCTAGAACTTAGAACTAGTTCAACATAACCAACCTAAGGACATCACAAACATCCATGCCCGAGGCAGGATTCGAACCTGCGACCGTGGTCTTGCGGTTCCAGACTGCAGCGCCTTTAACCGCACGGCCACTTCGGCCGGCTCTCGTTGTCTTATCGTGGGGTGTTTATCTTCTGCCGTTAGGTCAGACGATAGAAATGCCACCTGCACGCTTAGAGTAGAAGATTGACGGTGACCAAAATTGACAATCTGAAGTTCCTTTGGTATTGGTACGTTAATCTTAGTATCACATATATCTCTGACAC
This sequence comes from Schistocerca serialis cubense, assembly GCF_023864345.2. Lineage (NCBI taxonomy): Eukaryota > Metazoa > Arthropoda > Insecta > Orthoptera > Acrididae > Schistocerca > Schistocerca serialis. Next base: position 589,605,777 of record NC_064644.1, read on the forward strand.
TTGACAAAAGTGTCTATACATTTATCTTCATGGCTGTGTACAGGAATATGGTAATCTTACTAGGCGCAGACTGAAACTTGACTATAGACTGGTACAGACTGGTGCAGACAAATGCAGACTGACTAATCGGAGGTCTGAACACTCATTATAATACCTCGCGTGGTTCAGGTATCACTGCGCGAGTGTGATCCGCGAGGAGAAAAGGTTCTACATTAGCAGCAATCTCATTGGCTGAATTACATATTAATACGCGGATCGGCCAAAGCAGAATTTGGTCCGTCTCTAAGACAGTGCCATCTCGTAGTGCGGAGACAGACGAGTGCTGCGCCTGCGCTGTTGTGCTTAGTGGGGTGCGCTCTAGTGGGAAAGTTGTGTACACGCTGACTATGCGGAACTATGTACGCAACAGGTTCTACGTTAGCAGCAATCTCATTGGCTGAGTTACATATTAATACGCGGATCGCCGGAAGCAGAATTTGGTCCGTCCCTATGGCAGTGCCATCTTGTAGTGCGGAGACGGACGAGCGCTACGCCTGCGCTGTTGTGCTTAGTGGGGCGTGCTCTAATGGGAAAGTTGTGTACGCGCTGACTATGCGGAAGTAAGTACACAACAATAATGAACGTAAATAAATTTGTGAGTCTGCTCCTAAATAGGTGACGAGATCCATTATTATTCGATTACACTATGGAGAAAAATCGCTGGAGACAGTGACCGCTGCGATATACCTAAACGTAACAGTCTGGACGGACGTAAGTGGAATGACTACATAAAACAGTTGGTAGGAAAAGCGGGATGCTAGAAAGAGATTCATTGGAAGAATTTGAAGCAATTTATACAAGAAAGAATCGGCCAACAAAACAATTGTTAGACCAACTCTTGAATATTGTTCGTCATTGTTGATGAGGGTCCCTTACGAAGTAGGATTAACTGCAGAGAGAAAGAAGTTCGAACACAGGGCGGCAAGTTTAGTCAGTTTAGTTCAGGAAGCGCTAGACATTGAGGGGACACTCAACATATTCCTGTGGATCACGCAGAAAGTCAGTACTGAAATACCGACACCATACATTTAAAGAAGAGTTGGGCAAGACTTTCGAAAGTTCAGCAGACACTCTTTATTACTCAGTAAGGGTGCAGACACAATTATCACTTAACGGTTCATAAAATCATTCCACGTCTCGTCGTCGCGAAGGTACAGACACATACACTACTGGCCATTAAAATTGCTACACCAAGAAGAAATGCAGATGATAAACGGGTATTCATTGGACAAATATATTATACTAGAACTGACATGTGATTACATTTTCACGCAATTTGGGTGCATAGAGCCTGAGAAATCAGTGCCCAGAACAACCACCTCTGGCCGTAATAACGGCCTTCATACGCGTGGGCATTGAGTCAAACAGAGATTGGATGGCGTGTGCAAGTACGGTACCACAGTTAATCAACACTAGTGACTGGCGTATTGTGACGAGCCAGTTGCTCGGCCACCATCGACCAGACATTTTCAGTTGGTAAAAGATCTGGAGAATGTGCTCGCCAGGGCAACTGTCGAACATTTTCTGTATCCAGAAAGGCCCGTACAGGATCTGCAACATGCGGTCGTGCATTATCCTGCTGAAATGTAGGGTTTCGCAGGGATCGAATGAAGGGTAGAGCCACGGGTTGTAACACATCTGAAATGTAACGTCCACTGTTCAAAGTGCCGTCAATGCGAACAAGAGGTGACCGAGACATGTAACTAATGGCACCCCATACCATCACGCCGGGTGATACGTCAGTATGGCGATGACGAATACACACGTCCAATGTGCGTTCACCGCGATGTCGCCAAACACGGATGCGACCATTATGATGCTGTAAACAGAACCTGGATTCATCCGAAAAAATGACGGTTTGCCATTCGTGAACCCAGGTTCGTCGTCGAGTACACCATCGCAGGCGCTCCTGTCTGTGATGCAGCGTCAAGGGTAACCGCAGCCATGGTCTCTGAGCTGATAGTCCATGCTGCTGCAAACGTCGTTGAACTGTTCGTGCAGATGGTTGTTGTCTTGCAAACGTCCCTATCTAAGGGATCGAGACGTGGCTGCAAGATCTGTTACAGCAATGCGAATAAGTTGCCTGCCATCTCGACTGCTAGTGATACGAGGCCGTTGGGATCCAGCACGGCGTTCCGTATTACCCTCCTGAACCCACCGATTCCATATTCTGCTTACAGTCATTGTGTCTCCACCAACGCGAGCAGCAATGTCGCGATACGATAAACCGCAATCGAGACAGGCTACAATCCGACCTTTATCAAAGTCGGAAATGTGATGGTACGCATTTCTCCTCCTTACACGAGGCATCACAACAAAGTTTCACTAGGCCATGGCAGTCAACTGAGTTTGTGTATGAGAAATCGGTTGGAAACTTTCCTCATGTCAGCACGTTGTAAGTGTCGCCGCCGGCGCCACCCTTGTGTGAATGCTCTGAAAAGCTAATCATTTGCATATCACAGCATCTGGTTCCTGTCGGTTAAATTTCGAGTCTGTAGCACGTCGTCATCGTGGTGTAGCAATTTTAATGGCCAGTAATGTATATTCCAAAATCTCGCAAGTCGGTCACCATCCGTATATCCAAAATCCAAAGAGTTATTCAAGTGAGATCTAATAATCGGACCATTTACGTATTCACAACCTCAGTGAGGTAGATAATAGAGCACGGCACAGTACGTAGTGAGTTTATGCTGGCAAGGCGGCACGTTTTGCTTCCTGCGTGAAGTCAGAGGCCATGCCCACGTGAGCTTCCGCGGCACCATGTACCGCAGGTTGCCGACCTCACTGTCTGAGGACTCATATGCTGTGGGAGACATATTACTTCCTCCGACATACGTCTCGCGAAAGACCACGGTGACAAGATATGAGAAATTAATGCTCATACTAATTTCGTCGACAATCATTCTCTACATATGTCATTCGTGAATGGAACAGAGCAGGGAAGTGGCAGGGGCAGAGAGGTAGGGAGGCTGGAATGATAGGAGTACGGGAGGTACCTTCCGCCACAAGCGGACTTGCGGAATGCGTGCGTACATTTCTAACATCCATCTCTGCATTAATTACCTGTCAACGTTCTGTCTTCGAGTAGTTTCCGCATTAAATGTCAATGTCATAATACCATATATCATTACTCGTGTTATACACTGACCGTTAATGGCCTTGGTTTAAGGAGCATTGGATTATTAGTTTCTAAGACACTGTTTTTCTATCAGTAAAAATCCAAATCAGTTGTACTCTTCTTGACGGCAAAAAGAAAGTGAAGTACCCAGAAGGAAAGAGGAAATGAAACGAAGCTTCGTGGATCGATAGAGTGTATGATGTTATTTCAATAGAACTTGGTAGTAGGAACCCATTTATGCGCGTAAGTCTGTAACCCCTCTGGCCTGAATACGTGCGTTGATTCGATTCGGAAGAGACAAAATGGCCCACCACTGTTGCAACTTAATAAACATAACAGGCCGTAATGCAATGTTTATTTAATCGTGCGATAAGCTAATTTCGACCAAGCGTCATTTTCAAGCCCATTTGTGACATCTGTATCTCAAGTCGATTTCACATCACACTTAGTTACAAATAAAAAGTAGGCAAATGACGGAATATGGCTGCTGTTTACTCGTAATTAAGAGTGATTTGAAAATGACATGAAATGCAGACGTTACAAATGTGCTTGAGAAAGGCGCTTAGTGGAAATTAGCTAATCGCATGATTAAATAAACTTCGCCTTACAGCCCACTAGGGACAGTGCTACGTTTATTAAGCCTCTGAGGGTTGTGGATCTCAACAACTAAAAAATTTTACTCTTGTAACTGATCTCAGATAACATGAATAAATCCGAGCTGATCCCAGACATGTTCTATCAGGGCAGACCTGGCGATCTTACTGGCCATTTTTTTTCTTTATTAAAACAATCATATAAGCACAAAAACAAAATAATGAAGTACTGGAACTGTTTCAACACGAATTGTATCCTACAATAGACTGAAGAACACATTTCAATATAGTGCCATATAGTGTCATTTGTAAGCTTACAAAACAGCCCAAAACATTAAACGGACAAGAGCATCCTCAGTCCTATATAACTGACTGTCTTAAATAGAATTGTAGAATTGCAGTTCTGTCAGTTGATTCACAACCGTCCAAACTCTTCACAGAAAGTCATCTGGAGCGTACAAACGGATAACAAAGACATGCACAGGCAACATAAATTATTAACACCATTGAGAAGTCGGGAGCAGTCCTAGGAACAGGTGTAACCCCTTATTCGTTGTGTATTTTGTTCGCTACATAGTCTTGCATGTAATTTGTGTCCTTCCTGGCGTCGAACTTGGGAGTCACTCAACATCCCCCTAGGCAGTTTGCAGAGACTATCATGTCATGAGTGGATGAGCAATGTCCTGCTGAAAAAATAACACTAAAATATTGTCGCATGAGAAGTAAGCCACGAAGACACAGGATGTCTGTGATGTCCCATTGTGTTATCAAAGTTCCCTCACTTACTTCCGTGCGTGAGATGAAGTCACTGATATGAAGAAGTCATACCCCATGGCTTCCCACAGCTTGAGGCCATCAGTGACACCTCTGTTCCCCTAAACACTGGAAGAATGATATCTCCAACCCCCTCCCCCCCCCCCCCCCCCCCAGATACTCGCCGACAATGGGATACTGGGGTGGTGCTCAACTGTGTTCATTGTTGATCATAACGCAACTTCGCCCATTAGAAGTCTGTTCATTCGAGTGACGGCACTACTCCAAACGCAGCCATTTGTTTTGTGGTGTCAACGGCAACCTGTGCGTGCAATAGTACGAGATACATAGGATGTTGCAGGGAGTGCACTGTTTGTCCTCGGATGGCAGGCGCAGACGCTTAAGATGGGATTGTTGCACAGTGCGACGGTTCTCCCTTGGTTCAGACATGATCGATCAGAATCTCGACGACGTGTATCCCGGCACTCATACTTCCCTGTAGTCCAAAGGCGGGACGCTGTCACACCGAATGTCCCACATATCTGCATACTGCAAGTGGTTCAAATGGCTCTGAGCACTATGGGACTTAACTGCTGAGGTCATCAGTCCCCTAGAACTTAGAACTACTTAAACCTAAGTAACCTAAGGACATCACACACATCCATGCCCGAAGCAGAATTCTAACCTGCGACCGTAGCGGTCGTGCGGTTCCAGACTGTAGCGCCTAGAACTTCTCGGCCACTCCGGCCGACTCTGCATACTGCACGGGTCGACCAGCCAACCGAATGGAGAACCACAGTGAGACCGCTGTCAAAGTTTATGACGCTGTCTCACAAGTGTGTACGGCATCTCCGTGTCGTCCACAACGACCACCCAACATATCGCTGTTTGTGCGCCTTATAAACCCCAACAGGCTCAGTAACAACACTGAACACGTACAACACTAATTCACTTCGATAGCTGTTTACCTGTCACAGAAACTAGCAACTGCAATCATCTACATACCCGTAGATGATGCGTCCGTGTGTATGAAGCTACACTGACGTGCGCCAGCGTCTTCTAAAAAAAATGATTCAAATGGCTCTGTGCAGTATGGGACTTAACATCTGAAGTCGTCAATCCCCTAGAACTTAGAACTACTTAAACCTAACTAACCTAAGGACGTAACCCACATCCATGCCCGAGGCAGGATTCGAACCTGCGACCGTAGCGGTCGCGCGGTTCCCGCGACTTCTGGCTCTTCATCTTTTTTTTTGGGGGGGGGGGGAGGGGGGGAAGGGGGGAGGGGTGGCAGTGTATTATCGTGTCACCTAATCGTTCTCCTCAACTGCCATAAACACTAATTCTGACTTCGCTATTAATTTTGCTATTTCCTTTACGATGTTACACCGTTAATAACATATTCCGGGTTATTATGCTGTGGTCGAAGGGATTTCAATTTAAAACCCGACGTTTCGTCCCCATCTGCGGAGGACATTTTCAAGGGCGATCGTAGCTTTCTTAAACGTCCGATTCACTCTCTGGCTCGCTACTTTGAATCGGACATTCAACAAAGCTACGATCCCACTTGAAAATGTTCTTCGCAGATGGGGACGAAACGTCGGATTTTAAACTGAAATCCCTTCGACCACGGCATAATAGTGCGGAATATTTTATTAATTACGACAATTCCGGCCGTGAAAGTTTACATTTTACGATTTATGGTGTTTGTTATTATCTTATACTTAATACGTTTGCTATGCAGAAATGTAGTTCGGTTACGGAGGGAGAGCTTCATTCTTGGTGAAACAAATGCAGTTGATTAGTTATGATATAATGAAAAAAATCAAATGACGTGGGTGACGTTCTCCATTTCTTAAAAGATGTAGTATGGTCCATGTGCAGTGTAAGAAGTGAACCGCATCAGCACTACCAATATTGTCATGTTTCACGTAGAAGATGAACATGTTTCTTTTCCATAGCCCCCAAAGGAAATGACGACAGGAAGATATATCGACTAGTTCTTTTCATTTTTTTCTTTCTTTATTTTGTGAATTGTCAACGTGTAAGTGAAGTAAAGTAAATAAATGAAATTGGGACTTCAGTATCAAGAACGAATCGATGTTGTAAAGAAATATTCGTGAACCCAAGACAGCAGTAAATTAACTGCGAAGCACAGCACATTGATAACGAAACACAAAGACAGAGAGATGAAGGGAAGTAGGACTTGGGGTGCGATACCTCATGCGTAATATTCGTTCGACGAAATTCTTCCTAGTTAAGCAGGAACGCAACCATAAACTACCAGACTTATAACTAATATCAGCATTAATTAGAAGCCATCTTTATATGAAAAATACCTATCGAATGTCAGAAAGTTAATAGCTTTTCAACAATAGCCACTCATCCAATGTTACTGAAACGATTTTTTGTTGCAGGGGCAACTTGGTGATTATTTAACAGACCCTGATTTGATCTTATTTCCAGTCGAGGATAGAAGTGTATCTGCAAGAGAAATTATTTTCAGTTCGACTGTCTCAAAACCAGATGTGAGGTAATTCACAGTTTAACATAACACCAACGCTCTCAAAACGTTTCGGGTTGATTGTTCCAGTATATATGCGTTTCAATTGTGGGCGTCCATCCTCACCGATTGGCTGCAACGCTGACATTACGGGTGATTCATGGCCGCGACTGTGTCGGGGCCGACGCTGAATTGGCTATGATGAATAGCTCAACAGTAGGCTGGTGTCGAGCAATTAGTTACAATTACTCGCGGTGGCAAGCGGCCGTTCTGCCTCTATTGTCCTACGAGCCTCAGAAACGGCTGAATTAGCTGCTCGTTCCTATTCACTCGTGGAAAATATTATTCCCACCAACATTCAGCTCAAACGTTCTGTTAGGAAATCAAACTGTAGTCCCTTTTTCTTCTCGTGTATGATCGCTCCACTCACAGCACTACAAAAGAAAATCAGTGTCTGACCAGTAATCTCTGTCATTTGAAAACTAAGCTTTCACTGTGAAGCCGAGTAGCCTGTGAAACACAGGAAGAAATGAGGTCGGAATTTAAAGTCGTGTAAGTGTAGAGATCGTCAGAGATTACCGGAAACTGGTCGTAAGGTGTGCAAAAGAACCACCCCGAAGTTCCGCATGCGACTGACTATGCTGTAAACAAATAGGAAGTTTTCCATTTTTTCCTATCATATAGGAATATTTGGGGCAAATTTAGCATAAAGATATAAGTTACTCATAGAAAAACGAGAGTAAAATCAGTAAGTAGGCCAGAGAAATGACGGGTCACATCCAGTGGAAATCACGCTGATATCGTGTAACATACAGCGTGGGGCTAACAAAAGAGGCCCCGGGAACAGAGTTCCAAGGCACAAAAAATCACAGCAGAGGACAGGAAATACCTGACTATAGCGGACCTTGAGAGTGACCACCATTCATGTCTTGGCCCTTTTGGACGCTGGTCACCATTTGTTACTGAAGGTGGGTCGAAACTGGAACAGCTCATTCGAAATGTTCTGCTGCAGTTCTTGAAGACTATGAGGATTGTTGAAATATACCTCAAACCTGAGAACTGTCCACACAAAGTAATCGTACACTGACAGACCGGATAACGTGGCTGGCCATCAAGGGCCGCAACCAGACTGACCTCTGCTGACAACTCTGTTAGGGGTGAATACTGTGTAAATGTGCTCCAAGGTTCGGCCGGCTGTATGAGCAATTGCTCCATCCTGTTGGAAGTAACTGTAGGTCTTTTCCCTTGCCGTTAATGCTGCCACAAATGCACGTCCAATCGTATTCACTCGTTCGGACCACTTTTATTTGCCCCACTCTGTAGCATATAGTCTTCAAAATACACTTAATTCGTCTAGGAAGACAATACGCAAGTGACATCACGTACGGCATATCCAGGAGAAGCCACGCATTGATTATTAGAGAAACTCTTAATTGAGAATAGCACTTGCAACCTATTTTCTCAATTATTCCAAACCCTATCATCCTCTAGAGTTTTTACGCTTAACGGCTCGCTCTAGCACCATTCCCTGATGTCTGAACAGATGTCCTACCATACAGTCTCTTCTTCTTGTCAGTGTTTTCCATAAATTCCTTTCCTCGCCCATTCTACAGAGAACCTCCTCCTTCCTTACCTTATCAGTCTACCAAATTTTCAACATTCTTCTGTACGACATCTTAAATTCTTAGATTCTCTTCTTTTCTGGTTTTTCCTCAATCCATGTTTCACAACCATACGATGCTCAGCTGCAGACGTAAATTCTCAGTAATTTCTTCCTCAAACTAAGGCCTATGTTTGATATTAGTAGACGTCTCTTGGCTACGAATGCTCTTTTTGCCAGTGCTAGTCTGCTTTTTATGTCTTCTATGCTCCGTTCGTCATGGGTTATTTTGCTGCCTAGGTAACCAAATTCCTTAACTTCTACTTCGTGATCACCAATCCCGATTTAAATTTATGAGGTTCTGTTTCTGCTGTTTATCATTATTTTCTTCTTTCTTAGATTCACTCGCAGTGCATATTCTGCACTCATTAGTGTGTACGTCCCATTCAACAGATCCTGTAATTCTTCTTCACTTTCACTCAGCGTAGCAATGTGCCCAGTGTGCCCTTTTAAGAAAGGCCGTAAGACAGATCCACACAATTATAAACCTCTATCGTTGACGTCAATCTGTTGTAGAGTTATGGGACATGTTTAATGCTCAAGAATTATGAAGTTTTTGGAGAATGAACATCTCTATAAAAACCAACACGTATCCAGCAAACAGAGATCCTCTGAAACTCAGCTCTCTCCGTTCCCCCATGGGATCCACAGTGCAGTGGACAACGGCGCTCAGGTTGATGCCGTGATCCTTGATTTCAGCAAAGCATTTGACACCATCCCGCACTGCCGTTTAATGAAAAAAAAACGAGCTTACGGAATATCGGAGCAGACTTGCGACTGGATTCAAGACGTTCTTGCACATAGAACTCAACACGTGGCTCTTAAGAGAACAAAATCGGCAGATGTAAGGGTAATATCCGCAATACCACAGAGAAGTGTGATAGGACCGTTGCTGTTTACAATATATCTAGTAGAAAGTGTCGGATACTCTTTAGGGCTATTCGTTGTTATACAGTAGCAACGCTAGAAAATGGTAAGAATTTGCAGAACGCCCTGCAGAGAGCTGATAAATGGTGCAGGTTCTGGCAGCTGACCCACAACGTAAATAAATGTAACATATTGGTCATGCATAGCACAGAAATCCACTACTGTACAGCTATACTATTGATGAAAAACAGCTGGAGACAGCGTCTGCCGTAAAATATCAAGAGGTAACCATCCAGAGCGACCTTAAGTGGAATGGCGACGTAAAACAGATAGTGGGGAAAACAGATAGCAGACACAGATTAATCGGAATAATTTTAAGGAACTGTAACTCATCCACGAAAGCAGTGGTTTTTAAGGCGTTTCTTCGCCCGATTCGTTTCATCTATCTGAGATCCCTATAAGGTGGGACTGATAAACGAGATAGAGAAGGTCCACCGAATAGCGGTGCGTTTCGTCACGGTATCTTTTAGCTGGCGAGAAAGCGTTATGGAGATGCTCGCAGACGTCACAAGAGACGCGTTGTGCATCACGGAGAGATTTACTATTGAAATTTCGAGACAGTTCTTTTCAGGAGCAGTCGGATAACATATTACTTCCCCCTACGTAAATCTCGCGTGTTGATCACGAGGAGAAAGTTCGAGAAATTAGAGCCAATACAGAGGCTTACCAACTATCATTCTTCCCACGCACTATTAGCGAGTGGAACAGGGTTCGAGGGAAGAGATAGTGCTACCGAAAGTATCCTCCGCCAAAGACCACTAGGTGGTTTGCGGAGTATAATGTAGATGTACACGTTTAAGTGGATGACTTTCGTCTAGAGAGTTCGTGTGACGTTCGTTGCCTAACTTTCTGTCGATAGTTCTTTAAGCAGCTAGGCAAACTCAGAATAACTTCCCAATATATTTTCTCCTTTAGGAAGTTTGTCATAAACTACCGTTTGGTACATGAAAATAACAGTAGCATTCATAAATAAAGCACTAGGAATAATTTATCTCCAAAAGTCACTACCTATCCTGAAACTCGCACAAAATGGGGCTAATTATTAGCTATGATAATAATAATAATAATAATAACAATAATAATATCGAACGCCTCCGGAATGATTCGAAGATGCTAATAATGAGTTCATTGGTGAATACATTTTTTCTCAACATCGAACCATCCCAATATTTATGCAAGCTACAATGCATACACATAATATTTCGCGTTTGAAGTAAGGTATATATTGGATTAAAGAAAATCTCGCATTTGGTGGTCGGCATGCAAAATCACATCTGATGCATTTCGAAAACACATGTATGAGAACGAGGAGCTGCCAACAACTGCCACATAGTGCAGCGCGTCGGAATGTACAGAGAAACGCGTATCACCCAGCACTACCGCAACAGGCGTCGTACCTCACTGAGAAGAATGCTGGGACATCGTACCCACGCCCACCACGGAACTATGGTTCGAATACTCGTCAGGTTCCTTTCTTGTTTTTTAGACATCCATTCCATAGTTATCATCGTAGGCAGGACATCTTTTGTCACGTGACAATAGCCTATCACATGAGAGTGCGATCCATTGAATTTCATGCATGTGTCTACTAACCCGGCAGTTCACAACCATCATGAATTTGAAAGCAATACTTTATCTGCAGATTCTAAAAATAACCCCAAAAATTTTTGGTCGTACGTAAAATTTATGAATAATTCAATACCTTCTCTTGCTGACAGTACGGGTAATATAACTGATGATGATAAACAGAAGGCCGAAATTCTAAACCTAGCTTTCAAAATCTCGTTTACGATAGAGGACTGCAGCACCATTCCCCCTTTTCAATTACCGAACAAAAGAAAGGATGGCTGACATAGTGTTTAGTGTATCTGGGATTGTAAAACAGTTAAGATCCTTAGACGCCAGAAAGGCATCTGGCCCAGACGGTATCCCTGTAAGATTTTATGTTGACATGCTACAAATATAGCACCATTCTTATCCGTCATCTATCAGAGATCATTGGATCGGCGGAAAGTTCCACGGGACTGGAAGAAGGCCCAGGTCATAGCAATCTGTAAAAAGGGTAGAAAATGGGATGCACATAATTACTGGCCAATTTCACTGACATCAATTTGTTTTAGAATCATGGAACATATTTTGTGTTCAGACATAATGACCTTTGTAGACTCTGAGAAGCTCATCTGCTGAAACCAGCATGGTTTTAGGAAACAGCGGTCATGCGAGACACAGCTGGCCCTCTTTGTGCATGATATACAACAGGCTCTAAATACCGGCTCCAAGGTTTATGCCATATTTCTCGACTTTCGAAACGCGTTCGACTCAGTTCCGCACTGTCGCTTGCTACAAAAAGTGCGCGCTTACGGTCTATCCAATGATATATGTGGTTGGATAGAAAGTTTTCTAACAGACAGGGAGCAGTATGTCGTCCTGAACGGGGTAACCTAAACAGAAACAAGAATAGCTTCAGGTGTGCCCCAGGGCAGCGTAATAGGTCCTCTGCTTTTTACGATTTACATAATCGATCTGGTTGATGGTATTGACAGCGGCCTTAGACTGTTTGCCGATGATTATGTAGTCTATAGGATAGTAGTATCACACGAAAGTTGTGAACAAATCAATGAGGATTTGCAGAAAATAAATGTTTGGTGTAATATCTGGCAGTTATCTCCCTATATTAGTAAGTCTAACCTACTGCGTATAACAAGGCGAAAATCCCCATTAATGTATGAGCACAAAATAAATGATCAGTCTTTGGAAGCGGTAAGAACAGTCAAGTATCTGGGTGTGACTATTCGAAATGATCTCAAATGGAATGATCAGATTACACAAGTAACGGGTAAGGCGAACTCTAGATTGCGGTTTATTGGTAGAATCCTGAAGCGATGCAGTCCTTCAACAAAGGAAATAGCTTACAATACGTCAGTTCGTCCAGTCTTGGAGTATTGTTCGTCTGTATGGGACCCTTATCAGTTGGGTCTGATTCAGGATATTGAGAAGGTCCAAAGAAGAGCGGCAAGATTCGTGACTGGTACATTTGGCCATCGCGAGAGCGTTACAGATCTCACAGAAAGTTTGAAGTAGGACACACTTGTAGACAGGCGACGCGCTAAACAGAAGGGGCTGCTCACTGAATTCCGAAATCCTGTCTTCACTGATGATGTAGAGCATATATTATTACCACCAACTTTCAAATCGGGTAATGATCATCATTCAAAGATAAGGGAAGTAAGAGCTCGCACTGAAGCTTCCAGACAGTCGTTTTTCCCTCGTGCGATCCGCGATTGGAACACAGGCGGGGAAATATTACTTTGGAGCGAATTGTGCCTTCCGCCACACACCGCTTGGTGGCTAGCGGAGTATATATGTAGATGTAGATGTAGATTCTGTCAGGTTTGTGCAGGGCGGCTTCCCGATCGTGTATACAACCATGACGTGCTTTTGGTGCTGGATGCATCCGGAAACCAGGCCGCTGCTGCTGCTCGTGCGCATGCTCCACGGGACGCTTAAGGCGCCATCCTGATAAGAATCTTTTTCGTTGCCTTCGGGAAACCGGCACACTGGTAATGGACAGGGGTCGTCCAAAGGCTACATTTCCCTCCACAAACAGAGGACGTGGTTCCTGAAACCGTTCACTAAATAACCTCGGCGACGTACTCGTCATATCTCAAGGCAGTGCAGATATCTCAAAGAGTTGTTGAAGAGTTGCATGATGATGAACTGCATCGGTATCATCACGCGTTAACACCAGTGGCCAGAAGTTCACACTCGACGAGTACAGTCTTGTGAATGGCCTTTGCATCGAGTCGATGATAACAAACATTTTATGAATAACGTGATATGGACTGTTGTATCTAGCTTCAAACATGAAGGTATTTTCAATCTCCACAACAGCCGTTATTGATTGGAACACAACGCACATGTCACCCGTGAACTTGACTTTCAGGCACGCTTGGGCATGAACCAGTGAGCTGGAATCATGGCATGAGTGCTTTTGGGCCTCTACTTATTGCAGGACAAGTTGAATGCACCATTGTATCGTACGTTTCTTTGCAATACTTTGCCTGACGCATTAGAACATGTTCCACTTAGTATTTGGCGACAGTTATGGTTTCAGCATGACAGTGCACCGCCACTCTTTGGAATGAATGTGGCTAACTATTTAAATGAAGCTTTTCCATGGGAGTGGATAGGTCGTGGAGGTCCAGTGTTCTGGTCTCCACCTACTGCGGACCTTAGTCCAATAGGTGTTTATTTTTGGGGACACTTAAAATAAATAGTTTAAAGTACTACACCCACGGATCTACACGACCCAATAGCTCGCGTGCATGCCATTTCGTCAGTGGTGGATCAAGGTGTGTTGCGTAAGGTCAAGCGAAGTGGGTGATGATGTGATAGCAAATGCAAGCTGGTCACGTTGTACATCTTCCGTGTTGTGAGTATTCTTCATATGTGTACGTAGCGGCTCGGTGAAGATAAGCCTGCACGTCAGACGAACAGACTGGAATTACTGTGCGTCACCTAATGTGCAGTCTGGTGTAGCATACGCATTTTTTTAAATTTGTTTTTTGTCTCACTGGATACAGACGGTGTTACTGTATCCACTGCTACTTTCTATGTATTTTATTTGTCATGGACGATAGAAAGCGGTCATCGTGTTATGTGCCAATGTTCAAATAAACGTAACAATGATAGAAAGAAATGCGAAAGATACCGCACTGTGGAGGGGTAAATTGGATACAATTTGATGCTTTAACTGAAAAAAAAAGTTTGCCGCGAAGGCGAATCGACCATCGGCAATTCTCAATATGCATTCCCCATGGCATTGCCTTCTTTTACTCAGCTAACGGAACAGTGCAGGGTTCATGCTACCTGTTCTTGTCTACATGCATGCAGTTACAGCGTTGTCAGAGCCTAGTTTTTTCAAATCACATTTCTATAAACCCACTGGTGAGACTAGGATTTGCTAGACACGCTTTTGAGTCAGATTTGGGGGGAGGAATCGCATGATGTCAGCCAAGTGCGATTTTTTTTTATTACCCTGTATATTCTGCAAGATAGATGATGCAGAAATCCAGAATCTACTGTCTGCACACCCTTAGACACAATAAACAAATGTAGACCCTTCCTTCCTACATGAAATTAAGCCTGCCAGCTGCTTGTATTCCTTCTGCTATCGCAGTGAACAGGTGTTGCTACCTCTGATCACCAGATTACACCCTCATTAAATCTGATGTGTAGACTTCTTGTTTATTACAGAATTCTCAGACGTTTCTAAAAATTACGCTGCCATACCAAATTTAGTCGCTTGTAGTGGGAAACATTATGACTGTAACAATATTTACATTATTTGCGTTCTCTGATTGTCGGGCTACTCATTGCAACTCATACCGTTTTCTTTGTACTGAGGCGGTGTCTCCATTATTTTGTAGTCAGTGGCTGCTAGTATTTGCGGAACATTGCTGATACACAGTCCCTAATGTTTCCTCTATGGCTGCTGCACAAAGGGAATTTCCAACAGCGAGTGCAATGGAAAGATGCTGTACATCTGAGTGGCTCTGCACCGCCAGTTTTGGTGAAGGACGTGCTGAAATCAACTACAGCGCATTCTCATCAGTAATGTGGTATTACAGCTGAGACAACTGAGCATGTCATATTTCGCTGACAGCAGGATTAGCATTTCTTTACCTCCAAGACCATACTGGGAGCCACGTGCCATGGTCAAGTACGGGGGGGGGGGGGGGGAGGGAATGGAAGGGAAGGGGTCGGGTGAGGTGGGAAGAGGAGGGGGATGAGGGGAGGTCCTTCCATCCCCCTCGTCCTTCTGGAAATTTTACAAAAAGCACCCCTGAAACCAAGCGCCCTCTCACCCCCATTTGGCAGCTAAATAAGATAAAGTAATAAATTGGCGAAAAATTCGTCAACTCTGTGTGCACTACTAAATTCCAGTAATTCGTTTAGGACTAACTCACTAGCCACACAGCTACATTTCATTTGAATCTATAAATCATTCCTCATGGAATACTAGGTCGACAAAATACCATATTTCTATATGTATAATCAAAAACCAACATTTGCTTATAAAACATCAATAATAAATTAGTAATTCGTATTTGTTGAAAATGTGTTTTATCTAAAATACTATACCACAAACCCTGAAAAAGCAAATCATCTTGCACATCCTGCTTGGTACTGTCACCAACAGATGGCTGCACTATATAGAACGAGTGCTCAGCACCACATTCAGAAGGCTGCACTTTAAAATCACGGAAATTCGATCTTTGTACTACGATTTTATGTTGCCACCAGTGGATTGCATCACGGTTTAGAAACACACCAGACTCGTAAATTAATTATTTTCCACATGAAAAAATGGTAAAAAATCTACAAAATCGGTCACCAGTGCGAAACTTGGGATGTTTACATAACTCTCGCGCGGTTCCAAAATGAAGCGCCTAGAAATGCTCGGCCAAACTAGCCGGCGGTTAACAGATGAAAAACACTGTAGAACGCAAGTCAGTAAATGTGATGTCTCAACAATGAAACAAATGTCAGCAATGTAAAAGAAAGCATAAGTTAATATCCACATATAAACATAATAGCCAAATTTGTGCCCAGAATTCTAAAGTATGTATCCCAATGGCAGATTTCAACGTTTGATAATAGCTGGCATTTTAGAATGAGAGCCTAAAATTTGAACGACCTGAAACTACACTGACCAGGCTTATAGCTGGAGAAAATTAAGTGGTAGCTAAACAGGCAAATAGGCTGCATGTAACTATTTGGGCTACTGTTGATGTAAATCACAGTAGACTCCCAAATAAAATATTCCCATATTTCGAAATTATTCTTAAGCACCATTTTTAGGAGGGACAAAGAGAGAACTTCGTATTATTCACTAGAAACAATATAACCGATGTTACTGATTTGCAGTTACTGCTGTTACTACAAATGACACAAGCCTACTGAATTCTAAGTACAATAAGAGCAGTTTTGAGTCAGACCTATTGTGGTAAAACAGAGAAGTAAATTACTTCCCACATTTAAGAACTTGGAAAAAAATTCTAAAATATCTGCAAAACATACGATGTTTCATTGTTAGTTGATATAAATACATATGAAATACCTGTAAGACTCAAATCAATTAATATGACATCACGTACGACTGCACTATAAAAGAAAACGTGAGTTAATTTTCTCATATACACAATTGTCAAGGCAGTGCCTGAAAACTCTCAAGTTCGTGCACGAATGGTAGATTGAAATGCCTAACATCAACTGACATTTTAAGAGCTAGGCCAAATCATTTAATATCATAAAACTGCAATGACCAAGGTTATAGTTGCATAAATATATGTGTTAGCTAAGGAAGCAAATAGATAGATTGAATGTAACTATGTAATTTCGGCTGTTCTTGATGTAACTCACAACACACCCTCAAAGTATATATTCCCACATTTAAAAAAGTTCTCAATACCGTTTTAGGAGGATAAACATAATGCGTCGTGCTATCCACTAGAAAAAATATGAACGGTGCTATTCATTGCCAATTATTACTATTATTACAAATGACACAGGCCTACTGAAGGCTAACACTTTGCAGGTGGAAGGTTCCCTAAAGGCTTTATAAACTGTATTTGTGGGATATTATTCCTCAGAATGTTTTCAAAAATACGTCAGCAGATCGAGAAGAGTGACGTTCATGTGGCTTACCTAAAGTGGGTACTCAATCTATGCTGTTGCATTTCTGGAAACCATGGCTCATGAAAGTAGAATCCTCGAACCAACTACTACACCATCAAAAACACACACACACATCATCAGTTATCTTATTAGAGAAGGAATGGATACTATTACCAAAATAGTACTTACACAACACAAGGAAACACAGCTTGTAAACCCACGACCAAAAATGGTAACCGTGGGAGATATGAAAATTCCAAAGACAATGCCCGAGTGGATATTTCGGAAGAACTACTTATCACATGTTGTGAGACGTCTCACATTTTGTAAGCACTAGTTAAGTATTGACACATCTAAACCGTCTGTTTCACTCGTTACAATACTTTTTATAGTAACATAAATTAAATCGCTACGAAGATTCGATTTCGTACGACTTGCAGGCACGAAGAATCATACTAACACGCCATATGCAAGACATAGAATGACCACCCTCCATTGCTATAACTGCAAAAGAAACGCTGCAACATGTTTTTAAGTGATGTAATTCTTTGTACGAGTGACATACAAATATGTGTAAGTCGTCGTGTTCTAAAACAATAGTTGATCACAACCGGAAATGACGTTAGACGTTATACCAGTGATGATGCTACCTGAGTTGGACTATACGCTCAATATCCGTTCTGCACATGTCTGCCTCTTACATTTCCATGTACACTGAAGAGCCAATGAACTGGTACACTTGCCTTATAATTTGTTGAACCCCCGCAAGCACGTAGCAGTGACACAACATGACATGGAATGCAGTCGACTAATGTCCGAAGTAGTTCAAAAAAGGCTCTGAGCCTATGGGACTTAACTTCTGAGGTCATCAGTCCCCTAGAACTTAGAACTACTTAAACCTAACGAACCTGACACACATCCATGCCCGAGGCAGGAATCGAACCTGCGACCGTAGCGGTCGCGTGGTTTCAGACTGTAGCGCCTAGAACCGGTCGGCCACCAAGCCGGCCGTCTGAAGTAGTGCTGGAGGGTATTGGTACCATGAATTGTGTACGGGTGTCCATTAATCAGTAGGAGTGCGAGAGTATGGATACCTCTTCTGAACAGCACGATGCAAGGCATCGCAAACATGGTCAGTAATGTTCATGTCTGAAGAGGTCGGCGGCCAGCGGAAGTGTTTAAACCCAGAAGAGTGTTCCTGGAGCCACTCTGTAGCAATTCTGGACGTGTGGTTGTCGCATTTTCCCTCTGGAATTGCCCAAGTCTGTCGGAATGCACAACGATCACGAATGGATGAAGATAATAATAGAGAAACGTACCTGTCGCCTGTCATATGTAGATGTATCAGGGGTCCCATATCACTCCAACTGCTCATGCCCCACACCATTAGAGAGCCGCCACCAGCTTGAAAAGTCCCCTTCTGACACACAGGGGCCATGTATTCGTGAGGTTGTCTCCATAGCCGTACACGTACATCCGCTCGATACAATTTGAAACGAGAGTCGACCGATCAGACAACGTGTTTCCAAACATCAACAGTCTCATGTCGGTGTTCATGGTCCCAGGCGAGGCGCAGAGTTGTGTGTCGTGCAGTCATCAAGGGTACACGAGAGAGCCCTCGGCTCCAAAAGCCAATATCTATGTACTTTCGTTGAATGGTTCGCACGCTGACACTTGTTGATGCCCAGCACTGAAATCTGCAGCAATTTGCGGAAGGGCTCCACTTCTGTCACGTGAATGATTCTAATCGTTGGTCCCGTTCTTGCAGGATCCTTTTCTGGCCGCAGCGATGTTGTAGGTTTGAGGTTTCACCGGATTCCTGATATTCAAGGTACACTCGTTGTGATATCGATAGTTCCGATGCCGCAGCGTAGGTTGTCACTACGAGAGCGGACGAACTACGCCGACCACAGCGCCCTCCAGCCGACGCTGGGGAGCTCAACGAGCGCCGCTCTGCTTTCTGGCCCATTTCGTCAAGAGCAGACGGCCTGGAAACATCGCTTTAACTTCAGAGTGTGTTGGCTTGCTATTGAGACTTTGTACAACCTACGACTGGAATACAGCTTCGCACCTACGTGCTCATCATCGCAAAGTTATGTGACCATTTATTAACTTGTTTTTGCCTATAGCAAACATCTTTAAATTTACACGCAGTACCAAAGTGCTTTACCTCTCCTGCTCCTACTCGCTTCCTTCTCTCGGCCAATTTTGCAGATCACAATCGCAGACCCACGCCCCGCCTCCCAGGCGGGATACAAAACTCGTGAAATGGTCGTAACGGGAAACTCCGCACTTCGTCGCTACCTCTGAGATGTTGTCCCTCATCACTCGTGCGCCGAATATAGGACCAGTTCAGACTAACTTAAATCTTGATAACCTGCCATTGTAGCAGCATTAACCGATCTAACAACTGCGCCAGACACTTGATGTCTCATATAGGCGTGGCCGACAGCAGCTCCGTATTCTGCCTGTTTACATATCTCTGCATTTAATTACGGATGCCTGTACCAGTTTCTTTGGTCTTCAGTGTGTAATCTCCCTTCTCCTTTCTAATTCCATCTATTGTCCACATTAGTCTTTATGAATATTTGAGAGGAGCGAAGATTACAATAATCTTTCTAGTTACTTAGCTCGTCATGTAGAGTTGGCTCCAGTTCTTCTTGTCTAGTGGTCTGATTCTTGAAGATGAAAATGTCAAATCTTAGGTCCTCATGGTTGAATTTACATAAATAATTTTGAAGATAGTTGTTGCAGAATTTTTGTTTTACGTTAATAAATTTTCTCACGTTTTAATATATCATACAGTCTTTTGAATTTTCGCATTAATAAAGCCGAAATCACATTGTTCGCACAAGATACAAAAATGCGTCCGATGACTTCAGAGGCGTGCTTACGACCCTCACATTCTGTGGCAATAACTATATTCCAGAGGGTTTACAATTTTTCTTAACAAAAGAATTTCTGTTACATTATTACTTTAGATTACCATTTCATAAATGAATCCAGAAAGAAGCATAGTAACCCGTACAGTATTGTGTAATTAATAATAGAAATTTTAAGTGAGCCAATAGTTCGTAATTTCCAAAGTTTTTTGGAAACATAATTTTAAATGTACACTCAGATCAAGCAGTTATAGATTATAACATCAAGAGTAAAACATTTTATGAAGTAATTCATTTTCATAAATTTTAGCTTGAAATGTAATATACTGTGTACAAAATTTTATGAAAGTTTTCAGGAAAGCAACAGAGATAATATTGAGCTGTCAAAAATTCGAAAAATAATAGTGGTATCGACTACTAATAGTATTGTTGAGGAAAAGTAATGATAGAGCAGGATGTCCCGTTAGAAGTGTATATTTATATATGCGGGTTACACGACCATTATCGATCTGAACTAGAAATCACAACGCAAACTGCTGCACCACACGCAGCGGCAGTGGTACCGGAGACCTGACGACTCAGCACTCAGCGCCATGCCTGCTGCAATCTGCTGGAGCAAACTGGGACGACAGCTCAGGTCCAGAACGCCCTTCTTGGTATGAGCCAACGTTGAGAACCTGCCACCGTGCCTGATGGGGCAGCCAGAGAACAGGCAGACCTCCCGTCTAGCAGCAACAGTTGTGCCACGTCTGCTGGAGACCTGAGCGCCAGGAAGCGATTTCACTTTCCAGACCTTGCATGCACTTCAATTTACGTATTGCACGATTGGGTTCCTGGATGCAGGTAGCAATCGACCACTGGCAGTTAGATCGTCGTAGAGACGATGTCTTCGAAATTATTACTCCTCTTCTTCAAGTGACGTACAGACAACGTATGCTAAATAAGTACATGAAGCCTGTAAGCGGGGAGATGGAAAATAGGAATTGAATAAATAAATACAAAGGTCGGTGCACTATGTGATGATACTTCGAGAAAGCATCCAGTCTAGTGCATACGGCCATACCACAGCTGACCACGCGCATTTTCGTGCTAAACACAGTACACGGAATTCTTAACACCACATGCCTGACACTCGATGTCCAATGCCTAACACCAGCT
This sequence comes from Schistocerca serialis cubense, assembly GCF_023864345.2. Taxonomy (NCBI): domain Eukaryota; kingdom Metazoa; phylum Arthropoda; class Insecta; order Orthoptera; family Acrididae; genus Schistocerca; species Schistocerca serialis. The sequence continues at coordinate 589,627,090 of NC_064644.1, forward strand.
GCCTGATGACTGACGCCCAACACCAGATGGCCGTGCGGTTATAGGCGCTGCAGTCTGGAACCGAGCGACCGCTATGGTCGGAGGTTCGAATCCTGCCTCGGGCTTGGATGTGTGTGATGTCCTTAGGTTAGTTAGGTTTAATTAGTTCTAAGATATGGGCGACTGATGACCTCAGAAGTTAAGTCGCATAGTGCTCAGAGCCATTTTGAACCCAACACCAGACGCCTGTCGCCTGCTGCTTGGTGCAGTATGGTTCAAATGGCTCTGAGCACTATGGGACTCAACTGCTGAGGTCATTAGTCCCCTAGAACTTAGAACTAGTTAAACCTAACTAACCTAAGGACATCACAAACATCCATGCCCGAGGCAGGATTCGAACCTGCGAGCGTAGCGGTCTTGCGGTTCCAGACGTTAAAACTGTAAGACGTAGATAGGTATTTGGTAGCCGCTAGATAATACAGTGTATACAATACATCACTTTTCTAAGATACATGTCTCATCTAAGGCGGTAGTCAAACATACAAAGCTGCTGCAATAGCTAGATTCTTTCAGAAAACTATTAAGTTGACGTTTTTGCTGGCATACATCGCAGATTACCTACTCGTTCAGAATAGTATTCTCAACCTAGATGGCAGGAAGTGGAACAGTGACGTTCTGTTAATGGTGGAGGCAACACCTCACTCTGGCGTGCAGGAACAACAAATTGTAACCAGAGATGCAGCAAGATATGTGTAAAGCAGGCAGAGAAGCAAGGCATCTGATGCCACTACAAGGAAGAAGAACCACCTACGTAATTTCAAGTTAATGATTACGTGATCTGTAGCTTGTAAGGTTCGAGATATAGATGCAGGCATATATTCGTAAGGTTTTTTTATACCATGACGCCCATGCATTCTGTGGTTTTCTGAGCGTGGGACTGCTTTAGACAACGCATGTATTCTACATAATTATCCTATTATTATACATGTTATCCATCAGCCAATAGAGTGTCTCTCTGCGTCTTACCTTTTTAATGTTTAACGAAATTATCGTGCTGTGTTACTTATTTTAGCGTGCGTTATTCGTGACATTTCCCACATTTTTCAATATTTATCCATATTGTGAGACCTTAACTTTTCCCGGCGAATCGAATGTTCAAATAACTTACGGTTTTGCTGCCGGGTGACGTCATCGGACACCGCCGATATTTCGACAGGAGCATACCCTGCCATTCTCAAGGCACAAATGCAAGGAAGAAAAAATGTGCAAGCAAATTTAATACCTCGGTTCATAGAGGAGAAACAAGGAAGATACCACACACAGAACAAGTGTCAACACAACCAAAGATAACCAACATCAGAATTATCGATGGTTACTATTAATCAACAGGTGAGGTAGCACTAATTTTGTCCCTGTGTTTTTTGAGGAGAGAAAGAGCCGGATTCCAAGCAGCATTTAAACAAAATCCACCATCTCTGTTAATAAGGTCGCTTGATAGTCTGATTTCAACAGCTTCCTTAATAACACTATCCCAATAACACTAGATTTCAGTAGAAGATGAGAGAATTTTAGTACGTGCACACCCAGTTGCGAGTTAACAGGTTTAGAAACGCATTTTCTCTGCTGAGTTAAGCGAGGGTGGGAGCTCGGTCGTACCTCCGTGATGAATGCGCCACCGCCTGTTTCTCTCGTGGGCCTCGACCTACTTGATGACACTCCTTAGCGGGGCGGCTGTGTAGCAGTCGGTGAGTGAGACGGCACGGTTAGTACGTATCCTGTAAACACTGAGCAGCATAAACCATTAGACAACCACGTGACGAACCCCGCTACGACTGCCAATGTGAAACTGACCATTGATTCGGTGGCGATCCGTTACAGTCGCCAGAAAGGAGGAGGTAAAAAAGCGGACTTAGGGTGTCAGCGGCTTTCCCGTTGCCGTTGATAACAATTCGTATGACGAATCACGGGAAGTCATCAGATGAATCATGAGTCAGATGTAGGTAGCGAATGAGATTCTCGTTTGTAGTTTTCTATTGTTCGTAAATAAAGTTAGCTGGTGTTTTGTTATGTTAGGTTTGAAATTCAACGAAATGGCTAGAATTTTCGGCGAAGTCGGAAATAAGACATACGAATGGGTTATTGCAATGAAGAACGGATATCTCGGGCTATGTTACACACCGATCTATTATGGCAATCGTATCTTCATGTTGAGATGCGTTGGGTTCGTCAACTCACAAATTGTCACATTCCAACTTAACCAAGGCCTAAGGATACGCTATGAGTCAGTTTCTCAGCATATCCTTTTTTTTTTCATTCATGAAAGGAATACGGAAAGCAGTGAGACACCTTAAAATTCATAATAGCAGAGAACTAAAAATTATACTATCACTCTTCACATCGAAAACAAATGTAATCAATTCATATCTTCTGCTGAAAGAGGTCATTACATTCAGCGACTCTCAACTGCAACCACATGCTGTCACTCTATTGACCTTGATCAATACCAGCGAACTGCAAATATCACCACGCAACGCAACAAGCGCTGATACGGTAAGTGCAATGCGTTTTGTTCGCAGGATCTTGCTTCTGGCTCTAATAATTGAAGTACAGAGGCTGGAGCAAAGTTATGGATTTACGAGGTGGTACCTGACACAGTACCAGAAACCGCAAATAACAAGCGACGTAAATTCTTAGTAAATGCGGGCTGCACGAATCGACCTACAAAACCAATCGGGATTCAGAGAGGGATCAGTTACCGCATGCTGTGGAGCAGATATTCCTGAGGTAACCGTGGTTGAAAGTATCCCAAATATCGCTTTACTCGTGAAGCACTAAATTGTGATGGAAACCGGCCTCTTGTGAATCTACGCGTAACACAACACAGTACTGTGAAGTGAATGGCACGCTGGAAAGACACTCTACAGGCCCAGCTGGCACTGCTCCACGCTTATACCGTGGGATCAAAAAGTCAGAATAAATTTGAAAACTGAATAAATCACGGAATAATGTAGATAGAGAGGTACAAATTGACACACATGCTTGGAATGACGTGGGGTTTTATTAGAACCGAAAAATTACAAAAGTTCAAAAACTGTCCTACAGATGGCGCTTCATCTGATCAGAATAGCAATAATTAGCATAACAAATTAAGACAAAGCAAAGATGATGTTCTTTACAGGAAATGCTCAATATGTCCACCAACATTCCTCAGCAATAGCTGTATTCGAGGAATAATGTTGTGAACAGCACTGTAAAGCATGTCCGGAATTATGGTGAGGCATTGACGTCGGATGTTGTCTTTCAGCATCCCTAGAGATGTCGGTCGATCACGATACACTTGCGACTTCAGGTAACCCCAAAGCCAATAATGACACGGACTGAGGTCTGGGGACCTGGGAGGCCAAGCATGACGAAAGTGGCGGCTGAGCACACGATCATCACCACACGACGCGCGCGAGAGATCTTTCACGCGTCTAGCAATATGGGGTGGAGCGCCATCCGGAATAAAAATCGCACGTTCCAGCAGGTGTTTATCAGCCGGACTGGGGATGATGCGATTCTGTATCGGCGTACCTCTCAACCGTCACGGTAGCAGTTAAAAAACCAGTATCACGCATTTCCTCGAAGAAAAAAGGCCCGATGAAGGTAGATGTGGTAAATCCAACCCATACCGTGACTTTCTCGTCGTGCAACGGAGTTTCCACGACAGTTCTAGGATTTTCGGTAGCCAAAATTCTGCAGTTGTGGGCGTTGACAGACCGTCGGAGCGTGAAATGAGCTTCGTCGGTCCACAACACGTTACTCAACCAATCATCATCTTCTGCCATCTTTTGAAACGCCCACACCGCAAATGCCCTCCGCTTCACTAAATCGCCAGGTAACAGTTGATGATGCCGATGGATTTTGTACGGATAGCATCAGAATGCTGAAGATTAGATGGGTAGATCACATAACTAATGAGGAAGTATTGAATAGGATTCGGGAGAAGAGAAGTTTGTGGCACAACTTGACCAAAAGAAGGGATCGGTTGGTAGGACATGTTCTGAGGCATCAAGGGATCACCAATTTAGTATTGGAGGGCAGCGTGGAGGGTAAAAATCGTAGAGGGAGACCAAGAGATGAATACACTAAGCAGATTCAGAAGGATGTAGGTTGCAGTAGGTACTGGGAGATGAAAAAGCTTGCACAGGATAGAGTAGCATGGAGAGCTGCATCAAACCAGTCTCAGGACTGAAGACCACAACAACAACAACAACAGCATCAGAGGGTACGCCTCAGTGCCAACCAAACAGTAGTGTATGGAATGCCGGTGGGACGTGCGACCGCGCGAGCGCTGACTTCCCCGTGCATAGACGAACCCGCTACAGTCCCCATTTCTTCCTAAACTGTCTCAGCAGCATTACGCCTTGTGCTCGGTCGACCACTACGGGGTCTATCGTCTAAACAACCCGTGGCTTCAAACTTCGAAATCATTCTCGCCACAGCTGCATTTGTCAACGGACCTTTACCCGTTCGAATCCCTTTCCTATGGCGATATGATCGTAACGCTGAACTAGCACATTCCCCATTCTTATAATATAGCTTCACTAAAAGCGCGTTTTCGGGTGACGTCAACATGCTGCGACTGCTGGCTCATCTGATTCTCTGTCTAATTACAGCTCCTTTTATACACAATTGTCATGCGCAGTCACTGACGTTTTGCTGTCCAGCGCCATCTGTCGGACATTTTGTGAACTTTTTTTTTGTTCTAATAAAACCCCATGTCATTCCAAGCATGTGTGTCTATTTTTACGTCTCTATCTACATTATTCCGTGGTTTATTAAGCTTTCCAACTTATACTGACTTTTTGATCACCCGGTATGTCCGTCAGTCGCCGGTGGAGACCTCGCCATGCATATGCTTCCCACAGGTCGCCTCAGGCGGGCGGCCTGCACTGATACAGTTGGCGGCCGATTTAACGACGCGTGCGCGGCGACACCACACTCGGCATATCTGCACCAGTCGCAGGCTGTGACACGCCTCTTCCTCGTGTGAAGCAGACGCCCAGGCGACGCAGCAGGCACCTCCGAGTTGAGGAGAGACACATCCATTTGGTCAGCCGGTGCCGACAGAGGGGGCAGGACAATGTGACGGGTGGGCGCCGTAGAGTAGGGCCGGAATGCATGGAGATGTGGGGATGCCTGAGAACGGTGGGACCATGCAGCGCCCGACGAAAGCACTGGAGAGGAGGGTACCGTCGCCATCTCGACATCGTCATCAGCTGGCAGTTCCGAGTGTGGAGGCGGCAGGGCTGGACATACCGGCGACGACGGTTCATATGACGGTGGAGAGGCGGCTGGTGGAGGCAGCCCGACTGGAACAACAGGCTGCAGCAACGGTCCCACGGCAGGAGACAGACCGGCACCCAGCGCCGGGAAGCTGGAAACCCACGATGGCACAACCCGCAAGGCAGGCGACGAGGGGTTGGAGGTGGAGGGCAGCCGGCAGGGGCTGCACCCGCTACCCAGTAGCTTCCAGCGGCGAGCAGAGTCGCATCTGGTCAAGGTGGCGTGCCACCAGCCCATCGGCCGTACGGACGTCACACAGGTGGCGCCCCTGGCGGTTGATCCACTTGGGTCGGGATGAAAACCCTCGCGCCCACACTGGCAATCCCAGGGCGAAGCGGCTGGACAAACCAGGTCGCGGCAGGTGCGGCGCAGGCCACGATAGGTGAAGGAGTGTACGTGGTCGCCGACCATGAAGCAACTCAGGTGGACTCCACTGCCCCGAAGGCGTGAAGCGATAAGTGCTCAGACAAAGCAGAAGGGAGTCGTCTGGCAAAGAATCCACAACAAACATTTTCATTTGGGCCTTGAATGAACGCAACGGTCGGTTTGCCTCGCTATTTGATTCAGGGTGGAATGACAGACCCGTAACATGACGAATGCCATGACGGGAACAAAATAATTGAAAGGTGTGAGAAACGAATTGGTGCCCATTATCGGAAACTAAGGTACATAGCAACCCCTCATCAGAAAAAAATACCTTAAAAGCATACGAATTGTGACCTCAGCTGGCGGCTGATCCACTTGGGTCGAGAGAACTTTAGGAAACCGCGAAAACCCATCCACAACCAATAGCCTATAGGAATTCAAAAAGAGAACCGCGTAGTCTACATGAACGCGTTTCCATGGCTGGTGTGGGGCTGCCAGGGAAGACAGAGACACCCTGAGAACAGCTTGTTGTCGAGCACACTGCTCACAAGCTACGACAAAACAGGCAATGTCGTCATCAATCCCTGGCCAAGAAACATGTCGCCTAGCTAACAGTTTACTGCGAAACATCGGCAACTGCCCTGGTGAAGAATGCGTAGAACCTCTCATCGTAACGTGGCGGGAATGACTACTCTGGGGGAGAGGTCTTCCATTCACAACAGAAACACACTGTCGAAAACATAGAGCCGATACCGTAAGGAAAAATAATTGTGCATGGGTCCGAAACTCGGCCTGGAGGTTTATCTGACCAGCCCTGTTGAACAGACCAAACCACCTGCTGGAAAACTTGGTCGGCGGCAACGGCAGCTGCTATGCGCGAGCTCGTAATTGGGAAAACCTCGACTGCGGCTTGCGTTTCAGTGTCACGATGGAAACAAAGCAATTTATTACGATTAAAGTCGGGATTTGGAATCATAGGAAGACAGGAGAAGGAATCCGCATTAGCATGTTTAAATGTGGGTCGAAAGTGGGTTTCGTAATTGTAGCGAGACAAGAGTAGCGCCCAGCGTTGTAGGCGGTGTGCTGCCTTGTCAGGCAAGGAAGTGTGAGGGTTAAACAAGGAAACCGAGCTTTTTATCGTCGGTAATAAGGTGAAACGTGGAGCCATACAGTACAACGTGAAATTTCATGAGAGCATAGACAATGACAAGAGCCTCTTCTTGCACCTGATAGTAACGCTGCAGGGCTGGAGGGAGACATTTAGGGGAAAAAGCAACTGGTCAGTCCGAGACATCGGCATGCCAGTGCGCGAGGGCCGCATCGAGGCCATACTGTGACGCGTCAGTCGCCAAACTTACGTGGTGGTCCGAAGACACCATTCTCTCAGCGACCTCACCGGCGCCGAAACTAAATACTGAAATAAGTCTTCCGAAGTTGTTTCACCTCGGAAGATCGTAACACTGTACCGAACATCGAAATGGCAGATATTGAGATAACTGTTTGTGGAATTGAAAAGCAGCTCAGGACCAGATGAGACATTTACAACATTCTATAAAGATTAGGTAAAAGAACTTGCTCCCCTTCTAGCAGTAATGTATCGCAGATCGCTGGAGAAACGAAAGATACGTAACGACTGGAAAAAATCGTAGGTCATTCCCGTTTTTAAGAAAGGTCGTAAGACAGATCAACACGATTATAGACCTATATCGTTGACATCAATCTGTTGTAGAATAACGGAACATGTTTTATGCTCAACAATTACGACGGTTTTGGAAAATGAACATCTCCTCTATAAAAATGAACATGGATTTCCCAAACAGAGATCCTGCGAAACTCATTTCGCTCTAACAAGTTTGTTTGTGTGGTCATCCTCCGCAGCTAGCATATAAATACTTTTTTTTGTAAATAAAACTGCCTTTTCCTGTTGCTAGTTATTTTATTTATCCCATACGCGTTTCGCCTTCTCCTGTTCTAAGGCACCATCAGTGGCATCTCTAAAGATACAGTTTCGTTAGTTTTAGATTATTAAACAGTTCACTTCGCGATTTTTTGTAAAAAAATTAATTACTTACGATTTGCTGATCTGCGTTTCCTCACATCTGGTCTGGAAGTCGCACTACCTCTTTTATCAAATGGTTCAAATGGCTCTGAGCACTATGCGATTTAACTTCTGAGGTCATCAGTCGCCTAAAACTTAGAACTAATTAAACCTAACTAACCTAAGGACATCACTCACATTCATGCCCGAGGCAGGATTCAAACCTGCGACCGTAGCGGTCGCTAGGCTCCAGACCGTAGCGCCTAGAACCGCTCGGCCACTCCGGCCGGCTCACTTTTATCACTGCCATATAATGACATCTTTGTGTTCTCTCCTTCCACAATCTGTTCACCATGTCTCTCACTCTTTTTTGTGGTGGACTATTGTTCTTTTGTCACTAGATACAACTATTTCGTCGTACACTGTTTTTCACAACGTAAATATTGCGACTCCATTACGTGTTTCATTTTCTTTGGTATGTTTACGTATTTGTTACCAACCTAACGAAGTAAATGTTCGAGACTAACTTGTATTTATGATGTTTATACCGTGTGTGTGAATGTGTGTGTGAGGGGGAAAGAGCCGACGAGCTTTTTTCTTCTTCTTTTTTTTTTTGGGGGGGGGGGGGGTTGCCGGTGTAGTAGCTGTTAGCGAGTGGTTGAAAACTTTGTATTCTGTAGAGGTGTTCATGGATGAGTGAGTGTAAAGGTGTTGGGTTCTGTTATTATTGTATTGGACAGTATTATTATATTAATACATTTTCAGAACGTTATTCTATTATTTTATCTATTAGTGTAAATAATTAATTGCTTGGCATGTGTACTTGGTCATTCATTTTATGTATTTAGTAATTTTCTTGCATGGTTAGGGGGTGTTTTTTATTGTTAATTCGAATTATTTTCATGTCATCTTCTCTATTGGTTGGTTTATGGTCATTTTCTCTTAGTTGTGCAGATGTGGAGTGGTTTGTCCCATATGTCCAGGCTCTCATGTGTGCTTTGCATCTGACATCAAATGTTCTCCCTGTTTGCCCTACGTATGTGCCTTCACACATGTAGCTGATATATACCTGCTTTCTGGTATATGTCTCTGTTTTTTGTCAGTTTTGGGGTGTATTTTTGTATAGAATGGTCTGTTGTGTATGCTATGTTTATTCCCTGTCTTTTAAAAATGTTGGTGATTTTATGGGTGAGTTTGTGTTTGTATGTCACTGATTACCATCTTGTGTTTTCTTTCATCTTTTTCTGATTATCCTGTGTAGTTGTTATGGGACTGCGTGTTTGTGTTTGGTTCTGTTGTGTTGTTGTCTGTGGTTTGGAGCTTTCTGCTTTTACTTGACTTTTAATTTTGTTGTTTAGCTTTGTGACTGTGTTATTGCCGGCCGTGGTGGCCAAGCGGTTCTAGGCGCTACAGTCTGGAACCGCGCGACCGCTACGGTCGCAGGTTAGAATCCTGCCTCGGGCATGGATGTGTGTTATGTCCTTAGGTTAGTTAGGTTTAAGTAGTTCTAAGTTCTAGGGGACTGATGACCTTAGAAGTTAAGTCCCGTAGTGCTCAGAGCCATTTGAACCATTTTGATCTGTGTTATTATTGTAACCTTTATTTTGTGCTATCTGCATTATTATTTCCAGTTCTTTTTGGTTGCTTTCTTTGGTGAGTAGTACTGTACTGAGTCTATGGAGCTTGTGTCGAAATGCTGCTTGCTTTTGTGCGTGTGGGTGGTTCGAGGATTAGGGAATGATAATATCTGTTGCTGTGGGTTTACGGTAAATTTCAAACATATGCTTATTGTTTTGTTTTTTGATTGTTATAACCAGAAAGTTAATTTGGTTGTTCTGTTCTCTTTCAGTTGTGAATCTTATATTATCATGTATCTTGTTGATGTCAGTATGTAGTTTTTCAATTTTTGTTTGTGGTTCATCTATTAAGCAAAGGATGTCATTCATATACCTGAACCAATATAATATGTTGTATTCTTTTGCTACTATTTTTGTGAAAATGATCTGTTCAATGTGGTTTACAAAAATATTTGCTAAGGCTCCTGAAAATGGGCACCCCATTGGTAATCCATCTGCTCGTAAATAAAATTCATTACTGAGTTGGAAGTAATTTTGTTCTGTTATGCGCTTTACTAGTGTGCATATTTCCTTAATCTTCTCATCAGGGAGTTGACTATAAGTTTTCATGTTCTTATCTATAATTTCTATTGTTTCTGGTACTGGTATGTTGTAATACATGTTTTCTATATCAAATGAGATGAGTGTTGCTGTGTCTGGGATTTTTATATCTTTTATTTGTTGTATTAGCTGTGTAGTATTTTTAATGGTTTTGTCTTCTTGTACTTTTAAATTTTCAGACAGTGGTTCATGGTGTAGGTTCCTGTAAGCATGTCCTAGTTCATGAACCACGGGCAACGTATGAGTGGCCAAGTGGTCCCGACAGTCAGGATACCAGTTACTTTGGAATAAGGCTGGGCATCTCGGATATATTCTGAGTCGTGGTCACCTTTGTGCTCATACGGTAAAGACTACCAAATCCACCGGTTAGTCCCTCAACCGTTAGGGGTAAAACTCAATGGGACTCGGGGCAAGTAAGGCTAGCAACCTGCTTCCCTGGTACTTTAAATATGATGCTGGCAACAATCAGAGCAAGATGCCTCGGACCTTTGGAGGTTGGTTCAAATGGCTCTGAGCACTATGGGACTCAACTGCTGTGGTCATAAGTCCCCTAGAACTTAGAACTACTTAAACCTAACTAACCTAAGGACAGCACACAACACCCAGCCATCACGAGGCAGAGAAAATCCCTGACCCCGCCGGGAATCGAACCCGGGAACCCGGGCGTGGGAAGCGAGGACGCTACCGCACGACCACGAGATGCGGGCACCTTTGGAGGTGACGGAGTCCCACCTCTACTGACAAATCAGGGACTCCTAAGATACGACTTGGCAAACGAATGGTAATGAGATGGGGAGCTATTAATATCAATGGGGGCTACTCTGGGAAGAAGGTAGAGCTGGCAGAGGCTGCAAGTAAGATGGGGCTGGACGTTTTAGCTGTTAGTGACATTCGGGTAAGGGGTGAGAAAGAAGAGGAAGTGGGAGAATACAAGGTCTACCTGTCAGGAGTCAAAGCAGGAATAGCAAAATGGGGTGTAGGGCTTTACATCAGGAAAGAAATGGAACCCAGCGTAGTTGCAATAAAGTATATAAACGAACGACTGGTGTGGATAGATTTGACAGTGTCTAGCAAGAAAATTAGGATTGTGTCAGTATATTCGCATTGTGAAGTGACAGATCAAGGTGAGATGGATAGTTTTTATGAGGCTCTCAGAGATGTAGTGGTTAGAGTAAAGGACAAGGACAGTGTTCTGCTCATGGGTGATTTTAATGCCAGGATTGGAAATCGAACAGAAGGGAATGAAAAGGTTATGGGTAAATTTGGAGAGGATATGGAGGCCAACAGGAACGGGAAACAACTCTTGGATTTCTGTGCCAGTATGGGCTTAGTAATCACAAACTCCTTTTTTAAACATAAGAACATTCACCGGTATACTTGGGAAGGCAGAGGAACCAGATCTGTCATTGACTATACAATAACAGATCAGGAATTCAGGAAGGCTGTGAGGGACACCAGTTAGTTGAATGTAGTCAATTACAGGCATTGGAAAAGGAATGGACAAGGTACAGGGACACAGTACTAGAAGTGGCTAAAGAATGTTTTGGAACAGTAGTGTGTAAAAGTAGGATGAAGCAAACAGCTTGGTGAAATGACACAGTCAAGGCAGCCTGTAAAAGGAAAAAGAAGGCGTATCAAAAATGGCTACATACTAGAACTCAGGTAGACAGAGAAAGTTATGTTGAAGAAAGAAACAAAGCCAAACAGATGATTGCAGCATCCAAGAAGAAATCTTGGAAAGACTTTGGAAACAGGTCGGAGACTATGGGTCAAGCTGCTGGAAAACCATTCTGGATTGTAATTATCAGTCTTCGAAAGGGAGGTAAGAAGGTAATGACAAGTATTTTGGACAGGTCAGGAAAACTGCTGGAGAATCCTGTGGATGCCTTGGGCAGATGGAGGGAATATTTTGAAGAATTGCTCAATGTAGGTGAAAATGCGATCAGTAATGTTTCAGATTTCGTGGCAGAATGGGATAGGAATGATGATAGAAATAGGATCACATTTGAGGAAGTGGAGAAAATGGTCAATAGATTGCAGTGCAATAAGGCAGCTGGGGTGGATGAAATTAAGTCGCAACTCATCAAATACAGTGGAATGTCAGGTCTTAAATGGCTACACAGGATAATTGAAATGGCCTGGGAGTCGGGACAGGTTCCATCAGACTGGACAAAAGCAGTAATCACACCAATCTTTAAACATGGAAACAGAAAAGATTGTAACAACAACAGAGGTATCCCTTTAATCAGCGTTGTGGGTAAAATCTTCTCAGGTATTGTTGAAAGGAAAGTTCGAGTATTAGTTGAGGACCAATTGGATGAAAATCAGTGTGGGTTTAGGCCTCTTAGAGGTTGTCAGGACCAGATCTTTAGCTTGCGGCAAATAATGGAGAAGTGTTATGAGTGGAACAGGGAATTGTATCTATGCTTTATAGATCTAGAAAAGGCATATGACCGGGTTCCTAGGAGGAAGTTATTGTCTGTTCTACGAGATTATGGAATAGGAGGCAATCTTTTGCAAGCAATTAAAGGTCTTTACATGGATAGTCAGGCAGCAGTTAGAGTTGATGGTAAATTTCATGGTTCAGAGTAATTTCAGGGGTAAGACAAGGCTGCAACCTGTCTCCACTGTTGTTCATATTATTTACGGATCATATGTTGAAAACAATAGACTGGCTGGGTGAGATTAAGATATGTGAACACAAAATAAGCAGTCTTGCATATGCGGATGACTTAGTTGTGATGGCAGATTCGATTGAAAGTTTGCAAAGTAATATTTCAGAGCTAGATCAGAAATGTAAGGACTGTGGTATGAAGATTAGCATCTCCAAAACGAAAGTAATGTCAGTGGGAAAGAAATATAAACGGATTGAGTGCCAAATAGGAGGAACAAAGTTAGAACAGGTGGACGGTTTCAAGTACTTAGGATGCATATTCTCACAGGATGGCAACATAGTGAAAGAACTGGAAGCGAGGTGTAGCAAAGCTAATGCAGTGAGCGCTCAGCTACGATCTACTCTCTTCTGCAAGAAGGAAGTCAGTACCAATACTAAGCTATCTGTGCACCGTTCAATATTTCGACCAACTTTGTTGTATGGGAGCGAAAGCTGCGTGGATTCAGGTTACCTTATCAACAAGGTTGATGTTACGGATATGAAAGTAGCTGGGATGATTGCAGGTACTAGTAGATGGGAACAATGGCAGGAGGGTGTCCACAATGAGGAAATCAAAGAAAAACTGGGAATGAACTCTATAGATGTAGCAGTCAGGGCGAACAGGCTTAAATGGTGGGGTCATGTTACACGCATGGGAGAAGCAAGATTACCCAAGAGACTCATGGGTTCAGCAGTAGAGGGTAGGAGGAGTCGGGGCAGACCGAGGAGAAGGTACCTGGATTCGGTTAAGAATGATTTTGAAGTAATAGGTTTAACTTCAGAAGAGGCACCAATGTTAGCACTGAATAGGGGATCATGGAGGAATTTTATAAGGGGGCTATGCTCCAGACTGAACGCTGAAAGGCATAATCAGTCTTAAATGATGATGATGAGTAATTTTAACATGTATCCTGCAAGCTTGTAAGTGGGAGATTTTCTGAAATCCCGTATTGGCCTCACAGGAAGACTCTGTTGATGGATTTTTGGTTGGCTCCGAAGCCAAGCTGGTAGAGGAGATAAAGAAGATCAAACCAAGAGCGGCGCGTTTCGTCACGGTATCGTTTAGCTGGTGAGAGAGCGTTACGGTGATGCTAAACAAACTTCACTCGCAGACGTTACGAGAGAGGCGTTGTGCATCACGGAGAGAGTTACTATTGAAATTTCGAGACAGAACTTTCCAGGAGGAGTTGGACAACATCTTCCCACGCACTATTCGCGAGTGGAACAGGGTTGGGGGAATCAGATAGTGGTACCGAAAGCACCCTCCGCCACAGACCATTAGCTGGCTTGCTGAGTATAATGTAGATGTAGATGTAGAGAACACAGCTAAACAAGGGACCGAGAACAGTTTGGATGTAAACGTTTAAAAAGCACGTTCGCAATCCGAGCTGCAGAAAAAAAGGGACATTCTTGCACAAAAAGGCATACAATGGATGAGCCAATGTGCCCGCTCGCGGCAGGACTTTGCGGTAGCGCGCTGTCTTGCTTAGGTGGACCTTTATGTCCTTCTTGATCGAGAGGTGAGGCGTAGACGTCACAGTGGAGATGCGGGCCGAGAGGGGGCGAACCCCATCCCGAGACCTCGAACCCCAAACAGAAGGTGGAAGAAAACCGAGATTTCGCGAGGTTACACCGTAAGCCCGCGGGCTGTAAGACAGAAAACGCAGCGCATAGATTTTGCATGTGAATGGCGGTGGAGAAGACGATGACAAAAACATCATCCAGATAATTAATGCACTCTGGGACAGGCATAGGTAATTGCTCTAAAAATCGTCGGAAAATAGCAGGGGCGCTAGCCACACCTAACAGAAAATATTGATAGAGCAAAAGGAGTGTTCAAGACCAGAACTCGCCAAGACTCTTCGTCCACTGGAACCTGCAGATACACTTCAGACAAATCAATTTAGGAACGTACCCGCCACCCAATAGTTTGTTCACGATCGACTGCGCGTTTACAGCAGTGCAGAAGTCTCCATAAGGCGTAGTTTCCCCGACGGTTTCCAAACTAAAATCAGCGGACGTCTCCGCTGAATGTAGTTTGGAGACCATTCACTACGCAGAACACGTTGCAATAGACCTAGAGATTGAGAGATTGCAGCCTATCCAAGTCTGCTTTCTCTTGACCTCTCAGGGTGAAAGGAATAGGAAGCCCACAACCAAAATGAGGCCAAGCTATTTATTGCAAAGAAATATGAGCAGCAAAATTAGTAGCACACCCTAAAAATGGCTCAAATGGCTCTAAGCACTATGGGACTTAACATCTGAGGTCATCAGTCCCCTAGAAATTAGAACTTAGAACTAACCTAAGGACATCACACACAGCCATGCCCGAGGCAGGATTCGAACCTGCGACCGGAGCGGTCACGCTGTTCCAGACTCAAGCGCGCACACCCAATTTATTGCAAAAATAAATCCGAAAACTCCTCACACAATCTCTAGTGTTTCCAGCTGAGAATACGGTACGTGATCGGACACAAGGTGAACCGCGTTGGTGATAGAAAACCAAATGCCTGACGTGCGCTCATCCCGAACAATTTCTCAACACCATCACCAGCAACCATCAACAATGTAATTGGACAAACCAGTGACGTGTGAGAGTAAGATGGCGTAAATTGTCCCAGTAGTGCAATGTTCCGGTTTTTTTATTTTTATTTTATTTTATTTTTTTTTTTTTAATAACGGACCAGCTTCCGCGTGGCCATTGTCAACGGTGGCGAGCCTAAACTGACATAGGTTTGAGAATTCAGTAACGTCACTCAAGCACCGGTGTCGCCTCGTCGCGGGATCACTTATCTCGCTAAACACCGTGGAAGGTCACAAAATTTGGAGTCACATAGCTGCGTCCATGTTCATATCCTGAGGAACTGTCGGTGAACGTTACAAGGAGGCGATTGGCCCTCCTTCCGTCAAGCATTACAAGTAGACCAGTGCTCATGGGACGCCGAACGTTCGTACTGGACGAAATAGAAAGGCAGAGAGGAATGAGAATTCTGAGGCTGGCACTGTGGAGGTTGCGGCTGCTTTAGGTGAGCTCGGCATTGGGCCGCCATGTTTACCGCCATTATTGCCGTTTGCTCGTGCGAGCTGTCCGTCACCGTAGCGGGCACATCGTGTGACACTACTGCCACATCATCCCACGCTTCAAATTTGGCACCCGCTGCTCGAGAAGATTGTGCTATTCGCAAAACTTCATTCAGCCAACGGGTAGGTTTGCACAGAGTAAAGCCTTCTGGCGCACGTTCTTGTACGGAGATAAGCAGATAATTGATTTGTGTACCATGGAGTCTGTATAAGAGATATTACGGGTGAGCCGTGGTAAAATTTGCTGTTTTGAAGAGCGCGACGCAGCGCGTAGTGTGAAGCAGTCACCCTCCGTTTCTGGCTGTGGCGCCGCTGTGGCAATCGCAGCTTTGATGTCTCCCTCTGGAGGAAAAAGGGTAAGGTTGCCTGCTCACGTGCATTTAAGGGGCGCTATAAGCTCGCCAGTGGCAGTTGGTCAGTCGGAGTGAGGCTGGGTTAGTCTCGCGTCACCAGTCGCTGGTCTCTCTCTCGTTCGCATTTGTGCGGCAGTTAGTGTCTGTCTGTCGTCGGAGTGCTAGTATGTCTGTTGTTTGGATCAAACTTTAAAGCCAGAAAATGAGAGTCTTGCCACTCTGCCAGTAAGAGAACTCAGCTAGTGGTCGCCCGGTCGCGGCTGAGTTCCTGTATCTGAGTCTGCGCGTTAGGCCGCCAGTCTGCTCGAGTTGCTCGGGCAACGGTCATTGTCGGTTGGATCGATCGGTTGGTCGGTCGCGCACTGAGACACAAGATGACTTGTCCGCCTTGAGCGTCGGCGCATGTGAGGTCCCCACGTGAGTCCAGTGGGCCGCGCGGTATAGAAAATGGTAGTGGCTTCGTGGTCGGCACGAGAGCAACAGGAGTCAAACAACGACATCGGTCTGGCCGGTGCGAGCTGCGACGCCGTGAGACGGGAGATCGGCGCGCCTTCCTGCGTCCGTTGAAGCGGCTGGCAGCGGACGGTTCGGGAGAGCGTTGGGGGTGCTGCGCCAGGTCTTCGCCAGCAATCGCAGTTTATTGGAAGGTAAGTGATTGGAGATATGTTGTTTCATTTACTTGTTAAATTCTACTTCTTTTCTTGGTGAGGTCACCAGCCGCTATGTTTTGGGGTCGTCCCACCATTCGTCTCCGAATGCCCACCCGCGGAAAGGTGATTATTTTATGAATTGGGTGGTCCGTTTTTCCCTTGTGGAGTAGGGGCGAGTTAGAGCAATCTGCGGTTCGGGTTGTTCAGTAATCCCCCTGTCAATCTGCCATACGTTAATAACTGCCTCTGTCATGTTTGTCGGATTCGGTGTTAACGAATTTATTGCTTAAGGTGTAAAGGCCGAATTCCTGAAATATGTTTTTATCTTGCCTATCATCTTGAGAGGCGGTACATGTGTAATGTAGAGCATGTTTGTACATTTTATGTAAGACTGCATTTCATGGGTTTTTATTTAAATGGTCATTTAAGTATATAAAGTTGCCAACCTTCCACCGTAAGAGACTTGTTTTAAAAACAAGTTGCAGTTTCTTCGGCAAGTAATATTTTTAATGTGAGTATTTTGTACCATTTCCATCCCTCCTACGGGGTGCATAGGTTATGTTTATGTGTTTGTGTGAGTTGTTAAAATTTTTAGTTTAAAGTAATTTAGTGTGTTGTAGATTTGCACCAGCGTAGTCTTTCAGAGGTTGTTGTGAGCGGTCGTGACTACGGCCGTGTTAAAAGGGAGCGGCAAGGTTCTCAGCCCGAAAGCTCATACTGTGAAAAAAAATTTTTATTTCTGCCTCTGAATAAATTGCAACTTGATATTTAGAGGCCTTCTGATTATAATTTTTAAATCTGTTTGTTTTTTAAAAAAAGAAAGGGTTTTTAGGAATAAAATTTCCATTTGTTGAAAGAAATTTGTTTTCATCAGTTACCCACTGGCAACTACTTCCACCCTGACATAGTGTGATTAAATGTGTTAAAGTTCTTGATGAATCGCTAGTAAATAAATTCTTAAGAAAAAATTTTGAAAGTAAATCCACGGTTCAACGGGCATCGGTAACGAATTGACACTAATGGCCAAAACCGTGAAGTTCGACTGCCCAGGCTTTGTATGACTGGACTGGTTTCTTGCGGCATCGGTAGAATTAAACTCACGTCACCGTGACATGCGTTGCTTTGTGGTAGTTGTTGGAAAATAAACTGCACATGTGATCAAAAGTAAGAGCTGCTGGTTCTTGTAAAGGGGCTAGCTGACACAGTAAGTGATACACCTTAGCTGGAATCCACGAAAGGAAGAAGGCCTTGCTCAGTTTCGAGTCCGTCACACCGAAAGCCAAACAATGTTGTCTGAGTTATTTTTATTTTATTTTTTTTCGTAATCGTCCCAATCCTCGGTTGAATCATCAAACAGAGGCAATGCGGGTGAATGGATCTGTTAATGAAAGCCGACGAGGTGGTCACGGCCGAAATAAGTTTTTCAATCAGGGCCAGCAGAATGAACCTGATGAAAAAATGGTTCAAATGTCTCTAAGCACTGTAGGACTTAACGTCTGAGGTCATCAGTCCCCTAGACTTGGAACTACTTAAACCTAACTCATCTAAGGATATCACACTGAGCCATGCCCGAGGCAGGATTCGAACCTGCGACCGTTGCAGCAGCGCAGTTCCGAACTGAAGCGCCTAAAACCGCTCGGCCACAACAGCCAGCGAACCTGATGAAACCGTACGTACATATTGCAGACGCGGAAACCGTTCCAAATTCGTCGCTAGTTGGGTTGTAACTAGGTAGTAAATGAGACCGATCCAAAGTAACCCAAATATGCCTTTACTCGTGAAGCACTCAACTACAATGGAAAGCAGACTTACGTGGATCCACATATAACACAACGCAGTACTCAGAAGTGAACGACTCAGCGCATATAGATGCCCAGTTGGCGCTGCTCCGTACACTGAAGAGTTAAAGAAACTGGTAAACCCCCCCTAATATCGTATAGGGCTCTCGCGAGCATGACGTGGCATGAAATCGACTATATCTGAAGTAGTGCTGGAAGGAACTGACACCGTGAATCCTCCAGGGCTGTCCATAATTCTGTAAGAATAAGAAGTGGTGAAGATCTCTTCTGAGCAGCACGTTGCAACGCATTCGAGATATGCTCAATAGTGTTCCTGTGTGTGGTCTTTGGTGGCGAGCGGAAGTGCTTAAACTCAAAAGAGTGTTCTTGGAGCCATTCTGTTGCAATTATGGACGTGTAGGGTGCCACATTGTCTTGCTGGAATTTCCCAAGTTCGTCGGAATGCATAATGGACGTTAATGGATGCAGATGATCAGACACGACGCTTACGTATGTAACACGAATCAGAGTCGTATCTAGACGTATCAGGGGTCCCATATCACTCCAACTGCAACCGCCACACATCTTTACAGAGCGTCCACCAGGTTAAACAGTCCCCTAATGCAGGATCCATGGATACATGAGGTTTTCTCCATACCCGTACTCGTCCATTTGCACGATACAATTTGAAACGAGGCTCGTCCGACCAGACAACAGGTTTCCAGTCATCAGCAGACCAATGTCGGTTTTGACGGGCCCAGCCGAGGGGTAAAGCTTTGTGTCGTGTAGTCGTCTAGGGTACACGAGTGGGACTTTGGCTCCGAAAGCTCGTATCTATGATGTTTGGTTGAATGTTTCGCACGTTGACACTTGTTGAAGGCCCAGTTTTGAAATCTGCAGCAGTTTGCGGAACCGTTGCACTTCTATGACACCGAACGATTCTCTTCATTCGTCTTTGAGCCCGTTCTTGCAGTATCTTTTTCCGGCCGCAGCGATGTCGGAGATTTGATGTCTTACCGGATTCCTGATATTCACGGTTCACTCGTGAAATGGTCGCACGCGAAAAGCGCCACTTCATCAGAGATGCTGTGTCCCATCGCTCGTGTGCCGACCATAGCACCATAGTCAGACTCATTTAAATCTTGATAACCTGCCATTGTGGCAGCAGTGACAGATCTCTAACAACTGCGCCAGACACCTGTTGTCTTACATAGGCGTTGCGGACAGCACCGCCCTATTCTGCCAGTTTACATAACTCTGTATTTATTTGAATACGCATGTGTATACCACTTTCTTTGGCGCTTTCAGTGTAAATGCGTGAGTTACCGGCAGACGGCACGGTGGAGACCCCACCGCACTCACGCTCCCTAGAGAGCCTGTATATAGAGAGAGTGGCCATAGGTAAAGTTTCCCGTGATTGGTTGATTAGCTTTGGCGCCATTTTTCTGCCAAACGTCTCTCGCGCTTCCTATGTTCGCCGTGCTTTTGAGTTGAAGTTCAGAGGACTTTTGGAAACGATTAAAAGGTATTTGAATTATTGAGAGACTTGTTATGCGTTGTGCATGCATGTTAGTTGTATATCGTTTTTAGTTCGTAATTAGCATTTGCGATCTTAAATACGAGTTGAAATAACTGATGAAGTAAACTCGTTAGTAATTTGCTCAGAGAACTCTGATTTTAAGGTGTCAGTTTTTAAAAATATTTTTAGTCACGCAAAACAGGTAGGCCTATCACAATTTACTGCATTTTTAAGCTCTCATTTCTTTAACAGTTCGTGCATATTGGTAGCATCACAAGCTTTTCTGAAGCCAATATCTGACAGTCCTTGCTGGAAACGGAAAGTTCCTGTAATTTTTGTGCCATGCTCATTCGACTTTATAGCGTCAAACTTTATTTCGTTCCGAATCAGATCACTAGGCATTATTTTGGTTTCAGTATTATTGCCTGACAGTTGACGCAGGCAAGTTGTAGGCACGTCACGTTTTCCGCAGTTGTCGTCGTTGCTGAAACATTACTCGTAGTAAATAATTGTAGGTACTCTTGAAGACAGTTTTTAATAGGCCTACTTACTGTGGGGCAGAAGGGATACGGTAGTTTTCTTGTTATATTTGGTCGTTATTACAGTAGCCTACATTTAACATTACCTGGATTTTGTAATCTTTTTCGTTTGTTATCTACCAGAGGTATATATATATATATATATATATATATATATATATATATATATATATATATATATATATATATATATATATATGAAAGAAAGTCGTAAGCAGTTGTTTACTTGTGACACGCAAAATGTTTGAAGACGTGACAAGAAGTACTGATACGTCTCACACTTTTTGCATGTCACAAGTAAACAACTGCTTACGACTTTCATTCATCTGACGTAATACAGGTACGTTAAATCTTTAGCGTTATGCACTTCCGATACAAAACAAATGCTATACACTGTGGTGTCACCGCCAGACACCACACTTGCTAGGTGGTAGCTTAAATCGGCCGCGGTCCATGTAGTACATGTCGGACCCGCGTGTCGCCACTGTGATCGCAGACCTAGCGCCACCACCAAGGCAGGTCTCGTGATACGAGAGTGGACTCGCCCCAGTTGTACGCGAACCTAGCTATCGCCCAGTTGTACGAGAACCTAGCTACCGCCCAGTTGTATGAGAACCTAGCTACCGACCAGATGTACGAAGCCTTTCTCTCTCATTAGCCGAGAGACAGAATAGCCATCAGCTAAGTTAATGGCTACGAACTAGCAAGGCGCCATTTGTATCAGTGCCTATAGCTTACGAGTATTCAAGAGAGATGTATTCCAAGGACTAAATAAAAGATAAGTAATAAGCATCTACATACTTTTCTTCTTATTCATTTATAAGTTCTCATGTTCCAGACTTCACGCCCGTCTGCTTTAGCCGTGCGTGCCCTATCGGCTACAGCGTTGGTCTAGAGTTCATTTTCAGCCATCTAAACTTCACGGTGTCGGCCCAGCTACCGACACAACATACACTATATTTTTTTTTTATTGACGTTACTTTTATTGCAATATGTCTAGTAAACGAACTTTAAAGGAGATAAATGCAAGTAACGAATAATTTTTACAGCCACTGTACCAAATTTTCCTGTGCTGTACGTAGTAGGCTACTGTGAGTATATTGTAGCTGTAAAGAAAGGCATTTAACGAATGATTTCGCGATATTGTCTTGTGCTTCTGATTCGGTGAGTGTGTACTCCACTACTCCACTATTGGCCGTTCGAAAGTCCCGCCCGCAGTTTGGCAGGAAAATGGCCGCCGTATCGTCCGGTTGGCCACCCTCTCCCTATACAGGCTCTCCATCGTTCCCCACTGTCGGCCTCCATCTGCCGGCCTGCGCTGATACTGGTGGTGGCAGATCCAAACACGCGCGTACGGAGACACCACACTCGGCGCATGCGGTCTAGTAGCAGGATATAACAACTACCTTGAATGCAAAACACCATTTCAAAAATAAAATGTTCAATCGGTTGTTTCAATAACTTCCATACTATGACAATTCGCAAAACATTTGCGCAATTCGCTCTCCAGTTCTATAGAGAAGAGTGGCCCGAGGGCTAGCAGACGATACGAAAACAAATGTGCGAAGAACTGGAGTTGCTGAGGGCACGAACTATGGTCTTGTACGGGAAATTCTGAAGGTGTAGTTAACATTATCGACATCAATTACAGTATGTTTAAGGCGAGTATTACATCGTGCATCTAAGGTGTACACCTCTGCACCCTCGCCCCAAGCGTACATGTCTGGAACTGCAGACCAGTTCTTCTCGCCCTATTACGCAATGCAAGCGAGATAGTCCTGTCCTGATTTCTTGTAGAGTCATTCATTTAATTTAAAAATTTCCGAGAGTTCATGGTTACTACTTATTAAATAACTGTGTCTATTTTTTTTTGTTTCTATTGCGTATTAATAAATTGTTGTTCTCTTATGAAACCTACCTCACGTTGTAACCATTCTGAATTATGGGGTCTACTTTTTGTTTTATATTGTGATATTTTGTAGTGCTGGCATATGTTGAACTATATTTACGTTTATGCAGCAGTTACAGCAAACGGCTCTGAGCACTATGGGACTTAACTTCTAAGGTCATCAGTCACCTAGAACTTAGAACTATTTAAACCTTTCTAACCGAAGGACATCACACACATCCATGCCCGAGGCAGGATTCGAACCTGCGACCGTAGCGGTCGCGCGGTTCCAGACTGTAGCGCCTAGAACCGCTCGGCCATCACGGCCGGCGCAGTTACAGCAATTTGCACATGGACGGCGCAGCAACTTTTGTGGCTGTTGCACTGGCTGTGTCTGTAACCCTCAGGATTAGGTCAGCATGGCATCAACAAAAACCCAGACATTCTTGGGTTGAAACCTGGCTAGTAAGAAGGGACGAAAGCAGTGGCATGTATTACCTATTAAGAAAGAAATAGAGGCCCAAAGATCTGCAGGAATTTCGGAACTTCGCTACAATGGACGACGCTTCTTTCGACAAGCTGCTGCCGACATACTGGTAGGAATTCACTCAAGTGACTAAATAATATTGGAAGCAATTCCACTTAGTCGGAAGTAAGAATTAAACCATTTGTGTACTCATTCTGCGATCATACTCTGTCGCTGATTACTGCCAGTTTCTCCTTCCTAGTATTCGGAGCACTCCGTTCTGTGCACGCATCGGTAACTGCTATGTAAGTGCACATGCACGAACTCGCGGGAGTTTAGAACTGGTGTCTGTTTCCCGTGAGGATAATGTGTCAGGTGTTTGTCTTAGTTCCACCCGTTGTACACCCAGATGGTTGTCGTGCAGGGCCCGTTTCGTTCTTTCTGCCATCGAATTCTAAGGAGCGCTGGCGCACAGCAGTTCGTAACATATATTTGACTCCAGTAACAGGGTTCTCCATCAGCAGGTGGCGGCAGTATACTGCCGACGTTCTTCTTTTGCACAACAATTCCATAGAACACATCAGCCTCTCCAGCACTGGCGAAATTGCAAAAACTTGCAGGAAAGTCTTCATCCTTACATCACATACACGCTTCAGTGGCACGCATCTTGGAAAATTTGCGTGTGCCTGAGGAGGCAGGTTTCTTTCACACAGGTATACAGTGGGGTGATAACAGTCATGAGATAGCGATATGCACGTGTTCAGGCAGGGGCAGCACCACACGGGTACACAAGATGTAAAAGGGGGGTGCATTGGCGGCGACATTTGTTTCCAGGTGCGGAAAGGTTTCCGACATGACCACGCCCGCACGACGGGAATTAACTGACTATCAGCTCGGAATGATAGTTTAACCTACACACGTGAGAAATTCCATTTCGAAAATCATTAGACCGAGATCTACAGTTTCAAGACTGCGTAGAGAAAACCAAATTTCAGGCACAAACTCTCGCCACGGACGTCGCAGTAGCCGACGGCCTTCACTTAACGGCCGAGTGCAGCGGCGATTTCGTAGAGCTTTCTTTGCTAAGAGACAAGCAACACGGCGAGGAGTAACAGCAGAAATCGACGTGGGGCGAAGAACGAACGAACCCGGTAGGACAGTGATGCGAAATCTGGCGTTCATGGGCTATGGCAGCAGACGACCGACGCGAGAGCCTGTGCAAACAGCACCGCCTATCATGGGCTTAGGACCATATCGGTTGGACCCTGTTGTTGGTGGTGTGCTCTTCAGTCCTGACACTAGACTGATGCAGCTCTCCGTGCTACTCTATCCTGTGCAAGCTTCTTCATCTCCCAGTATTTACTGCAAGCTACTTCCTTCTGAATCTGCTTAGTTTATTCACCTCGTGGTCTCCCTCTACGATTTTTACCTTCCTCGCTGCCCTCCAATGCTAAATTTGTGATGCGTTGATGCGTCAGAATATGTCCTACCAACCGGTCCCTTCTTCTTGTCAAGTTGTGCCACAAACTCCTCTTCTCCGCAATTCTATTCAATACCTCCTCATTAGTTATGTGATCTACCCATCTAACCTTCAGCATTCTTCTGTAGCACCACATTTCGAAAGCTTCTATTCTCTTCTTGCCCAAACTATTTATCGTCCACGTTTCACTTTCATACATGGCTACACTCCATACAAAT
The DNA here is from genome assembly GCF_023864345.2 of Schistocerca serialis cubense. Classification (NCBI taxonomy): domain Eukaryota; kingdom Metazoa; phylum Arthropoda; class Insecta; order Orthoptera; family Acrididae; genus Schistocerca; species Schistocerca serialis. Next base: position 589,651,603 of record NC_064644.1, read on the forward strand.
ACTTTCAGAAACGACTTCCTGACAAATCTATACTCGATCTTAACAAATTTCTCTTCTTCAGAAACACTTTCCTTGCCATTGCCAGTCTACATTTTATATCCTATCTACTTCGACCATCATCAGTTATTTTTCTCCCCAAATAACAAAACTCCTTTACTACTTTAAGTGTCTCATTTCCTAATCTAATTCCCTCAGCATCAACCGACTTAATTCGACTACATTCCATTATCCTCGTTCTGCTTTTGTTGATGTTCATCTTATATCCTCCTTTCAAGACACTGTCCATTCCATTCAACTGCTCTTCCAAGTCCTTTGCTGTCTGTGACAGAATTACAATGTCATCGGCGAACCTCGAAGTTTTTATTTCTTCTCCATGGATTTGAATACCTTCTCCGAATTTTTCTTTTGTTTCCTTAACTGCTTGCTCAATATACAGATCGAGGAGAGGCTACAACCCTGTCTCACTCCCTTCCTAACCGCTGCTTCCCTTTAATGCTCCTAGACTCTCCCTTCCCAACCGCTGCTTCCCTTTCATGCCCCTCGACTCTTACAACTGCCATCTGGTTTCTGTACAAATTGTAAATAGCCTTTCGCTCCCTGTATTTTACCCCTGCCACCTTTAGAATTTGAAAGAGAGTATTCCAGTCAACATTGTGAAAAGCTTTCTCTAAGTCTACAAATGCCAGAAACGTACGTTTGCCTTTCCTTAATATATTTTCTAAGATAAGTCGGATACGTTGGACCCTAGACGACTGGAAAACCGTGGGCTGGTCAGATGAGTCCCGATTTCAGTTGGTAAGAGCTAACGGTAGGGTTCGACTGTGGCGTCGAGTTCACGAAGCCATGAACCCAGATTGTCAACAAGGCTGTGCAAGCTGGTGGTGACTCCTTAATGGTGGCAGCTGTGTTCACATGGGATGGACTCAGTCCTCTGGTCCAAATGAATCAATCACTGACTGGAAATGGTTATGTTCGACTACTTGGAGACCATTTGCAGTCATTCATGGACTTCTTGTTCCCAAACAACGATGTCACATTACTGAGCCACAATTGTATGCGATTTGTTTGACCAACATTCTGGACAGTTCGAGCGAATGTTTTGGCCACTCAGATCGCACGACACGAGTCCCATAAAACATTTATGGGTCATAATCGAGAGGTCAGTTCGTGCACAAAATCCTGCATCTGCAACAGTTTTGCGTTTAAGGACGGCTATTTATTTCTTGATGAGACTTAAAATCACTTGTTGAGTTCATACTATGTCGAGTTTCTGCACTACGCCGATATTAGGAGGTACCCCTTGCCTTTTGTCACCTCAGTGTAAGTGCTCTTGTTTCAACGTGAAAAAAAGTAGATAAGATGCTGATTGTATTGAGAAATGACATTTACTTCTCTTGTAAAATTAAAATAAAAGATAGAAGGCATTACTGTCTGATCGACCCAGGTATTTACGGATAAGGCCAGATTCACAGAGAAAGAGGTAATGAATTACCACAATAACCAATAACGGAGAGCTGCAAACCTTGAAGCAGCTGAGGTAACAACCCATAATTTTCGCTGTAGTATCAATGTGTTGGCAAGGACTGTGGGTGACCGACTCACAAAACCACGGACATTACCGGGCATCAGCAGTAGCAACAAACTACCCACGCTGTTGGAGAACGCTGGATTTGCAGAGAGAGACAAAGGGTGCAGTATATGCACGACGGGGCTCCTCCCAATTTTGTATGCCTATTGTGTAATAACACAAACGTGTAATGAATGATATTTTATTTGAGGAGGACCAATATCATGGCGCACTCGTTCAGCCGGGCTTAATACCTTAGATTCCTATCCATGGGGACATTTAAAGCCTTTTGTGTATTCAACGTGTAACGTCACAATAGGTTTCGTTACATAGTTAAAATCAGTGTTATGTTGCTATCAGCTGATAGACATTTACATAATTAATGAACAGTGAAATAATCTCAGCCCCAAATTACATGCATGTAGAAACTATTATGGATCAAAGTCTTTTATTCTCATTAGAACATGCACGTCCTATGTCCCTATTTACATTTCCCCACCTCTCCTTAAAGTATGTAGTCAGGTGTGAATGTTTTGAGTGCGGTAGCAGACGAACCAGACATGTAGTGGGTCTCAGAATCTTCTACCAACTTTAACACAGTCAGTGGAAGGCAAAGAGCAGGAACAGGATGGTTCGACCAGAGGTGCGAAATCGTAAAAAAAAAAACGTTTTCTTACGAGAGGTTGGTCGTGGGCCTCCCCCACCACCTCGCGCTGCTCGGGAGAAAGAGCCGCGCAACGGTTACGGGGAGTTTTTTGGAAGACAGGTGAGCGACCAGACGTTCCTTCAGAACGCTGCGTCGAAATCAGGACAAAGGTATTCGAATGTTTAAATATGTTTAATGTTAACAATTTATTTATCAGAGGCTTTTTCGCGATTGATTAATTAAGAACCATTTATTGATTTTTGTTCAATTTATCCGATATAAGAATAATCTTATCCGTTCGAGATTTCCGTTACGAGCCGCCACGTGGTGCATAGTTTCAAACTGCAACCGCCGAGAAAGCTAATAGAGGGAGTTGTAGCCAGTTTTTGCGATTGCTGAACATTTATGCTAGCGTGTGTCGATGTTTAACAACTTATTGAAAATTTAGTGACGAGTGTAGCTTTTCTAAGGTGAATCGTTTCATATTCAAGCACTTCGCGCTGGAGATACCAACCACGAGTCCTGCTCGATGCCAGCCACTGTACATAGAAAATCTGCATAGAGAAACAGTTACGATATTTGCATTTCAGTAATAACTTAATGCATGTGCATGTATCAGCATAGTAGTAGTGACCACGTGCTCTCCAAGATTTTCCTTCCCCCCACAGGTCGATGCAAATCAAAGGCAACACGCCTTGTAATTCAAAGGAGAAATAATCTATGTGCATAGTTAAATAATCTTTGTCCATAGTTAAATGAAAATTCAAAGCAGAATTAGTGAACTGTGTATTCAAAAGATTGTTAAGAAGTAACTTCGTAAATTTGTCTAATGTTGGTTAAAATAAAATTAACTTTGTTTTTCGAAGTAATATCCGTTATCGGCTTGCTCATTTAAACCATACCTAAGAAAATCACGCCCTTTACTAAAATTATTGGCACAAGACTAGATTCGTGCAGGATGTAGTTTTCTCTGACCATCCCCAAAATTACAATTGCGTTATCCGCCGCGACTTCAAATTCAGTCGATAAGATTGTATTCTGAACTTTGATGGGCCTAAACATCAATTCTAAAGCGGGCGGAATGGTCAGGGAAGGCTACGCTGCCGAGAGAGAAAAAGTGTGCATAAGATCCTTCCTCACAGCAGGTTTATATAAAAATGAATAAAAGTAATCCCTGCTGATAAAATTAAGCAAACTCCCTTCTCAGCCTGCCACAGACAGGGAGAATTAACGACATTTACGATCTAAATACCAGTCGCTGGGAGCTTGCAAACGCACTTGAACAACATACACACGGTAGAAGAGCATGCGTCCCATGCTTACGACCGAATTAGAGTTAGCAGTTGTTTGAGGAGAGCGGATGTATTTATAAGAATGTGCTGTAACCAAAGTCAACAAATCCTCTGGTGTCAACAAGGGGTTTGGCTATCATACGACACAATGGCCGACATCTCAACAGTTATTTCCGGAGTACGTCAAACAGGCAATTTTTTTGTAGTTTTGGTCAATATTATTTCCTTTTAGAGTTGTTGTTATTGTTGTTGTAGTCTTCAGTCCAAGGACTGGTCTGATGCAACTCTCCATGCTACTCTGTCCTCTGAAACCCTCCTTATCTACTGCAACCTACATCCTACTGAATCTGCTTAGTGCATTCATCTCTTGGTCTTCCTCTACGATTTTTACTCTCCACGCTTCCCTCCCCTCCAATACCAAGTTGGTGGTCCCTTGATGCATCAGAACGTGTCCTACCAACCGATTCCTTCTCCTAGTCAAGTTGTTACACAAAATCCTCTCCTCCCCAATTCCATTCAGTACCTCCTCAATAGTTATGTGATCTACACATCTAATCTTCAGCATTCTTCTGTAGCACCACGATTCAAAAGCCCTTTGAGAGTATGGGACACTTTAAAGAATACATTGTTCATTGATAATGTTTGCAAATTCGCTGTTCTATTCGGGATAGCACTGTTTAGCGAAAAGATTCGTTGATACTGGAAACAATAAAAAGATTACACATTAGGCTATACTTTCGCTTTTTATCGAACTTTTTAGTAGTCTGCTGTTGCTATTGGTCATTATGCTATTAAAAGACCGGCCTGCTCAGAAAACAAAATAAAATGTCGAAATGTGTTGGGTCCTGTTCGGTAGTTTTGCAGAGTATTACAGGACTTTATTTAGTTTACTTCCATGCCTTGCGCGCTGAGTCGCTGAAACTGTTCTACCGTGTTGCAACGTTGCATGCTCGCTGCCGCCATGAGCAGCGTAATTAAATAACAAATGCACCGCCGCTGCAGCTGGTGCCTGTGGATGCGAGACGACAAATTGCACCAGCGCTTCCCTCAACTAGGAAGCCGGGATACGGGCACTGTACCAACTCGCACGCCGTACATAAAAACAGTTTCATTGACGTGCAGTGCTCCGGGAATTTGTCATATCCAACAAGAAGTTAGTAGCATGATGACATTAACGCTTCCTGTCGCATTTACAACGATTTTGTTGCGTCACTTGCTTTACTAAATTATCAGTAGTTCATATTTTACACTCCTGGAAATTGAAATAAGAACACCGTGAATTCATTGTCCCAGGAAGGGGAAACTTTATTGACACATTCCTGGGGTCAGATACATCACATGATCACACTGACAGAACCACAGGCACATAGACACAGGCAACAGAGCATGCACAATGTCGGCACTAGTACAGTGTATATCCACCTTTCACAGCAATGCAGGCTGCTATTCTCCCATGGAGACGATCGTAGAGATGCTGGATGTAGTCCTGTGGAACGGCTTGCCATGCCATTTCCACCTGGCGCCTCAGTTGGACCAGCGTTCGTGCTGGACGTGCAGACCGCGTGAGACGACGCTTCATCCAGTCCCAAACATGCTCAATGGGGGACAGATCCGGAGATCTTGCTGGCCAGGGTAGTTGACTTACACCTTCTAGAGCACGTTGGGTGGCACGGGATACATGCGGACGTGCATTGTCCTGTTGGAACAGCAAGTTCCCTTGCCGGTCTAGGAATGGTAGAACGATGGGTTCGATGACGGTTTGGATGTACCGTGCACTATTCAGTGTCCCCTCGACGATCACCAGTGGTGTACGGCCAGTGTAGGAGATCGCTCCCCACACCATGATGCCGGGTGTTGGCCCTGTGTGCCTCCGTCGTATGCAGTCCTGATTGTGGCGCTCACCTGCACGGCGCCAAACACGCATACGACCATCATTGGCACCAAGGCAGAAGCGACTCTCATCGCTGAAGACGACACGTCTCCATTCGTCCCTCCATTCACGCCTGTCGCGACACCACTGGAGGCGGGCTGCACGATGTTGGGGCGTGAGCGGAAGACGGCCTAACGGTGTGCGGGACCGTAGCCCAGCTTCATGGAGACGGTTGCGAATGGTCCTCGCCGATACCCCAGGAGCAAAAGTGTCCCTAATATGCTGGGAAGTGGCGGTGCGGTCCCCTACGGCACTGCGTAGGATCCTACGGTCTTGGCGTGCATCCGTGCGTCGCTGCGGTCCGGTCCCAGGTCGACGGGCACGTGCACCTTCCGCCGACCACTGGCGACAACATCGATGTACTGTGGAGACCTCACGCCCCACGTGTTGAGCAATTCGGCGGTACGTCCACCCGGCCTCCCGCATGCCCACTATACGCCCTCGCTCAAAGTCCGTCAACTGCACATACGGTTCACGTCCACGCTGTCGCGGCATGCTACCAGTGTTAAAGACTGCGATGGAGCTCCGTATGCCACGGCAAACTGGCTGACACTGACGGCGGCGGTGCACAAATGCTGCGCAGCTAGCGCCATTCGACGGCCAACACCGCGGTTCCTGGTGTGTCCGCTGTGCCGTGCGTGTGATCATTGCTTGTACAGCCCTCTCGCAGTGTCCGGAACAAGTATGGTGGGTCTGACACACCGGTGTCAATGTGTTCTTTTTTCCATTTCCAGGAGTGTATTTCATTGGTTTTGTTTAAGGGATAGTTGGGAAATTGTGCACAGCGGATAATAGTATGCATCCAGTACTTGAAGCTTGCGGCAAACTTGACGAATTACATCTACATCTACATCTACATCTATACTCCGCGAGCCACCTTACGGTGTGTGGCGGAGGGTACTTATTGTACCACTATCTGATCCCCCCTTCCCTGTTCCATTCACGAACTGTGCGTGGGAAGAACGACTGCTTGTAAGTCTCCGTATTTGCTCTAATTTCTCGGATCTTTTCGTTGTGATCATTACGCGAGATATATGTGGGCGGTAGTAATATGTTGCCCATCTCTTCCCGGAATGTGCTCTCTCGTAATTTCGATAATAAACCTCTCCGTATTGCGTAACGCCTTTCTTGAAGTGTCCGCCACTGGAGCTTGTTCAGCATCTCCGTAACGCTCTCGCGCTGACTAAATGTCCCCATGACGAATCGCGCTGCTTTTCGCTGGATCATGTCTATCTCTTCTATTAATCCAACCTGGTAAGGGTCCCATACTGATGAGCAATACTCAAGAATCGGACGAACAAGCGTTTTGTAAGCTACTTCTTTCGTCGATGAGTCACATTTTCTTAGAATTCTTCCTATGAATCTCAACCTGGCGCCTGCTTTTCCCACTATTTGTTTTATGTGATCATTCCACTTCAGATCGCTCCGGATAGTAAGTCCTAAGTATTTTACGATCGTTACCGCTTCCAATGATTTACCACCTATGGCATAATCGTACTGGAATGGATTTCTGCCCCTATGTATGCGCATTATATTACATTTATCTACGTTTAGGGAAAGCTGCCAGCTGTCGCACCATGCATTAATCCTCTGCAGGTCCTCCTGGAGTACGTACGAGTCTTCTGATGTTGCTACTTTCTTGAAGACAACCGTGTCATCTGCAAATAGCCTCACGGAGCTACCGATTTTGTCAACTAAGTCATTTATGTATATTGTAAACAATAAAGGTCCTATCACGCTTCCCTGCGGTACTCCCGAAATTACCTCTACATCTGCAGATTTTGAACCGTTAAGAATGACATGTTGTGTTCTTCCTTCTAGGAAATCCTGAATCCAATCACAAACCTGGTCCGATATTCCGTAAGCTCGTATTTTTTTCACTAAACGTAAGTGCGGAACCGTATCAAATGCCTTCCTGAAGTCCAGGAATACGGCATCAATCTGCTCGCCAGTGTCTACGGCACTGCGAATTTCTTGGCCAAATAGGGCGAGCTGAGTTTCACATGATCTCTGTTTGCGGAATCCATGTTGGTTATGATGAAGGAGATTTGTATTATCTAAGAACGTCATAATACGATAACACAAAACATGTTCCATTATTCTACAACAGATTGACGTAAGCGAAATAGGCCTATAATTATTCGCATCTGATTTATGACCCTTCTTGAAAATGGGAACGACCTGCGCTTTCTTCCAGTCGCTAGGTACTTTACGTTCTTCCAGCGATCTACGATAAATTGCTGATAGAAAGGGGGCAAGTTCTTTAGCATAATCACTGTAGAATCTTAAGGGTATCTCGTCTGGTCCGGATGCTTTTCCGCTACTAAGTGATAGCAGTTGTTTTTCAATTCCGATATCGTTTATTTCAATATTTTCCATTTTGGCGTCCGTGCGACGGCTGAAGTCAGGGACCGTGTTACGATTTTCCGCAGTGAAACAGTTTCGGAACACTGAATTCAGTATTTCTGCCTTTCTTCGGTCGTCCTCTGTTTCGGTGCCATCGTGGTCAACGAGTGACTGAATAGGGGATTTAAATCCGCTTACCGATTTTACATATGACCAAAACTTTTTAGGGTTCTTGTTTAGATTGTTTGCCAATGTTTTATGTTCGAATTCGTTGAATGCTTCTCTCATAGCTCTCTTTACGCTCTTTTTCGCTTCGTTCAGCTTTTCCTTATCAGCTATGATTCGACTACTCTTAAACCTATGATGAAGCTTTCTTTGTTTCCGTAGTACCTTTCGTACATGATTGTTATACCACGGTGGATCTTTCCCCTCGCTTTGGACCTTAGTCGGTACGAACTTATCTAAGGCGTACTGGACGATGTTTCTGAATTTTTTCCATTTTTGTTCCACATCCTCTTCCTCAGAAATGAACGTTTGATGGTGGTCACTCAGATATTCTGCGATTTGTGCCCTATCACTCTTGTTAAGCAAATATATTTTCCTTCCTTTCTTGGCATTTCTTATTACACTTGTAGTCATTGATGCAACCACTGACTTATGATCACTGATACCCTCTTCTACATTCACGGAGTCGAAAAGTTCCGGTCTATTTGTTGCTATGAGGTCTAAAACGTTAGCTTCACGAGTTGGTTCTCTAACTATCTGCTCGAAGTAATTCTCGGACAAGGCAGTCAGGATAATGTCACAAGAGTCTCTGTCCCTGGCTCCAGTTCTGATTGTGTGACTATCCCATTCTATACCTGGTGGATTGAAGTCTCCCCCTATTACAATAGTATGATCACGAAACTTCTTCACGACGTTCTGCAGGTTCTCTCTGAGGCGCTCAACTACTACGGTTGCTGATGCAGGTGGTCTATAGAAGCATCCGACTATCATATCTGACCCACCTTTGATACTTAACTTAACCCAGATTATTTCACATTCGCATTCGCTAATAACTTCACTGGATATTATTGAATTCTTTACTGCTATAAATACTCCTCCACCATTGGAGGACTAATGCCGCCCTCTTCTAATTCCTGTAAGCAACAAACAGGAACAAAAAGTTGGGGGCCATTTGTGTCGTGGAATGCGTATTTATGAGCGAAATAAAATAGGCCGGTTTCTTGTTATTTTCAGCACGCAGAAGACAAGAAAGTAAGCTTACGGTTATGACTGAATTACTTTCATCATTTACATGCTGTAATTCGGGAATTTCTGACATATTCAATAAGAAGTTAGCAGCGTACTGAGCTACTGGTGCTCTGAAAGAGAACAGGTGCGCTCCCTCGTGAAAAACAAGCCGAAAGAAGCTGAAATGAAGAATAAGGAATCAAATGAAATAATAGACTCGGTTGAAGAACAAGAATGGAATAACTGTACGTTAGAGTCTTACTGAGCAGACATAGAAAAGAAGAAAACGAACATCAGACGCCAAGAGGAAACACTATAGTCACCGGAAGCCCCGAATGCATTCGTGATGACGACGATAAAGATGACTGTGATAATCAGTTTACTGGCGCATTGAGCTCATTAAATACACGTGGTAGAGAACGTAATGAGTTACATTGCCTCTGTGTATACTAAGAATTGTTGTAACCAAATGCTGAGTGCATTGTTTAGAATCATGCTGCACGTATTGGAGAAGACATCCCACGACAATATTAGCGACGACCGTTTATCAAAGAACTTAACGTTCTAAAAATTGTTGAAATATAAGTATAAATGAAGGACTTATTTCAATAGTGGTAGAAGTCCATTACCTCCACTTTTCTGCCTATAATGCTTCTGAAATTAATGATCGAAACAAACAAAAAGAAAGGTTCATCTCTTGCAAGAAGCCATATGCTTGAATATTTCTGGTATCTCAACTGCAGATTTTTCTGCACTCATTTAACTTTAGGACTCTGTATCTCACAATGAACAAAAATGGACTTGTACCACTATTGAAATAAGCCCTTCAAATATGATTACGCATTTCACGTTCCTCTTTAAATACATTAAAATATTGTAGTTTCCTAATAGAAACTGGCAGATCATATAAGTAGCGACCATTTTCATTCATGTATACCGTATGCCCAAAACGTTTGGAGGCAGCTTTTATTTCTGATGTACAAGCGACGTTGGCGTAGTATATATGGCGGCTTAAGTGGTGGATTCAAGCCATTGTATCAACGTCGTTGTCTCACAGATCGCAATGGAGGAACATCACTAAACCATGTGTTCAAGGTATTCTCCAAGAATGACGAAAGAGAAATTCGGGCATTAGCTGCAATCGGGCACTGACATAAATCCAATGGCGACAGGTGAATATTGGTGCCGGACTAGGAACTACATTTCCCCTTACCGCAAGTGGTCACCTCCACCACTTTGGCTAATCGTGCATGCTTCCCGTCCAGTTCCAATTCCGCAGTGTCGCAGAGTACATACCTAGTGTCCCCTGTCCATTATCCCCATTGATCGCAGCCTCACTTGATTAACACAAGAGATAGAACGAAGAGTGCATCCGCACTGAAGCTAATATTTACCGTCAAGACACATATGTTTATATGCGTGGTGTCTGTTGTTTCGGATATGTCTGAATGAACAGACACCATTCATTCTGTAGCCGTTATACGTGACGTATGGGAAATTATGATATCAACTGCAATTGGACATTGAAATAAATCCTATGGCGACAAATGAAAATGTGTGCCAAACGGGACTCTAACCCGAATTTCCTACTTAAAGCGAGCGGTCATTCTGCTTTGGCTATCCAGCCCTCACCTAATTCCCACAAGAGATCGAACGAAGAGTGCCTCACCACTCAAGATTACATTTTTTCGCGTAAAGACATATTTTAGGTGCATGTTCTAAATGACACACACTTCACATGCAGTTTCTCCAGAATACTTTGAAGAAGATAAAAATGTGTACAAAGTTTATCCCACACCTCCTCGCTCTTGAACAAAAACAATGATGTTTGTACGCCAGCTGCGAGCTGATTCCACAAAGAATGATCGCACTTGATGAAATTTGAGGTTGTCAGCACGAACCTACCAGAAAACGACAAAGTGCAGGAATTCACCTGAAAAGTCAATGCTTTGACGACATAACCGGCATTCAAGCCAATGTGACGCGCGAGCTGAAGAACTTCGCGAAGCAGGACTTTCCTGACAATTTCGCATGGTTGTATGAAAGATCTGTGCGCTGTACGCAACTAGAGGCGAGACTATGTAGCACACCTGGAGGATTACAACGACCGTCTAAACTTTTCTCTTTTTTTGTGAATACAGTCTCAGGATTCTAATATATGTTTCCATTCTCAAGTAAACTATCCCCTAACGACTATAAATTTTAATTTTGAAATTGTGATAGATCACAGCTGTGTGGACGTCTCTAAGGCTGGCGGCCCATGCGGTGAATTATGTCTTCCTAATGTAAATCAGGCATGCTATATCACTGCATACAATTTTCACGTGGGAAAGTGAATCGTGGGCTATTTCATCTTTATGTTATTTGCAGTTGAACTTCATAATAGTGTTTTCACATTTAAACTGATATAGTAAAAGCAGAAAAATTGCAGCAACGTTACATGCACTTAGCTTTATTGTACTTATAGTGAATTCGTCAAAACATTACTTTTTCCGTAAGTGTGCACTATTTCCCTCTTTCCTTCATATCGACGTGGACGGATGGTGATCGTATGGCGATCAAGATTGTAGCTGTAAACGCAATGTGTATTCCGGGAGCTCTTAAAAGAATTTCCTTAAAGCGTTAACAATGTTACTAAATAAATACGTGTGATACAACAGTCAAACACCCATTAGAATTAAAAATCAACACAGGTTTAGCTCAAGAAGTAGATATGAAATCTTTTCAGCTGCACCAAGGAAGACCGCTATGTCCCTCCTACCCCAAAATACTCTCTACCTTGCACCTTGCACCTTGCACCTTGTGCACCTTGCGCTACCTTGAAAGGGTTGCCGCAGACGTCTTAAGTCAGCACTCTGGAGGAGACGAAACGTATGAGCCGGTAACTGACTGAGGCGCAACGGAGAAAAGCAATCAGAGAAAAGGAGGTGGCGAGATATTTAAACGATTTTAAATTTTGGTAAATATTTTAAATTTGATCGTAAAAACAAACTGAGAAAGCATTATTAACGAGCTGCTGAATCAGAGGAGCAAAAACAAAATCGTTCCCGCTAGAATTGCGCTCTACAAAAACTACGGTCCGGTAGTTTTAGCACACTACACAAATGACGTAGTAAATGGTGGGTTACCGATAGTATTGGTAACATTGTTAGTCAAAAAATCATAAAGGAATTTGTGAGCGAGGAAGTGGGGAACATCGATAGGGAAAAAAGCATAAATGAATTTGTGAGAGAGGAACTGGGAGCCGACGTTTTTTCGCATAATTAGAACCACACACCATTCAGTATTAGCCCATTGTGATTCTGTGTCCCTACACATCATGAATTGCATTTTATAAGTAATAAAAATTAGTTGATCGTTTGACTTCCGCCCTTTTATGTAAAATAAGCGATTACTTTTGATGCAAATGCACTTTACATGCGCAAACAAAATATTATGTATGTAGTTTCGCTGTTATTTTTTACTCAATAGAACATTCTTCGTCATGATCAAAGGAAAGAGTTTCCTGTTATTATTGATAAAGGCGAAAGTTGTTTGTACATAAGTATGTGTTATCTAATTTCGACGTAGTGTTGAAGCGACATTTGATGTATTTTAGTTTTTTTTATTTTAAATTTTTGTTGTAATTGTGTTTTCTAGCGCTGTTTTATAATTCTGTACTATTTTAGTAATTTTTTACTGCAATATCACCCTATTTCATATTACAGGTCAATATTTTTCGAATTACTTCTAAATTACACGTGGAAAATTTCAATTTTGCAATAAATACTGCTTTCTTTTAAGTAAAAGACAGGAGATAACTACGTACAAGAAAAAAATTCCATAGGTTTGCCTGCCCTTTATCCTCGTATATCCTCAACGCTTCCGACTTCAGGGGAAATCTAGGAAGACACTCATCGTAAGCGTAAGGAAAGCAATCGTTATGATGTAACGCCTGATTGATATGCAACACAGCTAATGTAAGGTACTACGGGTTCCACGTTAACTGACCAAAGCTACTAGGATAATTACCGCACTCTACGCTTACACACGATAGTCTAGGATAGTTTGCAACTCTTGTTGAGACACTTCATAAAGTGGAGTCTCATGTGGCAGTTCGTTATATAAATTCGAAGAGAAACAACGCTGGAAGAATCAGCAATGATTTGCAGAAGTGTATGGCAGTAATGAACCATCACACGACACACTGATTGGTTGGCGAGATACTTCCAATGTGGGAAAAAACTGAAAGTTAGTATTGCAGTCATGGATCCGTTTTCAGTATCTTGGATGACGTTGTGAACATGACAAAATTCGCCGCCACTGGGAGCCGCGACCGCTTATTCAGAAAGCCTGACGAACAGGGGCAGCTGCAGAAATGTTGGGCCTGTGTCGGGCTAATCCAGATGACTTTTAGCCGCCTAATCACCATGGACGAGTTCTAGGTGTATCACTACGATCCCGAAAAAAAGAGAAAAGCAAGCAGTGGAATCTTGCTTATGTATCGACCAACGCCAATGACCCATCATCGCAAGAGGGTGACGCTGAATGCTATTTGGTGCTAACAGATTTTTCTTGTAGGGTACACACCGCTGCAGTAGGACACTGCCGAAACCACGTGCCGGATTTACGGGAGGCTGACAGTCGAAGCGTCGCAGAAAGTTACCCAGGCGAGTGCCTCTGGACCAAGACGACGACCCACATCGTTTCCCCACGGGACACAGTCGCACGTGCTTTTTTTTGGGCTATAATATTTTGATTCTCTCTCCTTATTCTCCCGACATGGCACCCAGTGGCTTCTTCCTGTCCCCTTGGACAAAGAACCTGTAGTACAGCAGGCATTTCTGAAACGACGACAAGACGATTTTCAAGGCGGAACGTGTCCTGAACAGTCTAAGTACAGACGGCTACAACAGACGTCTGCACCAAGTCATCCGTCGTTGGGAAAAATGTGTCCCATTGAAGGACGAATATCGTAGACAAGGGCTAAAACTATTACTAAGTGTCACAGTCGGAGGTTCATGTTATTCGTGTTGGTAATTGAAACATTATCACTATGACTGGTTTAGATATACTTCCAAGCTCCACTTGATTTTGTAAGGTTTCGTGTCTTTTAGTTTTATGTCCAGGAGGGTACTGCCGAGAGGGAGGGGAGGGGTCTTGGGGATGGGGCGGGGGGAGGGGGGGGGAGGAAGCAGAGTGGTACGAGAAGAAGATTGAGAAACCAGCGAAACGTTAACATTCAACAAATGGGAGTGTGGAAACCACATTAAAGTGGGTGGAGAATATTCTGATATGGTGTAATATATTACAAGACCTATAATATCAGAGGTTTCAGCGTGGCGTTTTGCTGCCGTAGCCTGGTGGCATCCATTTGGTAACAGCGTCTTCGCTTGCTGTTGGCTAAGGTAAGATCCTTTATACAGTGTGTTTCGAAAGTCATGTCTCACAGGTCAAGTCTACATCGAGCCATAGGACGAAGTCGCATTCAATAATGTGACAGGAATCATCATTCGAAGCAAAAAAGATCTAGTAAACATGAGATCAAAAGAGCTGACCTTTAACAGATATGAGTAATTCTTCAGTAGAAGATATGTATCTCGCAATAGTGAAGATCAACATGTGCTCGTATCTCTTAAGGTGTGGACTTCAGAGTCCATGTTTACTGAATTTTTGTTTCTCGTTTGGTCCATACTATCACTTCTCAAAATATGTAAAGGAAAGAGTTTAATGCAGAAGAAATTAGTTTCACAGTAACGAAAATCAAGAATTGCTCTAGCTGTTAGGGTATGCATTTTAGAGCCCGTTTTTATTAGACATTTTTGCTTCGAATGATCGTTCCGGCCATTTCCCTAAATGCGACCTTGTCCTGTGGCCCAAGATTACTGAATCACCAATGTAGACTTTCTCCTATCGGACATGAATTCTTAATCATCCTTATATAGTAGCACGAATTTCCTTTCCTGTGACTGGCTACAACGCTCGACCCAGAAGCTCCCCTGTTTCGGCAGAAACGCCGATTTCATTGCTGATGGAGAGTCTGTTGGTGGCAGCCGCAGTGATCAGTCGTGTGTGAACAGCTGCAGCGCAGAAACTGACAGCTGCTGTAAAATAGCATTAATTGTTTACTAAAGAAAAGATCTGGGCGACGGACAAAGTAAACGGTCGCGATTGTGGTACAATAGCCAATTGCCAAGAAATGTGTCGTGATCGGACGCAAATGTCGATAAAATACAGAATGAATTTTGACTCAACTATCACCAAGGACGCACATATTACTAGGAAGTGTGATTAGCCATTGTTGGATTACGTCCCAGTATGTGATACATGTGACTTTAATCAATAAGTGTAGAAATAATTTTGTTTGAACACAGTGCTGTGGCAAGACTTAAGAGACTATAATGAAACATAGCACCTCTTAAAGTACCTGATGTACTTTTTACTTCAGTTTAGTT
Organism: Schistocerca serialis cubense; assembly: GCF_023864345.2. Lineage (NCBI taxonomy): Eukaryota > Metazoa > Arthropoda > Insecta > Orthoptera > Acrididae > Schistocerca > Schistocerca serialis. Next base: position 589,667,051 of record NC_064644.1, read on the forward strand.
CCTCACTTTGCTTGAATTTTAACTTAACAGCAATGCAACATCTCATCGAGGTCGGGAGCTGGTGCTTTCATCTTCTGCCAGAGGAACATCATCAGAATATATCATGGCGTCCTCTAGAGAAACATTGCGAGATGTGACGGATTTGCATCTCCAACCATAAACCTCGCGTGTATGGTCCGTATGCTACAACCAGAAACCGGGGTACTTGTTAAAAAAAGGGAGTGTTTTGGTATCAGAATTTTGAATGTGTTACGGAAGCTAGAAAATTTGAAAGGGAACCGAAAAGACTGTATCAGATATAGTAGAGGTCTGAGTAGTGAAATGGGGGGGATAAGGACTTCAGTTTAATGTAATATAGGATAATAGCAACAGTAACGGGACTAGTATTCATTAAAATTAGGATGGAGGGGTAAAGAGCAAATTCCTGTGAACTGTTCAGTGATACTAATCTTGTGAGAATCGACAGTAAACCAACCCCAAAAACAACAGTTCAGGTAAATATGACGACGTCACAGGTATCAGATGAAGAGATAGAGAGAGAGGATATGAGGGCACTAAACGGTTAACGTTGTTCATAAAGTGGAATGAAAATGATGGACAATTGTAACACAGTTATAGGGAAAGGAATGGAACACAGTTACGGGAGAATACCGGCTCGATAACAGGAATGAGAGAGATGAAAGACTCATTGAGTCTGAATTAATTTCAGACAGTAATAACACATACACTAATGTCACAGTATTATAAGGAATATTTGAATAAAAAAAACGTTTAGATGCTGGAACATACCAGCTAGATCATATCGTGGTTATATACAAAAAGCCGAAATAAGAAATTAGACTGAAAGGCGGACCCAGGAGGAGTCTAACTGAGAATACAATTTACGAATGATAAACAGCAGGCTGGAGTTTAAGAGAATCCTAAGGAAGACTCAGTGCGTGTAGAAGTGCGACACTGAAGAAGTGGGGAATGATGATGTGCGTTTGAAACTTTCCGAGGGGGGAAATACATCAACAGGTCAGTTAGAGATGCAAATAGAAAAACATCCAGGAAAAGAAAGGAATACCACAAATTTGAAGCATGTGGAAGTAAAATCAAGAGTATGTGCAGCAAAGTTGAAGGGAAATGTCTCTAGGAAAAAATGTAAAAAAAATCGGGGAGGATGGTCTTTGGAGATTCAGCATATAGCAAAGTTAAAATAACTTTCTCGTAGTTTAAAAGCAAGGGTGGCAACACTGAGAGTGCAATTGGAATTCCACTGTTCCAGTCCACGCAGGATAAGGTGGCCGATGTTCTGTGACCAGTTTTCGTCCAAAGCGCTGGGCGAATTCATTTCTTTGTTCGGAAGGGGAGACCGACAGTGTTTGCCACGTTTCGGCTTGTCGGCAATGACGACATCGAGTCGCACGCCATGCATTATTTTTGAAAATGATTTTACCGAAACTATTGAGTAAAAATATTCATTTTTGCATGACTCATAGCTTTACATGTCAGGTTCATCATAATGCGCCCATAATTTTGTTAATGGTCAAAGTTATTGTGGTATTTACAAGGAAGTAAGACACTGCGAGAAATTCGAAAAAGTTTTCAATAAAAATAGGGGTACCTATGATTTTGCGTTTGGTGCATATTCCATAATCTGTTGCTGTGTACGAAATTTAGGTAACATATCGAATTTTTCTTTAGACTTGGGTGAAGATCTCAATCTGTCACCAGTCTAGAGAAAACTGATCTGATGTAACACACTCATTTGTGGTCCTGCCGTGCCAGTGATAAAACCAAAGTGAAATATACACAATATTCCTTATACTTCTTGCGCGATTTGAGATATCGAAAATAGATTTTGGCAAATGACAGCATGGAAACAGGAAAGCATTTCGCCATATGTTTATTATGCTCAACTTCGTAACTACAGACTATTTTACTGAAATAATTTAATTTTTAAGGGGAATCGATACCTGGTGAAACGAGAAATGCTATGGTTTTGGGAACAACATAACTGAAGACATTACACGTTTATTTTGTATCGAGAATGATCATTTTCATAAGCTACTGGCTCTACTTTTCCTCAGTTCCTCACTTAATAAACCACTGTCGCTCACAATTGAGTTTGCACAACATATCACTGACGTGACATTTTGTAAACTCCGTTGTGTTTCGGCAAAAGAAGCAAATTTTCACATGGCAACAAGAGAAATGTGTAGGTTTCACTCAAAATACATCAGTCATGACGCTTCTTTAAATGTTACAAATTGTTAACAAGCTGCATTTTCAGCAAAAATTCTTTTTATATACTAACCAAAGCAGAAGGGCCAGATCTTTTTAACTGGTCACCTTGCGAGTGTCAGCGCGAAGGGGCCCCACTTAGTGTGAGCTTCAGTTTAGAACGGCACTTCCCCTCCAGCGCTCAGCACCTCCCCTACAGTGCCTGCTCCTAACCGACACCACTATCACTCGCTCCATGCTTGTCCTGCCGACTGCGCATCTACCGACCGCGGTGTTTTGCGCTGACTCCAACACCAGTGTAATGGCGGTACTGACTTTAAAGACTCCACATTCAGATGAGAGGGCAGATAGGTGGAAAGAGTACATCTACATTGTGACTTTCTAAGAAAGTGTAGGGCTGTTTCTGGATGTGGTGGTATAATAAATAGATGTCAGTTTGAGAGACATAAGGGATCTAGAATTATGTCCACATATATAGTCCATAATCCATCGTAACGTGCATGGTAGATGAAACATCGTACAAATATTATCGATTTTATGTCCTACTATACTCGCATTCTGAGCGAGAGAAACTGACTGTCTACATGCTTCTGTACACAACAGAATTTCCCAAAAAACTACACAGCCTTTCCCAAGGATTTCTATTTAAGCAGACTGTTCGACATACAATTCGAGTATGTCCTCTGAGAACTTCCCCTGACGACCCATGCGTTCATGGTGATGATAGAGGGACCAACAGACCATATTCGAGGCTTGGATATTACACTGAAGAGCAAAAGAAACTGGTACACCTGCCTAATATTGTGTAGGGCGCCCGCGAGAACGCAGATGTGCCGCAGCACGAAGTGGCGTGAACTCGAACAGCGTCTGAAGTAGAGCTGGAGAGAACTGACACCATGAATGCTGCAGGACTATCCATAAATCATAACGGTACGACAGGATTAAAAACAGCACGTTGCAAGGCATCCCAGGTTCAATTCTGTTCATGTCTGGGGAGTTTGGTGGCCGGTGGAAGTGTTTAAACTCAGAAGTGTGTTCCTGGAGCCACTCTGTAGTATTCTGGACACGTGGGGTGTCGCATTGTCCTGCTGGACTGGCCAAAGTCCGTCGGAATGCACAATGGACATGAATGGATGAAGGTGATCAGACAGGATGCTCTTGTACTTGTCAACTGTCACAGTCGTATCTGGACGTATCAGGAGACCCATATCACTCCAATTGCACACACCCCACACCTTTAGAAGCCTGCAACAGCTTGAACAATCCCCTGCTGACAAGCTGGGTCCATGGATTCATGAGGTTATCTCCGTACCCCTACACGACCATCCGCCCGATACAATTTCAAACGAGACTCGTCCGATCAAGCAATATGTTTCCAGTCATCAATATTCCAATGTCGGTGTTGACAGGCAGAGGCGAGGTGTAAAGCTGTGTGTCGTGCAGTCGTCAAGGGTACACGAGTGGACCTTCGCCTCCGAAAGCCCATATCGGTGATGTTCCGTTGAATGGTTCGCACGCTGACACTTGTTGATGGCCCAGCACGGAAAACTGCAGCAATTTGCGAAAGGGTTGCAGTTCTGTCACGCTGAACGATTGTCTTCAGTCGTCATCGGTCGCGTTCTTGCAGGATCTTTTTTCCGGGCGCACCGATGCGGGTGATCGGATGTTTTACCGGATTCCTGATATTCATGGTACACACGTAAAATGGTCATACCCCAAAATCCCCACTTCATCGCTGCCTCGGAGATGGTGTGTCCCTTCGGTCCAGACTCACTTAAACATTGATAGCCTACCATTGTAGCAGCAGTAACCGAGCTAACAACTGCGCCAGACGTTAACGAGCGCGGCGCCATATTCTGCCTGTTTATATATCTCTGTATTTCAGTAAACATGACTATACCAGTTTCTTTGGTGTTTCAGTGTAGTTTCTAGTTTGAGTAAACTGTAGTATTACTTTTGTGATGTAGCCATGCGCTAAATAAATAAAATCTGTTTCAGTTCCCGAGCATTTCTGTTACACTTTAGTATGAGATATATCGACATGCTACGATCTGAGACATGAGGTTGTGATTTTTTTGATGTCTGTCGTCATGTTTGCATGATAAGTGTGGTGTCACCGCCAGACACCACACTTGCTAGGTGGTAGCCTTTCAATCGGCCGTGGTCCGTTAGTATGCGTCGGACCCGCGTGTTGCCACTATCAGTGATTGCAGACCGAGCACCGCCACACGGCAGATCTAGTCTAGAGAGACTCCCTAGCACTCGTCCCAGTTGTACAGCCGACTTTGCTAACGATGGTTCACTGACTACATACGCTCTCACAGTTTACATAGCCTTCAGCTACGTCCTTTGCTACGACCTTGCAAAGCGCCATATTCAGTTACTATAATTACTATCTTCAAGAATGTATTCTGAACAGATAATATTGTGAATCATGTACCGCCAAGAGCGACGTTCATCATTAATGGATTAAAGTTATGTATCAAACTAATTACGTCCGATTTCTGAATTCTCATTCCTTGTCACGTTCCGGACATCACGTCAGTATAGTTCTTCCCTCCTCACGCCAGCCTGCGTGAGCTAAAACGCGTGCATTTCGGCCTCCACTCGTAACACGTTGTTGGCTCTTCTGCTAATACAAAAATAAGGATTCTAAATATCGCTAAAATACGTTGGAATACTGGTTTCACTAGCATCGTGTGTGTTCTTCCTTCACAGAAACACAGGGGTTTCCAAGAATCCTTCCAACCTAAGTCTTCTGTTCGCTTTCCATAATATACACTTTATGTGATCGTCCCATTGCATATCGCTCCTAAATAATGACGTGAAGTGATGTGGGCTAGATATTCATCGCTAAACTTGGTGCCAGATACTATCGGTTTCTTTCTCTTTGCAATAGTCATCGTACATTTTTCCATGTCGAAAGAGGGCTTCCATGCATTAAACCAAGTGGGTATTCTGTCCGGCTATTTCTGCATTTCGTTATGAACTTCCAATGAGGATAGTTTCCTTGTGGGCAATACGTCATCGGCGAATAATTTAATTCAGTGTTAGAGTCAGAATTTGAGAGCGTTTTGGAATACTCGCAAACAACGAAAGCGAAAGGGATAAATAACATTATGTAAATTGAAGGTAAATTGTAGGTAGAGGGGGGAGAAACTGAAGGAAAAGAAAGCAACTATTGATGTCAGCTGCATCGAAACTTTATGCAGAACCAGTAGCAATGAGTGAAAATGTGCGCCAGAACAGGATTAGAACCCGGTATCGCCTGCTTACCAGGCAGTTGCGTTAAGAACTGCGCCATCCGCATACAGCGTTTATCACACTTCCGCTGAATACCTCGTCATGCCTCCCGGGCGAACTACGAGGGCTATTCGGAAAGTAAGGAACCATAGGTCGCGAAAAGGAAACCACAGTAAAAGTCAAAACTGTTTTATTTGCATCAGTTAGCTACAACTTCCAGCTACTTATCTCCATAGTCGCCGATCCGACTTAGACGTTGTACCAACTTTCAAATACCCTCGTTCTAGAAGGCAGCCGTCAGTGCTTCAAGCCAATTCTCTACGCTGGCCTACAGCTCGTTGTCTGTGCCAAAATGTTGTCACCATAGCCAGCGGTTCATGTGAGCAGAGATGAAACTCAGAGGGAGACAATTACGGGCTGTATTGTGGGTAATCAAACATTTCCATTTGAAAACGATGCAGGAGCATCTTCATTGCCCCTGCAGAATGCGGCTGAGAATTGTCTTGAACAAGTAACAGCACAACAGTTATGTAATGTTGGCTGCATAGCTTCAGGCGAAATTTCTCACCAGGCCCTCGTACTTGGCGGGAGACACTATTGTGCTCCCTCTGTACTCAGAACTAAAAAGAACGACGTAACGCGATAGACGGGCATACTAAAGACACTGTCCATCACACCTGTGCAAAACGTGATCGGATTTTCACTGTGGTTTCCATTTCACGACCGATCGTTCCTTAGTTTCCGAAAAACCCTCGTAGATCCCCACCCAGCGCCCCTTACCCACAGTCCCCGCACATGCTTTGAGAATCCCGCAGGAGGCCGAATGTAACTGTGCATCTGCACTGAAGGTAGTGGATTCATTGCCCATCGAGGTGAATCAACTGTATGAACGCATTCATATAATAAATAACATTCTTACGCAGTTGCTAAAGTCATTGGACGAAGTAGCAACCAAACATGTATTCAAGTCAATACGTAGAAACTATGAGACCAGAGCCGCGTCATAGCAATTTCGGCAGATTATCATCCACAAAAACCGGACGATATGAAAGATAGTTGCCAAAACAATGGACAATTAGCTTAGCAACTGACGCATTCAAGTTGCTAACAAGAATAATATACAGAAAAATGAAAAACAAAATTGAGGGTAGGTTAGACTTCGAACGATATGGCTTTGCAAAAAGGTAATGACACCACAGAGATGTTGTAAAAACTAAAGAAGGCATGGCTTCAGAAAAATCTAGAAACATTAACAGGAATTGCCAACCTAGATAAGGCGTTCGATAATATAAAATTGTGTAAGCTGTTTGAAGTTCCCAGAAAAATAACTGTAAGCTTTAGGAAAAGACGGTGTTACGGCTTCAGAAAAATCGAGAAACTTTAACAGGAATTGCCGACCTAGATAAGGCGTTCGATAATATAAAATTGTGTAAGCTGTTTGAAGTTCCCAGAAAAATAGCTGTAAGCTTTAGAAAAAGACGTTGTTAGTAAGTATTAGATTGATATGGAGAAATTGGCTTGCAAGAGGAATTCGTAGTGTACCCCGTCAAACAAATCAGAAGACAGATGAAACCACAAACATACAAAAAATATTGTCTGGTTTCGAGAATGAGATTTTCACTTTGCAGTGGAGTGTGCGCTGATATGAAACATCCTGACAGATAAAAACTGTGTGCCAGACCGAGACTCGAACTCGGCACCTTTGCCTTTCGCGGGTAAGAGCTCTACCACCTTTTTTTTAATTTTATTTTGTCCGTTATAGATAGTTTCAATTGTTCGTGGCGGACGTCCCCTGACTCCCAATGAGGTTCATTGTTGATCCATTCACAGTATTTTTATTACAGAGGGCAGCTAACCCTCTGACCGAACACGCTGATCTACCGTGCTGGCGAACTCAGCTACCCAAGCACGACTCTCCCCCCGTCCTCATAGCTTTACTTCTGCCAGTACCTCGTCTCCTACCTTCCAAACTTCACAGAAGCTGAAACTTCCTGGCAAATTAAAACTGTGTGCCCGACCGAGACTCGAACTCGGGACATTTGCCTTTCGCGGGCAAGTGCTCTGCCATCTGAGCTACCGAAGCTCTTCTGCGAACCTAGCAGAACTAGCACTCCTGGATGAAAGGATATTGCGGAGACATGGCTTAGCCATAGCCTAGGGGATGGTTTCCAGAATGAGATTTTCACTCTGCACTCTGCACACTCCGCTGGAGAGTAAAAATCTCATTCTGGAAACATCCCCCAGGCTGTGGCTAAGCCATGTCTCCGCAATATCTTTTCTCCCAGGAGTGCTAGTTCTGCAAGTTTCGCACGAGAGCTTCTGTAAAGTTTGGAAGATAGGAGACGAGGTACTGGCCGAATTGATGCTGTGAGGACGGGTCGTGAGTCGTGCTTGGGTAACTCAGCTGGTAGAGCACTTGCCCGCGAAAGGCAAAGGTCCCGAGTTCGAATCTCGGTCCGGCACAGAGTTTTAATCTGTCGGGAAGTCTCATTATCTGGTTTCTTCACATGGACCGATCAGAAGAGAAATGAAACCAAAAACATACAAAAAAATATTGTCTCGTTTCTTCACATGGACTGATTCTGCTGAATTCATCTTATGTTAAAGGTTCTAAATGTTAGACCGTTATTTTATTGCTTAAAACGACTCGTGCAAGACTGACACATAATAAATGAATACCTTCAGGGACTGGACAAAAATGTGAAATACCACGAGAAATGCATGTTTGAACATCAATTCATGTACTAGCCAAGACTCCAGTTGGTGCTGAGCGACGTGACGCACTGGTTAGCACACTGGTGTCGCATTCCGGAGTACGACGGTTCAAACCGGTGTGTGCCATCCAGATTTAGGTTTTCAGTGGGTTCCCTAAGTGCCTTAAGGCAGATGCCGTGATGGTTCTTTCGAAAGGGCACGATCGCTTTCTTTTTCCATCCTACCCTAATCTGAGCTTTTGCTCCGTTTCTAACGATCTCCACATCGGACTAAAGTTAGACACTAATCTCCGCTTGCAGTTGGCGCTGTTGTGTTTGACCACCGACGGCAACACAATGCCTCGCAATTGTGAGTCGTGGTTCAAATGGTTCAAATAGCTCTGAGCACTATGCGACTTAACTTCTGAGGTTATCAGTGCCTAGAACTTAGAACTAATTAAACCTAACTAACCTAAGGACATCACACACAGCCATGCCCGAGGCAGGATTCGAACCTGCGACCGCAGCGGTCACGCGGTTCCAGACTGAAGCGCCTTTAACCGCACGGCCACACCGGCCGGCTGTGGGTCGTGGTCAGAACAGTGTTCTGTTTAGCTGTTGTAAGGTGTCAGGCAAATCCAACACCTTCCATGAAAACCTTGACATGATAACAAATCCGGCAATACGTCACATAGCTCCAAAAAATCCTGACATTAAATTAACCAAAGTAATACAATCAACGAGTGAGAAAATGGATTACCACAGACTAACACAAGGATGTGTAAATGCATGTCATACCTTCCCACCGTGAAATAGACGCAGTTCCGAGGGTAGAAGCAAGAACAGAAGCCAAGAGCAGAGCCGTGTAGGCTAGAAGGCCCTACGATAAGAGCGGGACAGTGGGACACACGCATTGCCGGCCGACCGCCAAGAGGTCCATCCCCCAGCCCATGTTAAAAGATAGAGCCCTCCAGAAGAGCAGTATAGATCTTATAATAACACTAAAAAGGCCACACCTGCTGCAAGTTTTAGCGCGAGACTATATGCATCTCTGTTACATAGCAAAAATTAAAAGCATTGCCCCACCACGAAAAGTATAACGTTTCTAATTGGATAAACAGAATTTTTATAATCAGAACTTAAGGTTAACATTGCGACCCTGATTGGATCGCCAGATACCTTTTTCTTAAACCAACTTCGGCAAACAGTAGTAAGGATAAGTTCGAGACAGTTGCTACCGAGACGGCAAGGTGTGTGGAGCTGCGTCGCCCGCCGCCCATGACACTGCCAAACCACCGACAAGGTAATGAACGCACGCGATGCTGCATAAGAGCGCATAAGGCTTCACTCAGAACTGCAGAAGTCTCATCTGTTACACCCCCTTTTTACGTAATACTAGTGTCGATCGTCAATTAAACTTCGTGGTATTCACATTTGCTACTTGAAGTTAAATCTGAAACGCGATGATTTTTCTGTTATATAATTATTGAGAAGCCACATCAGCCACTGTAATTTATGACAAGTTAAATAAGTAATTAAATATAATTGAGGGTCACTGTAGACCATTTTTGATAGTTTTCTCTTTTATGAAACTTAGCTTAAACCTAGATTATAGATGTGATATGGCATAGGTCATCCTTCGATCCATTATAGAACTTGGAAACACATTCAGGGAATATTCGTTCACGTTTATGTTGAACGCAGTTGGTTTTTATCATCCTGTGTTAAAATATTTCCTTTTATCAATAGTACAATTTATAAACAATTTTTTGTGTGAACAATAAAATTTCCAATGGTGAACTTCACTGCTTTTTCGACGTTATTTTACCAGCTAACTAAAAATAGGAAAGTCTTGAACCCCTTCCACTAAATTTAGTTAGTATTAAGTTTCTTTTACAGGGAGTGCAGTAGAGCTGACGCTGAAATCATTAAGTATTTGATTATATCATCACTAGTCTCACTGGACTCTTCTGAACATTACATGTCATGTGTGGTCTGGCGTCTCCCTACCAGCAACAGGTCCCAGGTTCAAACTAGTCAATTCCCTAAAAAACACACTCAGACCGTCGTTGCGCGAAAGTGGCAGGGAGACACGACCGACTTAGAACAAACAGACACCACGTAGAATGTTAGACTGTGAGTCCGTTATGTTGGAGCTAGGGGAATTCGAACGTGGTGAAATTGTTTGTGCTCGTATGGTGGACCATTCCGTAACCAAAGTGTTTGGTGTTTCAAGAAGCACCGTGTCGAAGATTAATACCACGTACAGGGAAAGCGGAAAAACATCATCCCCTGAGTCGCGATGCGGACAGAAGCGTGTGTTTCTTCGTTTTGATAGACGGCCATTTCGGGATTGAGATGGAAGTCCAGAGACGATAGCTGCAAAAGTCGCTGCAGAACTGAATGTCGCACTCGCGAACTCTGTCAGCACCAAAAGAACACAAAGAGTGCTCTGTAAGACGGGAATTGCAAGGTGAGCTGGAATTCTAAAACTAATCTATAGTGACTCCCGCAACAGGGAAACGTGGTGCCAAAGTCATAAAACCTGGAGTACGGAACAACAGAACGTAATTTGGTCGGACGGATCTTGGCTTACAATTCGCAACTTCTGGCCGAGTTTACGTCAGACACACGCCGTTCGAAGTCCATGATGCATACTACTTGCCGTCAAGAATGAAACACTTCGTGGGTTCGGTGATGATTTGGGCACTCATATAGTTGTATCCTATGGGCCCTATGATTACTCTGCAAGACTGTATTACTTCTAAGGATTATGTGAGCATTTTGGGTGATTAAGTCCATCCCGTAGTATTTGTTCTTAACTTGTGATGCCGTGTTCCAAGAAGACAAGACCGCCCGTTCACACAGCTCAGATCGTCTGGGACTGGTTCTGTGAGCACGACGATGAGTCATCGTGTTTCCACTGGCCACTACACTCACCAGATCCCAATATCGCTCAGCATTTATGGTCAGCTTTGAAGAGAATAATGCGTGGCCGCTGTCCACCTGCATCATCGCTTCCTTAATTGCCTCAGTTTTGCAGGAGGAATGGTATAAGATTTCCTCATAAACCATAAACGACGTGCAATCATCCACTCCGAGATGATTGGAAATTGCTTTGAATGCTAACGGTATTCCTACAACGTATTAGGCATGGCAGTGTGTTACGTTGTTTTTAGTCTTTCCATGTCCGCCCCCGGTAGCTGAGTGGTCAGCGCGATAGAATGTCAATCCTAAGGGCCCGGTTTCGATTCCCGGCTGGGTCGGAGATTTTCTACGCTTAGGGACTGGGTATTGTGTTGTCCTAATCATCATCATTTCATTCCCATCGACGCGCAAGTCGCCGAAGTGGCGTCAAATCGAAAGACTTGTACCCGGAGAACGGTCTACCCGACGGGAGGCCCTAGTCACACGATTTCAAGTCTTTCCATACTGCTGTCCACCCCGTTTTCTGTGCCAAATAAAACTTTCATGATTATAACGTTGAAACCGATGGTGAAGTTTGCAGCAGATATTTACGTCATCTGTAGCATCTTCAGTTACCATAGAAACGAGAGGGGTGAATTCAGAAAAAAGAAAAAAAATCATCGATTGCAAAAACGAACTGCGCTACGAAATGGTGTCCACCGTTATGTACCTCACAGACAGTTATTTTTAACTGCGGTGTATTGCGCACGCCGTTTGTCACATCATAAATGCATATCAACTATTCTTTCTACCAATGAACTCGAACCTGTGAATGAAGAACATTTATGACCTGCCTACATCAATCTAAAAATTTCGACGATTCGGAGTAAAGAATGTAGAAGAAAACATTTATAACTTCTTCACAAGAGGAATTTCTTTATGATAATCACTTTATTTTTTCTTTATTTTTTATTTTATTTTATTTTTATTTTTACAACACACGGTCCATAGACGCAGGCGCATGGTTTGGATGTTAAAATGACGACTGCCATTACACATGTTTGCCGTGAATATCCTACATTGTGTCATTTCGAACAGTAGAACACTCTCAATAAGTAGCAGGGTTTCAAACAGTGCAATGCGGCACGCAGGCTGAATGGAATGTAAAAGTCCACATGGCCGATATTCGGTGGATTTATTGCCACGAACACAATTTGGACTTTAAGAAAATCGCCTGCATATTCATGACATCTTCTTTCGTAGATAATTGACGCCCACGAGTTTTCTTTTTCTTTTTTTAATCTAGGCTCCTATAGATCAGGTAAATAACTACTTCTGATTTGAGATCCGGTTTTTTCAATAAATTGTCAATCGATCAAACAGCTGTTGTTTCCGGATTTTTACCGCTTAGCTGCAGTTTTATTTTTTGATATTCTCCGGAGATCATAATTTCATGTTCTAAAATCTTTATCTCTTTCAGATCAGTTCTGATTTCTTGAAAGCACTTGCAGCAGACAGACTTTTTTCAAGTTGATACGTTCAGAAATTCTCTTCCATGTCTAGTTTTTATTCATCGATGCTAAATGTCCGTTTTAATTATTCATTTACCTATTGCTTCGCTATATTTCACATAGAAAATCGTTGTAGTGTCTTACAAGTACCTTGCAAATCTCAGCATAGGTTTCGAAAATAGCGACAGCCATCAATAACTCGACATTTAAATAAGTGCTGTATTTCTTGATTAATAAACGCACTATCATACAATATAACAAGAAGTTTTTTTAATTTGTAAAAGAGTTAGTAAGTAAATGGTTACTCCAAATACGACCATGTAGATGGTTTTAGACCATCAGCTGAACAACAGGAGGTGTGTTTCGGGGAACATTTCTTCAACAGCTAATATTCACGCTATTAAATATTAGCAGTACTGTGAATGTGTTTACAGTTTCTCTACAGACGAACAGACACCAGAAAGTTCCTACGGAATCAGTATCGTAACTAAAAAACCAATACTTAGGCCAATAACTGACTGCTGACGTTACCAATAAAAGTCTGTCACATGATGTGTAAATGTTCACGAAAAATATTGAACTAATGTAAAAGAAAACAGAAACAGTATGAGCTATAGCGTGGGTTCAAATAAGACGTAGTCCTCACGCTAATGGGGTTCCTTAGGAAAATCTTACTGTGCTCATTAGTAACGCTTATCGTGTTGAAGAGAGAAAGTAATGAACGCTTCCAAAGGGGAGAAGGAGTGGCTGCACGGTTTGAAAAGTGTTTCTATAATCTTCAGAACAATGTCACGTAGATAGTTAATGGTCTCCAACGCGCACACTACAAGCAAGACTTCCTGCTTGAGTTGAAAAACATTCCCAGAGGTTCCTGAAGCTGTTGGTAACAAGGGAGGAGGTAATCGCGCTTTCTTCGTTTCACCGTCTACAGCAACAGAAGACGACATGTTTTTTGCTCGAGTATCATGTCGTTTTTGGAAACCCAGAATCTACTATGTAGGAATCAACATGGATGCCGGAAACAGCGATCGTGTGAGACCCAACTCGCTTTATTTGTTCATGAGACCCAGAAAATATTAGATACAGGCTCCCAGGTAGATGCTATTTTTCTTGACTTCCGGAAGGCGTTCGATACAGTTCCGCACTGTCGCCTGATAAACAAAGTAAGAGCCTACGGAATATCAGACCAGCTGTGTGGCTGGATTGAAGAGTTTTTAGCAAACAGAACACAGCATGTTGTTATCAATGGAGAGACGTCTACAGACGTTAAAGTAACCTCTGGCGTGCCACAGGGGAGTGTTATGGGACCATTGCTTTTCACAATATATATAAATGACCTAGTAGATAGCGTCGGAAGTTCCATGCGGCTTTCCGCGGATGATGCTGTAGTATACAGAGAAGTTGCAACATTAGAAAATTGTAGCGAAATGCGGGAAGATCTGCAGCGGATAGGCACTTGGTGCAGTGAGTGGCAACTGACCCTTAGCATAGACAAATGTAATATATTGCGAATACATAGAAAGAAGGATCCTTTATTGTATGATTATATGATAGCGGAACAAACACTGGTAGCAGTTACTTCTGTAAAATATCTGGGAGCATGCGTGCGGAATGATTTGAAGTGGAATGATCATATAAAATTAATTGTTGGTAAGGCGGGTACCAGGTTGAGATTCATTGGGAGAGTCCTTAGAAAATATAGTCCATCAACAAAGGAGGTGGCTTACAAAACACTCGTTCGACCTATACTTGAGTATTGCTCATCAGTGTGGGATCCGTACCAGATCGGGTTGACGGAGGAGATAGAGAAGATCCAAAGAAGAGCGGCGCGTTTCGTCACAGGGTTATTTGGTAACCGTGATAGTGTGACGGAGATGTTTAAGAAACTCAAGTGGCAGACTCTGCAAGAGAGGAGCTCTGCATCGCGGTGTAGCTTGCTCGCCAGGTTTCGAGAGTGTGCGTTTCTGGATGAGGTATCGAATATGTTGCTTCCCCCTACTTATACCTCCTAATGAGATCACGAATGTAAAATTAGAGAGATTAGAGCGTGCACGGAGGCTTTCAGACAGTCGTTCTTCCCGCGAACCATACGCGACTGGAACAGGAAGGGTAGGTAATGACAGTGGCACGTAAAGTGCCCTCTGCCACATACCGTTGGGTGGCTTGCGGATTATAAATGTAGATGTAGATGTAGATGATACTGAGTAGCACACACTGATATCTCATACCGTATGTTATTTCGCAGGAGTGAGTGAAGGTGCAGAACCAGACTACAGTCTTCAGAATATGAGAACAAGCAGAGCCTTGCATTTGGATTATTAGTATGCGACAGAAAAATGTATTTAGAGTCCTGGAACTGCACTTGTTTTCTTGAAAACAGGGATGCATTCTCTCGGATCAGGCGATTAAATAAATCTAAATTTTAAGTTCCAAAAGCGTATAGGCATATAAATGGGCGTGCTGGAAATTAATGCCTGAGAAACTCTTAGAGCTCTTTAAGTTGAACAAGCGTTATTAACATTCTGACTCTTTATTCTTCATGTATACATATTTGCATCCCTCTGCCGCTAGGCTCCGAACTCTAGCGTGTAACGTAACTATGTCGGTGTGTGAGAAACAGCGTGCTGTATTCGAGTTTCGATCTCGAAGAATGCGTCCACACGTGGAGCACCGGCTCCTTCAGCATGAGAGTGCCAGATCACACATGAGCCCTGCGACATCTGCAACAATGCGAAGCCTCGGGTTCCCCTGTCGCTGCCATCGATCACCCTCCATGCAGTCCCGATTTGGCCGCATCCGATTTCCATCTGTTTCCAGAATTTAAAGAATGCGTTCGAGGACCATGAATGATGATGAAGTGGTGCAAGAAGAGGTGAAGTTGGTGCTCCGTCAACAAAATCGAACATTTTATACTGACGGCATCAACAACACGTCTCTCGTTGGGAGACTATATAGAGAAATAAATACGTAGACTTGAAGAATAAAGATGCAGAATAATAATAACGCCTGTTGTAATCGTAAGTTGCCGAGATTAGTCATAAAAAATTCGGAGGCATTGCTTTCCGAACAGGTGACTTAAAAGGTCTGCTAGACCCACGTTTCCTTCTGTACATATGGTAGTTCTGTATTTTCATAAAACTATTGCAAAATAAAATCGAAATTTTCTTCGTTTTGTAACCTGAGTTTCCTCCCAGTGTTTTTTGCCTAGAAACCATTCATTCGCTAAGAGAGAATAATATTGATTTCCACAACGAAATTAAACAGAAACAAAGAAACAATGTTCTGCTGGTATTAACAAAAGAAAGTATAAAAGTAACAAATCAATCTTCGTGACGGAAAATTCTTTAGCATTCTTATATTTTACTGTAGCTATGTCAAATCCATTCCGTAAATGTCTGAAAAATTTCTACGTAATTTACTTCCGCCTGAGCTTCCTTTCCGGTACACCCTTCTTTGCTACCGTGTTTAAGCAATTACCCTTTCTTTCGTAATGTTTTATTTTTTTATGGCAATTTTTATCGGCCCTCCGTCCCTCCCCTCTGGCCCTTCCTTTCTCTCGCTATGTCGCCTCCATCGCAGCTACCATTCTGCTTGTAAATTAACTGGAGTATTCATCTTCATAGACGATCTGAAAAAGAAATCTTTGAGAATGGGCGTTTGGAGCACAGCATTGTGTGGTATTGTATCATAGTAGGAAAACAAGAATATAGGTGAATAGAAGCATTTGAGACGTGGTGCTACAGAAGAATGCTGAGAATTAGGTGGCTGATAAGATAAAGAATGAGGAGGTTCTCTTCAGAATCGGAGAAGAAAATAACGTATGAAAAACACTGACAAGAGGAAGAGTCAGGATGACAGGACATAAGTTAAGACTACAGGGAATAGCCTCCGTGGTACTAGAGGGGGCTGTAGAGATTAAAAACTGTAGGGCAAGAATAAACCGGAATACATCCAACAGTAAACGACTGAAAAGCGACGATTGTCTTCTAGACATGGTGTCCACCGTCAGCTTCCTTTGTGAATTACGCTAATACGATGACGTGCTGGTAGTAACTGCGGTAGTAAAAAAACTGACTCCACGAGGTTTCGACGCTAGGCTTAATGGCGTTAACATTATGCGATATCAAAATCTACGTGGGAGCTGTTGTCCCGGAATTGCACTTGTTTTCTTGAAAATACAAATGTATTTGTTCCTATCAGCCTATTTAACAAACACAAATTTTTAATTGCTATGACGTATATTTCTGTAATAAATAGCAAAAGCCGATATTGCTTTCTGATGAGACGGTGGCGCAGCTGCTTCACAAAACTGGTACGAAGCGGAGCACACAAAGTAAAAAAAATAAATCATACTTCCACGTCAAAGTCATTTGAGACATGCACTAGTTCGTTTACATCAACATGTAAGGCGCTAGGGGTATGTGGCCCTGCTAAGGAAGCTACACGGGAAGGAAAGACGGTGGGTCAGGGTTTAGCGTCCAGCCGACGATGAGGTCATTAAAGGCGGAGCACCGATCGGAACTGCGGGAGGACAGGAAATGATGGAAATGGGCCTCTCCGTTTTCAAAGAAACCATCCCAGCAAGTGCCTTAGGCAATTCGGCGAAATCATGGAAGACTTGAATCTGGATAGCTGGGAGAGGATTCGAACCGTCGACTATAGGAATGCGCGTGCTGAGCCTCATCACGGAGCTAACTTTCCCAGTAGACAGTGGGGTCCCAGTTGCTAGAAGCATACAGAACACGTGTGTAAACATTCAAACGTAAAGCCACATCACTTTTTATTGATTTCTCTGTCTTAGGTTTACTGCAATTTAACTAAAGAGAATTTTAGACCAGACTCGTTTCGCTTTTATTTATAGAGCATCGTTTGTGGTTATTCTATAAATTGGATATGTATGTTCGTACATGTTTGGTTTTAGATTACAAAGAGTGCTTTGTTTATAAAGTTGGTGAGCAAGTTGTTGTTCCTGCCTCTTGTTTTCATGTTCTACAAACCATTGCTTCTTCCCTCTTTGTCACCAGAGGATAATATTGAAAGACTTCGTTTTTCTTATACACTTTTCAGTTTTTGCCTTTCTGCACTTTTGTCTTACGCTGAATTTGCGTTATTTACACTTCTCCTCGATTTAGGAAATCTAACTGAATTTTTGTGTGTGCAACCTGTGAAACTACATTTTTTGAATTAATTAATGTGCGTGGGTGCTTGTGTCTGTCTGTGTGTGTGTGTGTGTGTGTGTGTGTGTGTGTGTGTGTGTGTGTGTGATGTTCGGCAAAGATGTGAGAGGAGATTTGGAAGGAGAAAGAAAATGTTCAAATGTGTGTGAAATCTTATGGGACTTTTACACACTATTTATCCTAAATTATCCTAAGGACAAACACACACATCCATGCCCAAGGGAGGACTCGAACCTCCGCCGGGACCAGCCGCACAGTCCATGACTGCAACGCCTTAGAAGGAGAAGGGTGGTGACGGCGGGTTGTGGTAGGATTTTTTTTTGGGGGGGGGTGAGGTGGTTGGTGATTATAGGAAAGAAACTGGGAGGAAATGGTAGTGGTAAATGGAGCCTGTGGATATATATGTACACTTAATGTTGCATTAAGTGATCAATCAGTTTAGAGTGTGATTTCCAGTGTAGTTTCTATTGCGGTCATTTGAATGTTGTAACTTCCTTGTAAGGTGAGGAAATGTTTCTTGTTGAGGGAAGAAGCAGTGGTTTGGAGATTACGTAGACTAGGGCAGAAACACAGTAAGTAATCTGTACACCTAATTCATAAACAAAATTCTGTTTTAATCTAAGACAACCAAAAGCGTACAAAATTATGTATCCAGTTTACAGAATAACGACACTAGATGATTTATAAATAAAAGCAAACGCATCCGGTGTAAAACTCACTTTAATTAAATTGAATTAATCTTAAAACTGAGAAACCAGTGGTAAATGATTTTAACAACTGTTGCGGAAAATGGCCATGTAAACAATGAGTAGCTCATTACCGGAAGCCAACTTATCTAATCACATTTCTTTCGTTTCTTCATTGATATGAAGTAATTTTAGAATATGCGGACATCATAATCTGTGAAAAGTATTCCATATAGACATGCTCAGCATGTTGAAAATATTCATCGTCAACAGGATATGGATAATAGACAATACAGGAATAAATGAGTAAATACAACGACCAGCCATTCTAAATAACATTTGCAACAATAACAGTTTCGAACTGTAAAGGGCATGTCAGACGGCGTCATTTTTCCACTGCACAACCGAACCAACGTTTTAGAGGACATCACCACGGAATATGATTCAACATGAATATATTTTACAATCAAGTTCATACTGTCCATGTATTCCCTAAACGGCGTAAGGTATGGTTCCTTGAAACGAACACTTTTATCAGAAAAAATCTATCTGTATGTCTTCTAAATTAGGTGATCTAACTTACTCTTAACGCCTTCGCCCCATTACTTAATATACATGATACGAATCATCAAATATTTTGTTGACCGAAATGCTTTTCATGCTGTTTGTCCTCAGTGGAACATGAGGTAGCAAGAAGATTTTTTCCAATTAACTTACTCAATGCGTACTGTGAATAACGTAAATATGCGAGCGGAATTTTTAAAACACCTCTTGTAGGCAGCATTAAATTAACGATCCTTTTCCAATGATTACAGATTTTTCGATGATTCTCCAATGGTTCACATACATCATACATCATAGAATGTGTGAATATGCATTGATTTCTTTCATTAGCGTCCCAAATATAACGCTGGCATATTCAACAAAAAAACTCGGATATTTACTACAGTTCACAATGATGGTTGCAGCACGAGAGTGATAAGGGCGTCAGTAAATTTGTTCTAGAGACTCATACTTCATGCTACTGTCACGGATTTCTAATATCTATAGCGGATGAAATCTGATTTGAACAGGGTACGCATATATGACTGTCAGTCTCTCTTCCAAGGTCTGGAAGAACCTAAAAACGACTGCAGATACAAAATTTAAGGTAAAATTCAGGGGAGAAACTTTGGAACATTTTAAAATTAAAATGTGAGTGAGAAAAGACGATGGGCTCTCTCCATTACTTTTTAGCTGTGTCGCAAGTAATACAAGAGCGGCGAAAACAGAAATCAGATCTTAAAACTGCATAGCCAAGCAATTTAGAAAGAACCAATGACACTCAAACAGCACAGAAAACATACAAATCCCTGAAGAATCAACGGAAACAGTTGGTCTCTGGCAATCGTTAATAAAAACAACGTGACACCCAAAATTCAAAAAACTAAATAAGGAGAAGTCTAGACAGTTTCACAGTTCAAATATTTTGGCGAAAACAGTGGAATAGATTAGCTGCGATATTCGTTGTCATAACATGAAAACAGGCACCAAAAAGATATTTTTAACAAAAAATGTATAACAAGATATAAAAATCGAGGCAGTAAAACACAGTAATAAAGCCATATGCTAAAACGGAGGCAAAAATTCTATAAGCATATTAGAAGAATGAAAGAAGCCAAGTTAACAAAACAACAGGTTGTTGTAGCCTATGAAATTTGCAATAAAGATAAAATTGAAACAGTGGATTCTGTCGAGAGTATAAAAGGAGACAACTTGTTGTACCAGGCATAAAAACTGTTTGTAGAAAATTCACGGCTCGACAGAAAGCTTGGCGTAAAAACGCAAAATATGTGGAAAACTTTGGTTTCGAGGGAGGAAAAATGGTCTTTCTGAGAGAACCAATGCAATATGGGGACAAACAAAATCAGAAAATACCTTGAAAGTGCCCACTCTTGTACGTCGCATGGTCTAGTGAGTTCTAGACGTGAGTAATAATAATAACGGTAATGATAATAATTATAATTACACTGGGATCCATATGATCCTGCTGTGCGCAGCGATCGTTGAATATAGACAACCGAGAAAAAACCAGCAATCGATCGGGAAATCCGTCATTTTACTAGAGCAGATCAAAGCTATTACATAGTCATCTTCAGTGCTACATATTTCGTAGTTTTTAGTACTGATAGTGACTGTATAATAATTGAAATCTTGATCTGTTGTAATAAAACGACGAATTTCGTGATCTTTCGCTGTTCTTCTCTACATTGTCAATAATAATAATAACACATATATAACCTACGACAGAGATTAGCAAATTTAATTATATAGCATGGGTATAAACAAATCAGTGTACTCACAAAAGTTTTATTTCGCAGCTGCCTGAAAACCCATCGCCTGAAGACGAAGGTCCACCTAGGACTGTCAAGTTAGCTCACGAATCGGCGCAGTTGTGAAACCATGTGACGCCTACAATCGGCCGCGCGTCGCGTCTGCAACCCGCCAGTGCTGTGTTGGTTGCCTGTGCAGCGGGCGCTCAGGACTGGGTGCGACGTGGCGCGCTGCCCGCGCGCTACTGAAGCCTGAGCGGCGACTGCTCGGAGACCGAGGCAGAGGGCACCCCGGGCGTGCCAGCGCGGCGCCTGACTCTGCCGCCTACGCGCACCAGCGGGCGCTGACTCTGCCTGCACCCCAGTTGCACAATGGCCCACTGCGCAACTGAATCGTTCTCAATCCAGCACATGCCTCCCAAAAACGCCACCCTGTAATTAATAAAGAACGGAATCACCTTTTTTTCCTTATTACTCAGTTCTTTGGTAAAGGCTTTCCAGCGAGTTCTGATAATCATTCACAACAGACCTATCCACTTAACTAATATCTTGAACTAAGTAACATGGATCCTCATCTATTAACCATCCAACAGAAATCCTACAATAGAGATAAAACTACTGATCAGCCTAACAAGGGTTCCGCCGTACTCCACACCTACAAAACGTTGATCTGCTCTTGCTTCGGCCACATCAATGTCGCCTGGATATGCATTCCATCCAAGTTCAATCATTGCCTCAAATTCCTTGAGTGCTGTGCACTCTATCTTCCTGAATCCCCTACATGCATCTTTTATCAACTCATAAAATTCCCAGCCTTCCTCACTCACATTCAACACTTCTGTGTATCATAAACCACCCGCAGACTGGATTGCAATAACCCCATCGCTTTCTTTCTCATCGCCAATCCTAATATGCAGCTGTGCCTATATCATCACATGCCATAGCCACAACAGCTACAGACACTCCACACCCCATTTCAACGCATCTTCAGCCGACTCCTCCATCCAGACGATGAAAGCATTATCTATCAGAAAGCTGTACTTAGTAATTCAAGCAGTATATTTGAGGGACATGATTTTTCATGGAGAGAAGCTCCGATCTTAGGTTCACTACTGTTGCTCATATGTGGAAACGATCTTCTGTCTAGTACACAACAAGCAGAATCACTTCTTTTTTGCAGATTATACCAGTAATCAATACAAGCATACATGCTGAATCAGATGGAATGCTGAACAAAGTTCTTAAAAGTATGATTTACTGGCTTTTCGCGAATGGTCTCACCCTCAGTTTAAGAAGACACAACATATTCACTTCTGCACATCTAGAGGTACTACACCTATGATAAGGGTAAACGTAGTGAGGAAATAATCAATACGGTGGAAAGATCAAAATTATTGGGAATCCATATTAATGAGAATTTAAATGGGAACAACACATTTTCGAACTCCTAAAACAACTTAGTTCAACCACATGTGCGCTTTCAATCATTGCAAATATTGGGGACAGGTAAATCAGTAACTTGACACATTTCGCATATTTTCATTCAGTAATGTCGTATGGAATAATGTTCCGGGTTAGCTCATCATTAAGAAAGAAAGTCTTCATTGCGCAAAAACATGTTGTAAGAATAATAAGTGTTGCTCACCCACAATCATTTTGTGAACATTTATTTAAGACTTTGGGCATTCGGACAACTGCTTCACGGTATATTTAGCCCCTCATGAAGATTTTTTGTAAATAGCCCGCCACAGTTCAAAAGGAAAATGGGGTACGTAAATACAACACCAAAAGATAATGACATTCATTACTCCACATTAAGGTTGTATTTAGCATAAAAAGGGATGCACACTGCTGCGAAAAAAATTTTTGATCACTTACCCAGTGGTATAAAATGTTTGACGGACAGCGAAATAAAATCTGATAACGACATCAGAGAGTTTCTCCTTGACAACTTCTTCTATTCCGTAAAAGAACTTCAATTATGGTAATGAGTAAAAGGTGGTGGATAGGAATTACTAAGTCACATATGCATATGTACAAATTAATATGCAAAGTGAATGTAAAATGATTCGTTCCACATCCATGGAACATTTAACTAACTAACTAACTAACCTCGCAGCTATAACTATAAAACTATAACCCCTTCTTCCGTTTTAAGAAACCACCTTCATTTCCACAGATACTACCCAACAAACCCCTACCCTTCAACACAGCAAAAGACCCAACGTTTCTCCTCCCAAAACCGTTTACCCCTTGCAGGTGCTTCATCTTGAAGCGTTATTGGAAGAAGTTCGTCTCCTTTAGATATAAAAAATATTTCTGAGTGATATTCTTGCGCGAATGTGGCTCTTTTCGTAAGGAAATGTTTCATATCGTCTACGAAAAAGTAATAAAACGTGTATGAACTGTGACTTCAGATCAACGATATCTGTGAAATCAGCCTCTGGTTGAAAGGAATCGGAGGAAATCTAATGTTTTATAACAAAAGCTAAGCGAGGAGCGAAGCTTCTCTCAGCAAACTGTTCAATTTTCTCTTGTTTCCATCGAACTGAGCAGACGAATTTTATGTAAGTCTCTCTACAGCAGAATTAGTTCTGATTTATAATAAAATATGTTAAAAACGGGTTATATTTATCTTTCATTCTTAAGTTAATGTACTTCCCGTAATTATTAAGTGAGACTTGAACTATGAGTTTTTGTAATATTTGTTTCAGAAAAGTTAGCGAGCTCATCAGAGCACGGAAAAGAGACACAATGTGTCGAATGCAATTCGTGTTCAGCCACTGATTTCATTCTGCTATAGGCAAAGCGCGTCCCTGGGATTATTTTCAGATCATTTGACAGTGACTTTCGATCGTTTTGAGCAAGCAGAAATTGTATAGGGTTTTGCCATCACCTCTGAACTCAGATTCCGTTGCTGTCACTTCTGTTAGATACAGACCCCACAGAACTGATGGTGATCTTAAATCACTATGGCTCGTAAATGGTAAAAACTTCAGGAGCTGATTTCATGTTGGAACAATGTACTCTTTTGCACCTGCGTATAAGACACGATAGGAAGAATGCGGTCCTCCATCAACAACTACCGCTACTCCCTGGCTCGTTGACAAAGAAACTAAACTCATTTGCTAATGGAATTTTTACAAATTCTATCATTTTATTCAAATACCAAAGCCAAGAGCGCCTCACGCATTCAGTGAAAGTGAAGTACGCCTTAAACAACTTCACTGTCTCTGCAACATTTCTTAAAAGTATTTTTGGTTCTTGTCTATAACCTTTAGATTTAGATTTTATTATTTAAAAAGTTCAAAGTTTTTTAAATACAGTCAAAAACTCCTCATTTTTGTACATTTAAAAATATGTGTAAAATTTTTGCACCTTTTAATCACATTTGTTTCGTCTTTATATATATTGTGCTGAATAAAAGCAGAATAATAATTAAAATACAGGATGTTGAATAAAGATTCATCCTAATTCACAACATAGCGAACTGTGGTACATTTTGCTACAAAGTTTGTATTTTTAAAATTATAGACCTTATTTACTAGATAATAATTTGCCAAATATCACCATGCCAGATGCGGGCTCTAGCTATAATTTGTTGGCTATGATCTGCAGATCAAAACTGTAGAAAAGGAGGTGGTATCTGGATCAATTGAAAAAAAAAACGTAGAGTTGTTGAGAGTTCCAAAGGGAGCACTGACTAAAAGACGGCAAAGGAATACTATAGAAGACGAATGGACAGCTCTTACAGATGAAATAGAGAAGGCAGTAGAGTATCAAATAAGCAAAAAGACAAATTCCAGGGTACTCTTTGCATAACACAGGAGCTATTAAGTTTAGCTGACAACAGGAGAAAGTATTAAAAAATATTCAGTAAACGATGCAGGCGAGAGGGAATAGAGACATCTAAAAAATGAGATCGACAAAAATGCAATATGTCTAACCAAGAGATGCTAGGGAAAACATGTAAGGCTGTAGAAGAATGATACGAATTATAGATGCCACCAGTATGAAAATTAAACGGACTTGAAGAAATGAGAAGCATATATATGTGAGTACCAAGAGCTTAGATGGCAAGCCAGGACTAAGCAAAGACTGAAAAGCTGAAAAGTGGAAGAAATACATCGAAGAGCTATGGAAGGGAAATGATCTTTAAGGTAATAGTACAGAAAATGAAGAGGAAATAGGTGAGGATCAGATGGGAGGAATAATATCGCAAGAACAATTTGAAAGAGCACTGGGAGATATAATTCGAACTATAGGTCACATGAGCAGACGACATTTCTTCAGAATTAAAGAGATCGTTGTAGGCAACATATATGAGACAGGCTATACTCGGTAGGAAATCAAGAAGAGTGCAATAATTCTGATTCCAAAGAAGACAAGCGCTGACGGGCGTGAATACTAGCGGTCCATCAGTTTAGCTAATCATGGTTGTAAAATGTTGACAAATCATTGGCAGAATAATGGAAAGATGCGGTAGTAACACATGAGACAATTTGACCCTACGACGTGCCTTATATGATAGATTGAAGAAAAGTATATAGTATTTGTAGATTAAGAGAAAGCTTTTGACAATGTTGATTGGAACACGTTCTCTAAAGGTAACATATTTAAAATAGAGGGAGCGAAAATTTTAAATGTATGTAAGAGTTGAAGGACACTAAAGGGAAGCAGTACATGAGAAGAGACTGAAGCAGAGTCGTAAACAACCCGATGTTATTCATTCTGTACATAAAGCGAGCTGTAAAGGAAACTAAGGAGAAATTAGAAAAGGGAATTAAAGTTATAAGAGAAAAATTAAAAGCTATGAGGTTTTGTCGGAGACACTGGAATTCTATCACAGACATAAAGTAGTTGCTAGAACAGTTGAACGTAATGGATAGTGTCTTGAAAAGAGGTTATGATACGAAAAAGTAAATCAGTGCTACTGGAACATAGCGAAGTTAAATCAGGCGCTGCTGAGAGAATTAGATAAGGAAATGAGACATCAGCTGTAGTAGAGGAGTCTTGCTATAACTGATGATAAATGTTAAGAATTCTTTTCTTATGACATTTGATTGGGACGAAGAACTGCATCAAACCAGTCCTCGGACTGAAGCCAACAACAAAATCTTTTACATGCATGCCCTTAAAGCAATGTGGTACATTTCATAGTAACTTTTAGAATCAAAGAGTGCATACATTTTTGAAAAATGTTTAATGGGTCCTCCACCGCACCCACAACAATCTTTCAATTTCGCATAAATTTCGTGCTCTTATTTTAATATTAGGTGAAGATTTCAACTTACTGGCTACAGATTGAGATACTCAAGTAATTAAGGCGGATAGTAAGAACATGCAGGCATATGAGAGTGTTCTAAATACTTTATTCCAAAACTGCCTTGAGCAGCAAATCATAGAAATAACTTGTGAAGGCAACATCTTAGATCTCCTTGTTACTAAAACGTCCGAACTCTTCCATTCAGTTTACAACAGGTAGCCGGTAACCTCACTGAGTACGACTGTATATATGTAAAGAAAGGTAGGAACATACTTCTGCTTAGCGAGAGCGACATACAACAGATTTCAGATTACCTGAGCGTTCAACGTGAAGTATACATCTCGAGAGCCGAAAATGTTGGGCAACAATGGACTAAGTTCAAGAGCGTCATACAATGCACTTTAGAAAGACATGTGTAGATGAAGATTGTGGAGTATCGGAAAGGCCCTCCATGGTTAGACGGCAGCGTTAAAAAGCTGATACGAAAGCAGAGATAGTTTTCCTGTAAATATAAACGTAGAAAAGGCCCCACAAGCAAACAAAATCCCAAGAAAATCGAAATTAGCGTCAAGAAAGCCACACGTGAATTGTTCAACAAATTGGGAAGTAGTCCTAACTACGGACTTGACATGATACACTAAAAATTTTTGGTGTTATGTTAAATCAGTAAATGGACCGAAGCTATCTGTCCAGACACTCTGTGACCACAGTGGCATCGGGACGGAGGGCGACAAAGAGGTCAAAATACTAAGCGCCTTTTTCCAAGGGTGGCTCTCTTAGGAAGATCGTATTGTGTTTCTTCCTTTAAATCGTCGCACGAACGTCAAAATGACTGATGTTGAAGTAGGTGAGCATAGAGTAGACAAGCAACTAACATCAGTCAGTATAGGAATAGCCAGCGGACCTGATGGTATACCAATACGATTCCAAGTAGAGTATGCATAAGAACCTGCTCCTCTCCTACTAGCAGTGTATCGAATGCTGGAGGAGCGAAGCGCTCATAGTGATTATAAAAACGTTCCCATTTTGAAGAAGCGTCTTCGAACAGACGCACGAAACTATAGGCCTATTTCCCTGATGTAGGTATGTTGTAGAATTTTGAAACATGTTTCTCTCTCACGCATTACGAGAATTATGGAGACAGAAACCTCCTCTGTAATTACCATTGGTTCCGAAAACAAAATAATTATTTTGAACAAGTAGTTAAGGAACCCACTTGAAGTGTAAAGAGTTGCGTCAACATACTTTCTCTTAGGAGCAAATAATCCTGACCAAATAGGGAGCACCATTACAGATACAGGGAATAGTGACCACAATGTTGTTTTAACTAGACTGAATGCTGTAACATCCAAACCCACCGAAAATAAACGCAAAATACATCTACTTAAAAAAGCAGATAGGTTCGCTTGAGGGCTTCCTAAGAGACCGTATGACCGTTCTGACTATGTATGTATAGATCAGATGTGGTTTTAATTCAAAGAAATAGATCGATGACAATGGAGAAATATATACCAAATAAATTAATAAGACATGGTACTTATTCCCAGCAACGAAAAAAGGATGGCAAATATAAAAGAACGCAAAAGGCTCTAAACTTAGTGTCAACTTCAATGCGAGATGCTCTTAATACTCACCACAACTAAACTCTGTAGTGAAATCTGTCACAAAGCTCAAAAATACTCTGGTACTGCGTAAAGTACACCAGCGGAAAGACACAATCGAACGTTCATTGCGCGGTAACAATGGTGATGTTATTGATGACAGTGCCACTAAGTCAGTTACTAAACACGACTTTCCGAAATTTCTCCACAAAAGAAGTCAATATTCCAGAATTCGAATCAAGAATAACTACCAACATGAGTAACGTTGAAGTAGAAATCTCCGGTGTAGCGAAGCAGATTAAAGCACTTAGGAAAGGTAAGGATTTCGGTCCAGATTGTTTACCAGTCAGGTTGCTTTCAGAGTGTGCCGATACAATGCCTCCACACTTCGCAATCATATACAACCACTCGCACATTGAAAGATACGTAGCCAAAGACTGGAAAGCTGCACAAATCATACTAATACCCAAGAAAGGAAATAGGAGTAATCAACTGAATTACAGATCCATATCTCTAATGTCGATTTTTAGTGGCATTTTGAAAAATATACATTACGAATCACTTCAAAGAAAATGATTTATTGACAAATAGCCAACATGGATTCAGAAAATATTGTTCTTGTGAAACACAGTGGCTCTTTATTCTCACGAAATAATGAGCGCTATTGGCAGGGGACGTCAAATTGATTCCATGTTTTTAGATTTCCAGAAGGCTTTTGACACCGTTTCTCACAAGCGACTTCTAGTTGAATTGCTTGTCTATGGAGTATCGTCTCAGTTGTTGGAGTGGATTTCAAGTTAGAAAGGTCACAGTTCGTAATAATTGACGGAAAGTCATCGAGTAAAACAAAGGGAATTTCTGCCGCTTCCGAAGAAAGTATTGTACACTCTCTGTTATTCCTAATCTAAATAAACGATTTAGGAGACAATCTGAGCAGCCCTCTTACATTGTTTGTAGATGATGCTGTTATTTACTGTCCTGTTAAGTCTTAAGATGTTCAAAATTTTTTAGACAAGATATGTGTGTGGTGCAAAAAATGGCAATTGACTGCAAACCCCGAAAAGTGTGAAGTCATCCACATGAGCACTAAAAAGAATCCGCGAAATTTCATTTCCGTGATAAATCACACAAATCTAAATGCTGTAAACTGAACGAAATACTTAGAGATTACAATTACGAATAACTTAAATTGGAACTGTCACTTAGGTAATGTTATGGGGATAGCAAATCAAAGACTGCGATTTACTGGCAGGCGATTTAGAAAATGTAACAAGTCTAATAAAGTGACTGCTTACACGACGCTCGACCGTCCTCTCCTGGTGTACTGGTGTGGTGTGGGATCCGAATAAGATATGACTGACGGAGCATATCGAAAATGTTCAAAGAAGGGCAGCTCGTTTTGTATTATCGCGAAATAGGGAGAGAATGAAATGGATATGATACACTAACTGAGGCGGCAGTAGTTAAAACAAAGGCGTTTTTCGCTGTGGCAGAACCTTCTCGTGAAATTTCAACCACCAGCTTTCTCCTCGGAATTTGAAAATATTTTGTTGTCACCCACCTCATAGGGAGAAATTATCATCATAATCAAATAAGATAAATCAGAGCTCACACAGAAAGATTTAAAAGTTCGTTTTTTGTAAGCAGTATTCGAGAGTGGAACGGTAGAGAAGTGACTTAAAGGTGGTTCGATGAGCCCTCTGCCAAGCACTTAACTTTGGGTTGCAGAGTAATGGTATAGTTGTAGATGCAGAAGGCGTTCGACACGCTTAATTTTGGGTTGCAGAGTAATGATATAGATGTAGATGCAGAAGGCGTTCGACACACTTCCGCACTGCTGCGTGATAAACAAAGTAAGAGTGCACTAATATGAAACCAGCTGCATGAGGGAACTGAAGATTTTGTAGCAAACAAAACACAGCATTTCTTTTCCAACGGAGAGGAATCTTCAGACGTAAAAGTAATTACAGGCGTACCCCAAGGAAGTGTTATAGAACCATGACTTTTCACAATATACTTATATAAATGAATTAGAAACTAATGTCTAAGTTCCATGGGACTTCTTGTGGAGGATGATGTAACCAGAGAAGTGGCAACCTTAGAAAACTGTACAGACGGATAGGGAGGCCTGAAAAGACCGATAATTGGTGCAGAGGTTTTCAATTGACGCACAACATACACAAATACACCGAAGAGCCAAGGAAACTGATACATCTACTTAATGTAGTGTAGAGCCCACTTGAGCACGCATAAGTGCCGCAACACGACATGGCATGGATTCGACTAATGTCTGAAGTAGTGCTGGAGGGAACTGACACCATGAATCCAGCAGGGCTGTCCATAAATCCGTAAGAGTAGGGAGAAATGATCATCACGATAAAATAAATCAGGGCTTGTTTCTCCAACGTGCCGTTCGAGAGTGGAACGGTGGAGAGACAGCTTGAAGGTGATTCATTGAAAGCTCTGCCAGGCACTTTATTGTGAATAGTAGAGTAATCACGTAAATGTAGATGAGGATGTAGATGAGAGAAGGTATCTTCTGAACAGCACGTTGCAAAGTATCCCAGCTATGCTTAATAATGTTCATGTTTGGGGAGTATGATGGTCAGCAAAAGTGTTTAAACTCACTCTGTAGCATCATGGACGTGTGGGGAGTCACATTGTCCTGCTGTAATTGCCCAAGTCTGTCGGAATGCATAATCGATATGAATGGTGACCCGACACCATGCTCATGTACGTGTCAGGTATCAGAGTCGTATCTAGACGCATCAGGGGTCCCACATAACTCCAATTGCACACGCCCCACACCACACACTATTAGAGATCCTCCACCAGCCTGTAAAGTTCTCTGCTATGCAGGATCCCTGGATTCATGAGGTTGTCTCCATACCCGTAAACGTCCATCCTCTCGATACAATTTGAAACGAGACTCGTCCGACAGGGCAACATGTTTACAGTCATCAACAGTCGAATGTCGGCTTTGACGGGCCCAAGCGAGGTGAAAAGCTTTGCGTCGTGTAGCCTTCAAGGGTACACGAGTGGGCCTTCGGCTCCGAAAGTCCATATCAATGATGTTTCGTTGAATGGTTCTCACGCTGACATTTTTTTGATGTCCCAGCATTGAAATCTGTAGCAATTTGCGGAAGGGTTGCACTTATGTCTCGTTGAACGATTCTCTTCATTCGCCGTTGGTCCCGTTCTTGCAGGATCGGTTTCCGGCCTTAGCGATGTCAGGGATCTGATGTTTTACCGGATTCCTGATATTCACCGTTCACTCGTGAAATGGCCGTGCGGGAAAATCCCCACTTCTTCGTTACGTTGGTGATGCTGTGTCCCATCGCTCGTGCGCCAACTATAACACCAAGTTCAAAATCACTTAAATTTTGGTAACCTACCATTGTAACAAAAGTAACTAATCTAACAACTGCGCCAGAGAATTTTTGTCTTATATAGGCTTTTCCGAGCGCAACGCCGTATTCTGCCTGTTTACATATCTCAGTATTTGAATACGCATACCTATACCAGTTTCTTTAGCGGTTCAGTGTATAACGTACTGAGCACAAATCGCCAGGAAACGCTATTATTATTTGTTTACACGACTGCGGAATAATCACTGGAGGCAGTTACATCCGTAAAATATGTGATAGTATGCGAACGGGACGATTTAAAGTGGAACTACCACATAAAACTAATAGCAGATGAGGAGATGCTACACAAGAGATTCACACGCAGACTTATCATCGACTGTTCTTCCTCGTGAGTATTTGCGACTGGAAAAGGGTAGGGGGAACTGATATAGCACAGAAAGAACCCTTCGCAGGCACAACATAAGGTGGCTAGCAGAGTATACACGTAGACCAAGCATGGTTGATGTCCTTAGTCCAAGTACTACGTCATGATAGATGTATCAGTTGTGGATGATCCAAGATGAAGGAATGTAGTGACTGCTTCAGACAGCGTCACACGGACTCTGCGACCAGAGTGATGGTAGGGGGTGCCATTCGTTACACAACAAGATCACTTCTGATTCAGATTTCTCATAATTTGAAGAGCAGCCGTTATATTTCTGCTGTAGTATAGCCGGTAGCTGTACTCCATCTTGGAGGTCCCTTTTACGTTACCTTACAATAAGCCAACGAAAGACTGCCTGTTGCCCGTGCTCGATACAGAGTGTGTCCGACCCTTACCCTGGCCAGCAGACGCGACAGATGTGTCACCCCTTGTAAACATCTGGTCATGGGTTGCCGGGTGACTGGCTTGCATCATTCGCCGGCCTGTGTCATTGATGAAAGCTGGCACACAGACGAAGCAGCGTGGAATGGTGTCTGTTATACAATCTCAGGTCGGCTTTTGTTGCTGCTGGGGTTGATAGTAGGAATGGCGGTTAAGGCTGAAACACCCGGTTTTCCGTTATATCCGTTTTACTCCACGCCACTTCAACCTGACTATTAAAACCAATCAAAGCAACCGGTTTCTGAAATAACCGATTTATGGTTTTTTATCTCAGTAATAAACATAGAAATCGAACAAAGATTGATAAATTTGACTCTTTCAGTTTCAAGATACATAGAATCAAAATATGAAACAAGCAAGTAATAAAAAACTTAGTCCGTCCACCGTTCACTGATTTACGCGAAAAGTGATAAGTAGTTGAATACCATCAAAAAATCACGAGTACTCACCTATTGATTCTGCGTTTTCGAAATGCTGCTCAAAAATCATGTGGAAATTTGGGATTGTCGTGACTGTGCCGTGTTGTAATGTTTTGTGGTTCCTGGCTGGGTGAGGAAAGGGTGGTATGATAGGTCGGCTGCAGATTTGCTCTCACAACAACACAAAATGCACACTTGGTTAAATAGACTTCATTACAGGAATCAATTGAGTTCTTAACTTCAATGATATCCAATCTGAAGTTCTGTGCTTAACAGAAATCAAGTAACACGTACTAATTCTTGAAGCTTGTCCGTGTCCATGTTATTGTTGTGGTCTTCTGTCCTGAGACTGGTTTGATGCAGGTCTTCATGCTACTCTATCCTGTGCAAGCTTCTTCATCTCCCAGTACCTACTGCAGCCTACATCCTTCTGAATCTGCTTGGTATATTCATCTCTTAGTCTCCCTCTGCGAATTTTATCCTCCACGCTGCCCTCCAATACTAAATTGGTGACCCCTTCATGCCTCAGAACATGTCCTACCAACCGGTCCCTCCTTCTAGTCAAGTTGTGCCACAAACTTCTCTTCTCCCCAATCCTATTCAATACTTCCTCAGTAGTTATGTGATCTACCCATCTAATCTTCAGCATTCTTCTGTAGCACCAAATTTCTAAAGCTTCTATTCTCTTCTTGTCCAAACTATTTATCGTCCATGTTTCACTTCCATACATGGCTACACTCCATACAAATACTTTCAAAAATGCCTTCCTGACATTTGAATCTATACTCAATGTTAACAAATTTTTCTTCTTCAGAAACACTTTCCTTGCCATTGCCAGTCTACATTTTATATCTTCTCTACTTCGACCATCATTAGTTATTTTGCTCCCCAAATAGCAAAACTCCTTTACTACTTTAAGTGTCTCATTTCCTAATCTAATTCCCTCAGCATCGCCCGACTTCATTCGACAACATTCCATTATCCTCGTTTTGCTTTTGTTGATGTTCATCTTATATTCTCCTTTCAAGACACTGTCCATTCCGTTCAACTGTTCTTCCAAGTCCTTTGCTGTCTCTGACAGAATTACAATGTCATCGGCGAACATTAAAGTTTTTATTTCTTCTCCATGGATTTTCATTCCTACTCCGAATTTTTCTTTTGTTTCCTTCACTGCTTGCTCAATATACAGATTGAATAACATCGGGGAGCGGCTACAACCCTGTCTCACTCCGTTCCCAACCACTGCTTCCCTTTCATGTCCCTCGACTCTTATAACTGCCATCTGGTTTCTGTACAAATTGTAAATAGTCTTTCGCTCCCTGTATTTTAACCCTGCCACCTTCAGAATTTGAAAGAGAGTATTGCAGTCAACATTGTCAAAAGCTGGCTAAGGTGCGAAGCGAGGAGTATCACTGCGGAAGACTAGAGCACAGTGTGACGTATTGAGGTGCAATGCGAACTGAGTCGCGATGCGGCGCACTGAGGTACTGAGACAGACTGAGACAGCTTGGTCGGTGGCGGCGGCCTGTGTGCACGCTGCCCAGGAGGCGTTATCGGCGAGTAGCCTGGGGGTGTGCCTTGATCTTCTCTTGTCATAGGCGCACCTAGTTCATCACCTGCTACACAGTGTTTCCTAGTGCTGACCGGTGTGCCGGCGAAGGTATACGTCAGCACATTACTGCCCAACCCCCCCCCCCCCTCCCCAATCCCCTCCCCCGAAACGCGACGCGAACGACAACGGGTGTGGGAGGGGGGGGGGGGGGGTGAGGCGGCCAGGAAGTTGGACGTACAGACGAGCCGAGAATTAAAATTACTCCTTTTTTAAAAAGAGTTTGATTTAGAAAAGAAAAATTTTCTATAGTTAATTAATATTTCGCTCTTTTTACACGAGTGTTGGTACAAAAAGAGAAACATCTGTAGAAACCGAGACCAAATGAATACGGAAAAATACTGGTTATTCAGAACTAAAATAGCGGTATTGGTTTTAACCTGTCTCTTTTTCCCACCCCTTGGCTGCTCTGTGTAGAACACTTCGCACCCTACAGTTCTCCAACTCAACAACAAATTTGTTGTCGTGCCCAGTTTTGCTATTTTAAGGGATAGATGGACAAGAATTTGAACACCAACTTTCTGAATGCGTGTCCTTCGAGTCCCATTCGCCTGCGTCAAACTTTTCGTGGCACTTTTCAGCATCTCTATCCACTCAAAATGTTTCTACATGTTGACCTATTTTCCCCTTGAAGTACTGCAAATAGGCGAACAAATGTGGATATTGGCCCCTTTTTTTTTCTCGGCAGGAGGCACATCACACTCGGTAGCCCCTTTCTAATTAACCCCAGAGCGCGGCCACGTGTACACAGTCACTGATGCTTGCTATAGATGAATGATAGCTGAAACATCACTGGTACGACTGCAGCAGGGACACCTTCACATGCTCATTTGCAAACGGCATTGTGGCAAATATAACGATATGTTCGAGAAAAAGCGCGAAAGTATTTCTTATACTCTCGCACAAACCCATGCCCCTCGGAAGTTTCCTCACTCATTTACTATATTGTTTCTGATATTGACAAATGACACTGTGTGTTTCAAATTTGCAGTTTTGCTATGTCCTCCAGAAAATTCTAGTACACAGGTGCAGCTGAATTTAGGCTAGACTCCGACAGACGACGCGCAAGGCCAGACTTATTTTATGCTTCCACATTACGTCACACAAATAGTTCCCAAGTGGACATCACGAAATCACGAGTATAAGCGGACATACGGCTCAACTCACAAGGAAACATCACCAATATGATCAGCGCACACTCCGCTGCAGAGAGAAAATCTGGAAACATCACCAACTTTACCTTACATTTTAAGAAAAAAAAGCACTCTAGCATTATACCAGTCCCAGAGACCGACCCCACGCGAAATTTTGGGCCATAATACTGATGTTACCCAGTTATGGCCTTCTGAAAGTGCTACTTTCAAACTCTTGCCTCTAACCTGTTGTTTGTCAATCACTCCGCCCCTCTACAGCCGCCCAGGGCCGCCAGAACGTGGGGCACAATACAGCTGAGTGCAACCAAAGACTTTCCTGTTCGCGGGATGGTTAAGGAGAGGGAAGAAAATCTTGTTCGAGAACAAGTTATTCTACGCGCAAGATGCGAAGTAATGTGAACACGTAATACGTCAACATCGTGCACACGCAGGGTGAACATTAATAAAACTGACAAACAGCAGGGACTGATTTTTGACAGGAAATGGAGGAAAAAAGGTCCTATGAACATGAGTCCGGCAATGCACGGTAGGTGGGTCTGACGATTGAAAGTTCCTCTGACCACGTGCCGTGTGTTCGTGGTGTGTTCCAGGATGAATGATTGACGCAGCGCACTATAAGCAGCAGACTGGTCCGGTGTTCGTGTCGGGAACAAGCAGAGATCGTGTTCGTGCACGGCCAAGCGTATGGAAATTGTCTAGACTCTAGAGGCAGCACGGATGTACCAAAGTAAGTACACTCACAGACCCCAAACACATCACACAACATTTCAAGCTGTTTTTAGGTGTTTCCGTGATCACAAGTCCTTCTCAGACTGACGAATGTGCAAGAAGGACCGGGTTCTACAGAATATTGTGACGAATCGTAGTACAAGTTCCAGGCAAGTGGCCCGCCAACATGATGTAAAGAAAAGTACGATTGTGTGTGCCCTGCATGACAACCGCTACTATCCATATCACCTGAATTTTTTCTTCTGCGGAAATCTGTAAAGCGTTGTGTATGCTGAACCAGCTCCTGATGTGCAGAGCGTTCAACACGACGCCTGTGACGCTATTCGGAGGGAGGTCGAAACGTGTGAAAGAGTGCGGAAACCTATATGTGATATGTGGAACCGTGCATTTCACCTCGTGGAGGCTGCTTTGAACATCGTGACGTGGATGCTATGCAGCTCTATGCCGTGTCCTGAGACGATTTGTTGTCTCGTTGCATGCACAATGTCCATTCCCTGATACACGTTCATAGGTAATTTTTCCTTTATTTCCAGTTTGTTGGTTATATTAATGTTCGCCTCATCCATTTTTAGTATTATTTTAACAATATTTTTGTACTGATATTTTGCAGCTACATCTCTTTTTCTTTTGCCTTTATCCGCACCTACATGATGTCGACCTAGTTATTATCGGATTTGGCACTGAGAGGGTTCTCTTCCTTTTGCCACTCATTTACCACCATCGCTCACCCTCTCCGGACGAAATTTGGATACCACTAAATAGCTGCGTGTACTGTTACCCATGTGATGTGAATGTGTGCGAACGTCTTCCAAATATTTGTGAATCGTGTAACCGACTCGGGTCGGCGTTATCAGTTCGATATTCACCTATTCGGACGTGGGAAACGGCCTGAACACCACATACAGGCTGGCTGGTACATCGGCCCTCGTCGTTAATCCGTACGGGACGGAGGCGGCTGCCCGAATTCCGAAAACGGCGTGCTAATGCGCGGCTGTCCAGTCCGGAATTCTGCAGCTATGTATACGTCTCAAAATAAAAATTAATAAACCCAAGCAACTGATGAATTATTGTGAAACGAAATTATCGATTGAACGCTGCTCATTGAAGAATATAGCATCTGTAGCAAACGCATTTCTCTTTAACAATGCCAGATTTAAAATCGAAAGAAAATAAACAACCGTAATACTAATAATTGGGTAGCCTTACGGCATTCCTGTAATGACGCACTAACTCGTTTAATTCATTTACGCCTCATTTGTGAAATCGCAACATTAAAATGTTCGAAGCAGAGAGATCTCTGGCACAAGCTACAGGTTACAAACTAGGACTTTTGATATACATAAAAATATTGGGAATCCGATAAATCGATATTTAAAAAGTGTCATTATCGGACCTCGTTACTACGACAAAAAGTAACTACTTCTCGATGTATCGGGATATAAAAATATCGGCTGCGAATTGCAAACATACTGTACATCAACAAGCAAGCAGCCGGCCTGTCCCCTTTAGAGTAAGAATTGAAAGGAAGCACTTAATTCGAAAACCCTTAAGTTCGTAATGGGACTTTGTGCAAATGAAAAGCTTGTACTACAATAATTTTTTGGTCGACTGTTGTGTTGGTAATTAACAACTGTGCACATGGTGCATTTTTATGCAATATTTCATTCCAGATAACCTCTCATACCTTATTTTCTTAATTTGTCATTGGCTACATGTCGAAATAAACGCTTTTTTTACGCTAATGTAGGAAAGTTGCGTGGTGGCTAAACGTTGCAGTTTGTGTTGGTAGCACCGAGCGCCGATTACGTCAGCATTTCCCCTCACATGTCTCCACCAGCTGCAAAGACCATCTTCACATTCAGATTTTTGTTCATCATTTTCAGTAACTATTTTATAAGAATGCCAATGTGAAAGAATAAAACATTAGTTGCTCTATGTTTCTTCACATCGGAAATCTTGTTATCCCATTCACAAAGCCACCCCGCCCCCATCCCCCAACCCGGCCAGTGCTACATTTCTTCTTTTGTGCCACTTATACTCGCTTCACACAGTTAAAGAGAAAGACTGGACGTTACGAAAGCTCAAAAATAGTAAAACTCCTTCACACATTCAAAGTAAAATTGCGTTCATCTACAATTTCAAAAGAACAATTTCAAATATATACCGAAAATTGGGAAGAAAATGTAATGTAAAATAAAAATATCGGTACTCGATATTACCATTTTGATATCAACATATCTATATACTGGGGAAGAAAGTACCGAGGTTATATATCGATATTTTCTCGTGGAATTATCAATATGTCGATGTATACACATTTTATCATCATCCATATTAGAAACTGCCCACTTTGAGGCAGTAAACAAACCAAGTTACCAATGTGAAAACATTCTTTCACAAGACTCTCACTCCACTGTACAGTTTTTTGTCCTCGGGCAGTAAGCAGCTGCAGTGGAGTGAATACGGAAAAAAAAGAATGTGCACAAAAGTTTAAAAGCTGTACTCTGTGAAGGTCATAACTAGGTACTATGGGAATTGTGGTGCGAACATCATGTGGTGTCGATTGCTGGGGCTGATATCATAGTTTTCACTCCTTAAAATATGTAGTGGTGTTGGTAACAATTCCTTGTGAGTCATTATCAAGAGAGTATCTGGACAGTACCTGAAGACAGCATCAGGACTGTCTCTCCAGTGGCTGCCAAGAATAACCAAGATGGACTTCAAGTGACTGAAGTTATCATTCATTCGATTCAGGACGAGGCCAGAGTTAGAGACAGGTCACTGCAAGTAAACACGTGCCATCTTCCTACTACAATAAAGTATTTGTAACGTTTCTTCCAATAACTTGTTGTAGTGCGGTAGCTGTGTTTTAGAGTGTTTGTATAGTTCGATGCAACGCTCCTTCGGACCTGCATGCATGCCCAAAAGAACATTCCATCGAACTATACAGACACTGCCATACTGTATTTGATCCCAATGCATGAGTTTCCAAAAGAGCATTCCATCGAACTACACAGACACTGCTAGACTGTATTCAATCCCAAAGCAATACAATCTTATGAGCGAAACACTGTCTCTCCATGTGTGGGAATCACAAGATTTGTATGCGAGCACTTTAAGACGCAGGCACCATGGCGTATGGAACTTTGGGTCTCGTATAGCAGCAATTTGAAAATGCCTTTCATTACTGGAAGTTGTTGCTAATCTGTGTTGTCATAATTGGTGTTGGTGTGGTCTAACTTTAGTTCGCCATATGATGAGGCTACAGAGTTGTTGCGTGCAAGCAGATCCCCTCATAACAAAGAGTTTCGAGGGGCAGGGAGTCTTTTTTCTGCCATGTTATGTTTTTTGGCAAATACACTTGGTGAATACAACACACACGGTAAAATGTCTGCAGTAGCTGCCCTCAGCAAAGTGTATTCTCTTTCTAACTAAAGCGCAGTAGAAAACATCACACTGGGAGAAACGTACGTTTCTGTGTGACTCCTCGGGGCCATGGCTGCAAACGTTATCGGTGGAACCAGCCATAAAGCGGACCCCGTGGGCTGCTATCTGACAGAGTTCGTCGAAAAACTGAAGCGTGTCTGTATGCAGTGACCGCCATGGCACATTTTCAATAGAAACAGGATCGGCTATCACGTCAGAGCCGTCGAGCACCCGGGGGTTTGCTTTCGGAACGACACAACATTGCCCGTCTGTAATTTCCGTTGTGGAGCAATGGAAGCGACCACAAAGGTGGAAAAGAGTCGATCGTGTGGTTTGTAAACGATAGCTGTAATGGCTGGCCACCTGAAATATACTATATCCTTCCATTTAAAAGCAGCGGTTCTCATTCTGTAAAACAGTTCCCCACGCTTTTCTCTTCAAACATTTTTCTGTCCCAAAGTACACTGCTCCTCTCTAAGGAGTTTCACGTAACTGATATTTCCAGGTCGACAACTTCCACGAGTCTGCAAACGGATAATCAGCACAAACTGCTTAGCTTAGAGGCATATTTCTAACAAATACGAGCGCTGTATGGCATTTTTATGAATGCTTTGTATTTCATTGGCACATTTTAGCGATTGAAGTAGTGTTGTATAACTGAACTATTTGCTTATTGCTTCTATTAACACAATGCTTACTGCAATTTTATACCAATCAACATTTGATGCTGATGCTGCTGATGACGTCTTCAGTCCGGGGACTGGTTTGTTGCAGCTCTACACGCTACTCTGTCCCGTGCAAGTCCCGTCATCTTTGAACAACTATTTCACCCTACATGCATTGGAACCTGCTTGCTGCAATGAAGTCGTGTTCTCCACACACATTCTTCCATTACCAAATTTACAATTCCTTGATGCACCAGGCCGTGTCCTTGCAGCAGATTCCATTTTCTAGTAATGTTGTGCCACATATTTCTTTTTATCCGATTTCGATTCAGTGCCTCCTGATTGTTGAATCTACTCATCTAACTTTCAGCATTCTTCTGTACCATTACACTTCAAAAGCTTCCATGTCCTCCAAGCTCTCTTCGTCTGAACTGTCCTCCACGTTTAGTAAAGGGTACACCACAAATACCTTCATAAAAGGCTTCCAAACATTTATACTCGATTCTAACAAATTTTTCTTGTTCGAAAATAATATTCGCGCTGTTATCAGCCTTCATTTTATAATCTCTCTACTCCAGCCATCATCAGTTGCTTTACTCCCCAAACAGCAAAATTCACCTACTACTTTTATTGTGTCATTTTCTAATCTATTTACCTCAGCATAGCCTGATTTCATTATCCTAATTTTGGTTTTGTTGGGGTTCAGCTTACAACTTGTTTTCCAGACTCTACTCAATTCCGTTTAAGTGCTCTTTTATATCCTTTACCGTCTCTAAGAGAAATACAATGTCGTCGGCAAACTTCAAAGTTTTCATTTGTTCTCCCTGAACTTGAATCCTCTCCATGGTTTCCTTTCAAGCCTGCTCAATGAACGGATTGAATAACAATAACGTTTATAAAAGCTTTTCTTTAACCAATTAATAACTACAAGAATTGCAACATGACAATGATTTCGCAAACGATGGCTTATGGTGATTCGTTATATTAGCGAAAAATATTTGCAGAATTACAATTTTTACTATATTCAAGTTCAGACAGAAAAGAAGGAATGCTTGTGGAAAATAATTTAAATTCAAGGGTGGGTCTGAATAAATGATATTTGAGTCCCAACTGTTGCTTGACTCTCTTGCACGTTGTTAATGCTAAGCGGATGTCTCCTTTGTGTTGAAAGTGTTTGTCGTATTGACAGTTAAATGAAAAAGGAAGCGAGATTAAGGTAAGGTGAAACGGGAGCTGTCTATGCGTCTGTTATGCAAATATCGTCTTTGTACGCATCATTTCTCTTAGAGGTTTCAATTACATCCGTTCTTCGGCAGTACTGTGAATACAGAGTTTTTTCTTTTTATTTTCCCTACTGATGACTACGGCTAACTATTATATTTCGGTCAATGCTGCATCACCTTCGTTCCACGCAGCACTTGAGCCCCAGAGAGTTTCTAAGTCGCCAGTCTTAATCTCTGCTCCCGTACCCTCGCAGCACAGCCCGCTACGGCCGCTAGTATTTCCTCATGATGAAGATAGCCTCATGATGAAGATAGCCTCGTGTTACTGACCGATTATGAGAGCACCAATTGTAAAGCCATTTAACTATGCTCATCCGAAAACTATTGTACTGCCAGACTTTGAGTAGCAAAACAAGTGTTGAAAGAGACCGCAAAATACACCATAACGACTCCTTGAAACGCACCAACGATGGCCACGTAGAGGCTTTGTGACGTATTCTGTACCGTATTTTTGATATCTTTATTCCTTTATCATACTAACAATTAAACAGGAAATTTTCATAATTCGATTCATCCAGCTTTGTGATAGAGATATTAGCTGTTTGCACCTTGTGTTGGGATATCTGTATTTGCTATACATGTAAAGTCTGTGCTTATTGTACTGTGAAGTCCGTTTTCGTTCTGTCCTTAAACTGTTAATCCTACAGGAAAGTAAATTGAAATTCAATTACTTTCATTGCATCTGTAGTGAAGAAGAAGTGTGTGAATATAGATTCTCTGTCTGCAATATTAGTTCGATTTAATCACGATATTTATGTGGAATCTGAAATCTTTTTCTTTTGGTAAAGCACCTGGGAAAGTAACCGTCAGTGGTAAATTGAAGCCTCACTTGCAGACCAGCATTCAACAGACCAATAGATAGTAACTGCAAGCATTTACAGGAATTCTTTTTTTTTACGTCCCCATGACAGTGAAAAAATAGTTTTAAGCACACAGGACGAAAAATTAATTCCCAGGAAATATCACGTTAACACCACGAAACACCTTCTGTATCATTGCCTTGGTAAGTGTCTCAGTTTGGTAAGGAAGAAAGTCCTTAAGTTTCTTCAGTAACACCATATCCAGTTAACAAACTGTGATATGTTTCACCCGCTATTCCATTTAGTCCCAGAAATGTTCTACCGGGTCAACATCTGGCAATTTAGCACACCAAGCGAGTGGCACAGACTGTCACAGTGTTCGTCAAACCACGGAGGTATGCTTAGAGCTCTGCCGACATGTCTGTTGTCATCTTGGAAAATCG
Organism: Schistocerca serialis cubense; assembly: GCF_023864345.2. Classification (NCBI taxonomy): domain Eukaryota; kingdom Metazoa; phylum Arthropoda; class Insecta; order Orthoptera; family Acrididae; genus Schistocerca; species Schistocerca serialis. Next base: position 589,709,434 of record NC_064644.1, read on the forward strand.
GAAGTCCAGAGAGTACTCACCATGAAGATGTAGGGAAAAAAGGGCAGCATTTGGGCACACAGAATGTTGAAATAAGCATCGTGGCTCAAGTCGACGGTGACTTTACGGCGTTTATGCCACATTCCGGGCCATGTTTTATTTTACCATATCCAAATGCCTAAGCCGCTAATGCTTTGCGAGGAAACAGGAACGGGAGATTACCCAGTCCACACGTAATATGAGGGCAGGGTGTGTGGGAAAGATATGAGAATATGAAGGAAGGTACTGAAGCTTCAACAGAGAGTAGTGAACCTCATTTTTGGCTTTGCGGTCATAACGAATAACATTGGGTATTAATAGTTATTGTTTAAATGTTTGTACGCAAGTCCAATAGTAATGAAGACCTTATCTAGATTGATACACAGGGTGTCCCCCTTAACTCTGCGCTCATGCATATCCGAAAAGAACCAAAATGCGAAAAATTCATCGTGAATGCACACATCTCAGGGGCTCACAGAATGGCAGGAACCCACAATTCATAAATGTAAGCTCTGACGGTACCTAACGGTTGCTGTGGAGTGTGGTTGCTCTCCAAAATAGCAGTCCATACAAGCAAACCAGTTACGCCTTTGCCTGCAGTTACTCGTACCTAATGTAATGCGGCTATGCACAGCTCTGTTTGAAAAGAATAGCTCCATGTAGTCATAGTGTTGAGCCGCACACGTCTGCTTTCATGCGTCGCAGCTAATTAGATGCAGCTGTGATCCTACCGTCAAATATTCTGGAATTGTGAATTAATAAGATACACAGAAATACAAAATAAAAATTAAATGAATAATTTAATAACAAGGGTTGTATTCTAAACTACTTAACCGATTTGCATAGCCGTGAATTATGTTGAAAAATGTTTATTCAAGGCCGGCCGCGGTGGCCGAGCTATTCTAGGCGCTTCAGTCCGGAACCGTGTGACTGCTACGCTCGCAGCTTCGAATCGTGCCTCGGGCATGGATGTGTGTGACGTCCTTAGGTTAGTTAGGTTTAAGTAGTTCTAAGCTCTAGGGGACTGATGGCCTCAGATGTTAAGTCCCATAGTTCTCAGAGCCATTTGATTTGGTTTATTCAAGAAAGGACATCTCAAATAAATGGGAAGTGGTCCTCGATATCCATTTAAAATTCAGACAGAAAATTCTCTTACCAAATGCCGGAAACGTACCTTCTCAGCGTTACGAGAATGGTAACAAAATCTCGGGAGTAAATACTCATAAAAACTCGCGAAAACTAAGTTCATTTCGTGATCACAACACATGAAAAATTCACTTGTTTAAAGTAGTCCTGAGTTCAGTATGATAATTCACATATTAACACACATGATACTAAGAATAGTAACTCATTCTATGTCTATTCTCATATCCGTAAATCAAGCGGCAAAAGTTAGACTCCTAGTCTAGCGCACATTCAAACCTCTCAAAATATAAAGTACATCCTAAAGTTAGAGTATTTAGCTCTTTCACCGTCCAGAAACAATAAGCTATACTACTGAATCACACACGTTGCTCTAGACAAGTCTGCCTTCTTCCAGAACTCGCCACGATGTGGCCAGAATGATTCCCTTCAGCTCTTCACTCGAAATTCAGTCTCCACTTACTCCCGTAGCGTTCCACTACTGTCTGCTTCTAGATTGGCTGAAGGCCATCCATACCAAAAATATATCGTCCTTACGTTCCACAGACATGATTTGGTTCAAACTGACCAATTCCTGAACCAAAATAATACAAGATGTTTCCGTAAGAACGTGCAACAAAAATGTAACATGGCATAGAGGATGCTCCACTGAACAATTGGGGTCGGATAAGGCAGCTTGAGGAGATGTGGAAGTAAACTTGTCTGCCGATTTGTCTAGAATTAGTGTTTTCTAGCTTATTTACAACCAACGTTTGCACACATTTACACATACTATGCTGTTTATTTACATGTACATTCTTTATTTCATTCAAGGAAACGAGGAGGACGGTCCTGATTACCAGAAAATCATGATGCAGCTTTTTTTTACTTCACTTGTCATAAGGTGGCTCTGTTGTATCGTATTTACATTGTCCCATGACAGAGCATGCTGTGAGTCAATGACAGACCCGTTCGTTGCTCAGTAGTTTTCAGAGACGTACAGTGCAATACGATGCAACAGTACCACTACAGTATCGTCTGGTCGCCGGATAGGAAGGGGATGTCCTGTTTCACGGTCTGCGAAGGCACCTGAACCGAGTCCCCTTGATTACTTAGAAATTGCATTAGCTGCCAGAAGTGTAGCTGCCTGTGATGTGATTCGAAACACGCTAGTGATATTTGTGAGGATGAGTCAGAGCCTTCTTCGCCGATGTTATGCTTGCATTGCATGCTTGAAGGTCTTCAGCACACTTTTTAAGATACAGTACAAATGGTACATTCATAGTGTCAATGATGGAATTTGCAGTTAACTAATGTAAATAAAAAAGTACAAAGCAATGTGATTTTATGCCTGTTATCGCCTTAAGCTGGCTTGTCTGACCCAAGTTTCCCTACCTCAAACTGTTTAGTGGAGCTTCATCTATGTCATTTTAAATTTTTGCATGCTTTTACGGAAACACCCTGTGTATTAAAACAATATTAAAATAAATAAATGTCATGAAGATTCGGTTACTCTCAGATAAACATAAGTGATAATTATTTCAGAAGTAAAAAAGCTAGCATTCATTTGCAAGTGTGCTCACGATAAATGACAACAAATTGCCTTTAAATATTTTTACACAAATGTTTATGACTTCTTGTCAGAAGCGTCTTTTGGTTCGCTTTTCAATTGTTGTGTCCACTAACACATACGATTGGCCATTTATAAATTAGTGCAATTTTTTGATAGCACTCACAATCAACTTTTAAATAAAGTTACAGGCAAACTAATGAACTGTTCGTTAAATGACCACACAGGTATGACAATATGAGGTATTGATGCCGCCTTCAGTTACTGTGTAATTGTAGCAGACACGACAGTCTGACAAACATCAGCATAATGAAACGGATATAAAGGACGTTGTAAATCAATATACAAAACAAAACCGATGAGTGGCTTTCAGGGATGATAACTACTGTGCAATGCTGTCATCTGAGATATCGTTTGTTAAAATAGCTTGAAGCGATTAAAAGTTGTTAATTCAGAGGTTCGTTGTGAAGATGTTTACCGAGCGAGGTGCCGCAGTGGTAGCACACTGGACTCGCATTCAGGAGGACGAAGGTTCAATGCAGCGTCCGGCCATCCTGATTTAGGTTTACCGTGATTTCCCTAAATCGCTCCAGGCAAATGCTGGGATGGTTCCTTTGAAAGGGCACGGCCGACTTCCTTCCCCATCCTTCCCTAATCCGATGAGACCGATGACCTTGATGTTTGGTCTCTTCCCCCAAACAATCCAATGAAAATGTTTATTCACTGTGAAATCCTAGCTTCTGCAGTTTTTAAAGATACTGAGGTATTGTTATGTCGTTGGATATGCCTCATTTTTCTGAGATCGCAGATGTATTCAGATTTACACTAATATTTGATTTTTAATTATTATACAATGTGAAACAGCTGTAAGACGCCATGTGTCAGGTTGTCTCAAAGTCCGCCACAACTGGTCATTCCGCATTCTGCTAAGCGAGCGACCGCTGTGCAGCTGCGCTCTGTTGGGATATATCCACGTTTGGTCTTCATCCCGGGCTGCTCCGGACCCCCAGTTCTACTAGCGTCCAGCCGTACATCAAATACACCTCACCTCGTAGCAGTTCTGGGCGGTCGATTAGCTCGCCTACAGACGCGTAACGCTACAAGACAAACATCACTTTCAACACGAGGTTACGATTGTTTGAATGACACATGTATGTTTTTCCACGGAAATGAAAACAGACGTATAATTAATGACGGCAGAAGAGCCGGTGGGTTTCTGGCGCCAGGCGATATCGATTCTTACTTCCACCTTTGATCGTTGTCCCTGTGCCTTGTTCTCTTTGCGTCTTTGAGGCAGGTCATTTATGGTAACGCGCGTGCGCAATTTGAGGAGAGTGGGTCTGCGCATGAGCCGAGTCATTCTGTGACGTGACATGCTTTCGACGTTATCGTTGTGGGAAGTTGGCGACACCATGTCACGTGGCACGGCCGTATGCCGTGAGGACCAGTTGAGTTGGAGCAACTAAGAAGCATGAGCCGCTGCCGGAAAGTATTAAAGTTGTATTGACACGGCTGGCCAGTGGCGACCAGGATTTGCTAATACCTCGAGAGCTGTGTGGATGGATGGCGTGTGAATTTCACATGAAGAAGAAAAAAATTAATCGCCAAGCTTTCGCGGTGGGTTCCTCCTCCTACATACAGTGAATATTATTGTGTACTTAAGGACTGTTGACCGTTGCAGTTGCTCGTGCTAGTGGCCAGCAAGGCATTCACTGCAGTGGTGGCGAGGCAAGTTATGTTCTGGAACGGCCATGACATTATGTTACTAAAGTGGCTAGAAACAGCGCCACGCATTTGTAAGTTTGGATTTTGTGCTTAGTGGCCCGCTGAAAGTAGCTGGTTCACTTGAATGTCATTTCTTAATTTAGTTACAGATTTAGAATTTTCTGGTTTTACGAATTAGTGGTAGTTTTTGTTCCTTAATAATTTCTTGTGTGTATGGAAGGCAAGTGGCCATGATAAATATAGGTCACATTGTGTTTTATTGTCGGATAGAGGAAGTGTGTAGTTTGGTCTGTGGCCATAGGGGCCGTGCTTATTGCATTAGCGACCTATTGAAGTGACATTAGTTTTCTATTACGATTTCAAATACGTATCTGAAGGTTGATTGTCACGTTAAGTACTGCACGTTTGATTTATGTGGTGTCAGCCACTCAGCAAAGACAGGCTATCTTGTAAGGAGGACCTTAAGTCATTGGGTGTGGACTGACACAGCTTTCCACGTAGTATCTAGATTTTTTTTTTTTTATCAAAGGAAACTAAGCTCCTTAATTCTGTTCATTGGTTAACTTGTAATATGTTTATATTAAGGTATTGCTTTTCTGTATATATGTATATCTATATATTTGTAACTTGTATATACTAAAGTGTGTCTGCCGCTCATGTTTTCCTGTTTTCAGAAACGTGTATAGTCGTCGACGCGAGCAAACCTCGCCCCTCGAGCTTGCAGTGTGACGGAAATCTCAACATTTGAACTCAGGTCGTGCGGACCCCGTTAACGCGCGATTTCTCTATTCCATTCAACGAGAGGCTTGTTTTAGGTAGATTTCCTACAGCCCAAAGTAGAGTATAAGTTCACCATTTGGATTGTGTGTTTGTGAAATCGTAACAGATTAACTTTTGCTCGCGTCCATCACATGTTCATCAAATTGACGTTTTTCCTTAAGCTTGCATAAAGTCTAGAATCTTCCGGACGTTGCGTGTAGTAGAATGCTAAGTGTAAACAGAAGAATTAATAGTACCCTTCAGGTCAGATAACATCAAATTAATTTTACCTTTTCAGTAAGTGTAAAACTGAGTGAGAAAGGCAATAACTGACATTGGACATTTGGTTATCTATTTCATCTATTATTTTGGTTGTTGTTACTGGCACGTAAAGGGGCTTTTGTCACAAGTGTGACGGTTAATATTGTAAATACTAATTGTGGATAGGGCCTTGATATGCAAATGTTGTTAATTGATTATTACTGATGGTGAATTCATGTGTATGTGTATTCAATAAAGAAGTGTTGCAACTACAAACTGGTTGTGTTACTGGTATACAAGGTTAGAGTGTGCAATCGCCACACCAGCAGACCTGTTTTCACTTTTTTAAACCGCATGCCTTCTGAAATACGTATACTTTGAAGGTTGAAAACGGTGCCATGAGTCTGCGGTAACGCACAGAGCAAGGGTTGAGTACTGCAAGCTTCCGGAAAGGTCAGCCAATCCGCATTACGGCATTACAGCAGAAACTATGCCACCGTTTCCATTATTTGACGTGTAAGTATTCCAGGAGGTATAATTTTTAGAGCGGTGAAACCAAATCTGCCAACACTATTTGTACCTCTAGTTTTCATTTCAGTAGAAAAAAAAAACAACATATATGTGCCCTTTAAGGAAAACGGAACTTTGTGTTGAAAGTGATGTTTGTGTACATTTATGGACGGTACTTTCCTAGCAGTTATGTGAGCTCTGACGTAGGTAAACCTCTGCTAAATTACATTTTTCACTTTTTATTTCATTTCGGAAAAATATGAGGTGGACAAGATAGGGGTTGGGTTGTTTGGGGGAAGGGACCAAACCGCGAGGTCATCGGTCTCGTCGGATTAGCGAAGGATGGGGTAGGAAGTAGACCGTGCCCTTTCCAGGGAACCATCCCGGCATTTGCCTCGAGAGATTTAGGGAAATCAGGGAAAACCTAAATCCGGATGGCCGGACGCGGGATTGAACCGTCGTCCTCCCGAATGCGAGTCCAGTATGACAAGTTAGGTAAGACACCTTGTATATCTAATTAAAATATCAGTCACTTAAAATTTACTTTCAAAGATTAATTAAGGAAGTGATTGAGGACTTGTCCAAACGATAACGAAGGCGCCATGAGCGGAAAGACGGGAAAGCCATAGGACGGTCCGGCACTCAGTCTACGACTTGTTTTCAGGCAGACAACGCGTTTCTTCTGCGAGTAGTTACTTCATTTAATTAAAAATGAGTCGAAGTTTAGCTTTGTCTCGGGAAATGATTACATGCAGTCTCGCATTGCCATCAATATTTGGTGGAAACAGATTTAGTGTGCTGAATTGAGAATATCGTGCTGCTCAGTAGGTTACAATTATATTCCGTCATCGTTACTACAGTTAATACTTTCAGACTGTCTCTCAGGTAGGATCGACTGCGAAAAGACTAAAGCCATTCCAAAATTCACTGTTTAGTGAGCGCACGTTAGGAACCGAGGCAGACATCGAGACAAATTTAGAAGAAACGAGTTAAGCAGTCCCTCTCCTGATGATCTAGGGGAGATTCAGGTGGAAGCTGCTCGAAGTTTCCCACTCAAAATTATGAACGTAGCCTTCCACCTTCAACCGACCGCAAAATACAACTTGCAAGGTTAGCGTGTGCGACGGCGTAATGTGTCATCGCAGAAACAATTTTTTCCGCTTCAGTGTAAGTTAGAAGGGATGACCGCTACACCGTGAATGTGTTGGCCCAATTTATGGCTGAACCACCTGTGCCCCGAAATAAACATTCCACGAACTGCGGGGTTAAGCACATCATACCGCCAACTATGCACTCGTCGCAAAAATCGCGGCTCCCATAACAATCTTGCTAGCTACCGTCCAGTTTCTGAGTCGTCTGCCCCTTTTAAGATTTGCAGCTTCACTTGTCGTTGTGAACAGTGGCGTTTCGCGTCGTACCCGACTCCAAGTGTTAACTGCATGCAGTTGCCTTTACAATATTAGCTTGGAAAGTAAATGGTATGGATATGCCTTCACTAACAGCGTCGATTTCTGCCGGATTTGAAACCGACTGTCATTGACACTCCTCTGGTCTCCCTTTTTATTTATTTATTTATTTATTTATTTATTTATTGTTCCGTGGGACCACATTTATGAGAAGTCTCCATGGTCATGGAACGAGTCAATACATGAAATTATAACACGATTGTAGAAACAGATAAAATGAAATATAAGAAACATGTTCAGGCGACAAGTCGTTAGTTTAAATAAAGAAAATCAAGAATGTAACACTGGAATTTGCTTAATTTTTTAGCTCTTCCAGGAGCTCCTCGACAGAATAGAAGGAGTGAGCCATGAGGAAACTCTTCAGTTTAGACTTAAAGGTGTTTGGGCTACTGCTAAGATTTTTGAGTTCTTGTGGTAGCTTATTGAAAATGGATGCAGCAGAATACTGCACTCCTTTCTGCACAAGGGTCAAGAAAGTGCATTCCACTTGCAGATTTGATTTCTGCCTAGTATTAACTGAGTGAAAGCTGCTAACTCTTGGGAATAAGCTAATATTGCTAACAATAAACGACATTAAAGAAAATACATACTGTGAGGGCAATGTCAAAATTCCCAGACTATTGAATAGGGGTCGACAAGAGGTTTTCGAACTTACACCATACATAGCTCGAACAGCCCGTTTTTGAGCCAAAAATACCCTTTTTGAATCAGAAGAATTACCCCAAAAAATAATACCATATGACATAAGCGTATGAAAATATGCGAAGTATACTACTTTTCGTTTTGAAATGTCACTTATTTCAGATACTGTTCTAATGGTAAATAAAGCAGCATTTAGTTTCTGAACAAGATCCTGAACATGGGCTTTCCACAACAGCTTACTATCTATCCGTACGCCTAGGAACTTGAACTGTTCCGTCTCGCTTATAACATGCCCATTCTGTCTGATTAAAATGTCAGTTCTTGTTGAATTGTGAGTTAGAAACTGTAAAAACTGAGTCTTACTGTGACTTAGCATCAAATTATTTTCCACAAGCCACCAACTTATATCATGAACTACATTATTTGATAATGTTTCAATATTACACACAAGATCCTTCACTACCAAGGTGGTGTCATCAGCAAACAGAAATATTTTTGAATCACCTGTAATACTAGAAGGCATATCATTTATATAAATAAGAAACAGCAGTGGCCCCAGCACCGACCCTTGGGGAACGCCCCATTTAACAGTGCCCCATTGGGACTGAACATCATTACCACTCTCAATATTGCGGAGGATTACCTTCTGCTTTCTGTTCTTAAAGTAGGAGGCGAACCAATTGTAAGCTACTCCCCTTACTCCATAATGTTCCAACTTCTGCAGTAATATTTTGTGGTCAACACAGTCAAAAGCCTTCGTTAAATCAAAGAAAACACCTAACGTTCGCAACCTTTTATTTAATCCGTCCAAAACCTCACAGAGAAAAGAGACTATAGCATTTTCAGTTGTTAAGCCATTTCTAAAACCAAACTGTACATTTGACAGCAAATTATGTGAATTTAAATGCTGCAGTAACCTTGTATATACAACCCTCTCGATAACTTTAGCAAACACCGATGGCATAGAAATAGGTCTATAATTGTCAACATTATCCCTGTCTCCCTTTTTATAAAGTGGCTTCACTACCGAGTACTTTAATTGGTCAGGAAACCGACCACTCCTAAAGGAAAAGTTACAGATATGGCTAAGTACTGAGCTAACATACATGGAACAATACTTCAGTATTCTGCTAGATACCCCGTCATATCCATGAGAGTTCTTGGTCTTTAGTGATTTAATTATTAACTCAATCTCCCTCTTGTCAGTATCATGGAGGAGCATTTCAGGTAACAGTCTCGGAACACTTTTTTCTAAGAGCGCAATATGATTCCCTGTTGGGACTAGGTTTCTATTTAGTTCATTTGCTATATTCAGAAAGTGATTATTAAGTACTGTGCATATATGCGACTTATCAGTAACACGGACATCTCCACTACGCACTGATTCTATATTCTCGACCTGTCTCTGCAGACCAGCCACTTCCTTTACGACTGACCATATGGTTTTAATTTTATCCTGAGACTTAGCTATTCTATCTGCATACCACATACTTTTTGCCTTCCTAATAACTTTTTTAAGCACCTTACAATACTGTTTGTAATGGTCTGCTGCATTTAGATTTTGACTGTTTCTAACGTTTTGATATATTTGCTACTTTGTTCTACAAGATATTCTTATCCCTTTAGTCAGCCACCCAGGCTGCCTGTTTGTGCTGTGTGAATTTGCCTTATGCTGCTGTGTAAGGCGTGTGACCTTGAAGCGGACTTAGCCGCTGAGCGAGGCAGCCGGGCAACACAGGCCCTAGATTTACTAGGCCCGTGTTGCTGGAAAATCAAACTGCTGATAAGGAGGCCGGAAGTGATAAGGCGCGCTGGCGCTGTGCGCGCCTGGTGGGGGACGGGAAGTACATCCTGTTCTGAGGCAGCAGCATGCTCAGTCGACTCGAGGCAGCCGCACGAAGCACACAGCCATGCCGTACCATCGTAGAAGATACAGGAGGAGCAGATTGCCAGTCTACAAGACAGTGGACACTTTCAGTTTTGTTCCGAGTAATGTTTCTCAAGAGGAGCTACTGACTGGTCCTATCACGTTTGTTGGTTGCAAGATTAATTTTTCATGTACTACTACTGAACTTGTTCCTGGTAATTCATGGTTAACACTTGCTATAGTACGAGGTAGTGATAAAGCATTACAAGGATTGGAGTCGTACTATGACAGAGACATTATCTCTTATCGCACCTTTTCAATTGGTGTACAAGGTGATAGGAACTTTCAAAGTTGTCTTGAGGAAAGCATTATATTTATCGTCTACTGTATCAGCACTATAAACATCTTGCCACTCTTGTTCCTTGATAAGGTTTACAAAAATCTGTGCAGCAACTGGATCAGCTTTCCTACAAAGTTGGTAACTATATTTAACATGTGTTGCAGCACAAAAATCTTTTAGACTTAAAATTTGTGCATCATGATCTGAAAGGCCATTCACCTTTTTGCTAACAGAATGCCCTTCTAATAATGACGAATGAACAAAAATATTGTCTATGGTTGTTCCACTGTTCCCTTGCACTCTCGTTGGAAAGAATACGGTTTGCATAAGATTATATGAATTAAGGAGGTCTACCAGCATCCTTTTCCTTGCACAATCACTTATACAATTAATATTGAAGTCACCACATATAACTAACTTTTTGTATTTCCTATAAAGTGAACCAAGAACCTCCTCTAGCTTCAGCAAAAATGTTGTGAAATCGGAGTCTGGGGATCTATAAATAACAACAGTAAGAAGTTTAGCTCCACTAAATTTAACCACACCTGCACAACATTCAAACACCTTTTCAGTGCAGTACTTTGAAATATCAATTGACTGAAATGGGATACCGTTTTTCACATACATGGGTACTCCCCCACACCGCAAAGAGCTCCTAGAAAAGCTGCCAGCCAACCTGTATCCTGGTAAAGGAAGCCTCTGAATTATCTCCTTATTTAAGAAGTGTTCAGATATACCAATAATTTCAGAGTCAACATCTATAAGCAGTTCACTAACTTTATCTCTAATACCTTGTATATTCTGATGAAATATACTAATTCCCTCATTAATCGGATACCCAAGCTTCGTAGAAAGTGGTTTCTTTGTTAGAGAGACTTCCCTTAAGCAGGAATACCTATCAGCTGACTTCAATCTTAAAAAGATACAGCTCTAACACCCACAACTACCGGAATTTTCCCATGAGTGATCCCACCACCCCCACCTATGCTGTCACCTATAAGTTTTGCCAACCTCCCCTTCCCATACCTGTCGAGGTGCAGGCCATGTCTAGTGAAACCCGTCCTGCTGATAGACTCCACCGACACCACTGAAATGTGACTCATGCCTTCTGTCATCAGCGCACCCCCAAGTCTCATGTTATTACGCCTGACGGCTGTATTAAAACGAGGCCGATCGTGACGCTGAAACAGTTCCACGAAATGCACATTCGTGTTGCCAGTCTGAGTGGCTATCTTTTCCAGGTCACCATCTATGTCTGTTTGGACGCGCTTACAAGTGCACCATAAATTAAGTTTCCCAATTTGCTGGTGTAGACATCGACTGTCCAACGTGTCTACAGGGTCTGGTTGACCACTCACAGGCTTGTAATATGATATTAAACTGGCAGTCCTCAATTTGTCCTAACAAAGTTAACAAGTTTAACATCATATTACAAGCCTGCGAGTGGTCAACCAGTCCCTGTAGACACGTTGGACAGTCCATGTCTACACCAACAAATTGGGAAACTTAATTTATGGTGCACTTGTAAGCGCGTCCAAACAGTATTGCTCCTCTCTGCCATTCCGTCGCACTGATTCCGCACAGCCGATTGTCGCTTGCGCAACAGAGCCGACGCGGGCTGCCCCGGACCGTATAGCCCGACCTCTTGGTGAACCTCGACTCGCACTGCCCGGCCAGGCCGGCCAGGGTGGCCGAGCGGTTCTAGGCGCTACAGTCTGGAACCGCGCGACCGCTATGGTTGCAGGTTCGAATCCTGCCTCGGGCATGGCTGTGTGTGATGTCCTTAGGTTAGTTAGGTTTACGTAGTTCTAAGTTCTAGGGGACTGATGACCTCAGAAGTTAGGTCCCATAGTGCTCAGAGCCATTTGAACCATTTCTGCCCGGCCAGCCGCTGGAGCGTGCGTTGCCATTGCCAGGGGCCGCCCGGGCCACCTGGTAGCTCGGCTGCCCGCCACACACCGCGATGATGCGGACGCAAAACGGTATCCCTGTCGCCCGCTTTCAACCAGATTTTCACTTCCTACAGTATTCCAAGTCGGGCCTTACATTAACAGATGACTGGATCACCAGGAACAATATGATTCCGTATATCTTCTCTGTTGTTTGTAACTGATAAATCACATGCTCGTGAAGAAAGGTCGGTACCTTGATACGGAACCAATTTTTCCGCCTCGTCATCTTATCACGACGGCATAACAGTTTTGACGTCTCAAGGATGTAAACAATCATCCCTTTTGTTTAAAATAATCTGTGGAACTGGAACGGGTATCACTGTGTCTCTTTATTATACCCTGAAGAGCCAAAGAAACTGGCACACCTGCAATAATATGGTGTAAGGCCCCTGCGAGCACGCAGAAGTGCAGCAACACTACGTGGCATGGACTGACTGATGTCTGAAGCAGTGCTGGAGGGAACTGACACTATGAATCCCGCAGGGCTGTCCATAAATCCAGAACACTAGTCGGGGTGGAGATCTCTTCTGAACAGCACGTTGCAAGGCATCCCAGGTATGCTCAATAATGTTCATGTCTGGGGCGTTTGGTGGCCAGCGGAAGCGTTTAAACGCAAATGAGTCTTCCTGGAGCCACTCTGTAGTAATTCTGGACGTGTGGGGTGTCGCATTCTCCTGCTGCAATTGGGAAATTCCTTCGGAATGTACAATGGACATGAATGGATGTAGGTGATCAGACAGGATGCTTATGTACGTTTCACCCGTCAGAGTGGTATCTAGACGTATCAGGAGTCCCATATAACTCCAATTGCATACGCGCCGCACTATTAAAGAGCCTCCACCAGCATGTCGGGTCCCCTGCTAACATGGATTCATGACGTTGTCTCCATATCCGCAAACGTCCTTCCGCTCGATACAATTTGAAAAGAGACTCGCCGACATGTTCCCAGTCCAATGTTGGTGTTGACGGAACCAGACGAGGCGTAAAGTTTTGCGTAGTGCAGTAATCAAGTTTGCACCAGTGGGCCTTCGTCTCCGAAAGCACACATCGATGATGTTTCGTTGAATGGTTCGCACGCTGACACTTGTTGTTGGGCCAGCATTGAAATCTGCAGCAATTTGCGGAAGGTTTGCACTTCCGTCACATTGAATGATTCTCTGCAGTCGTGGTTGGTCCCATTCTTGCAGAATCTTTTTCCGGCCGCAGCGATGTTGGAGATTTGATGTTTTACCGCCTTCCTGATATTCATGGTACACTCGTGACATGGTCGTACAGGGAAATCCCCACTTCATCGCTACCCCGGAGACGCTGTGTCCCATCGTTCGTGCGCCGACAATAACACCGCGATCAACTCACTTAAATCTTGATAACCCGCCACTGTAGCAGCGGTAACCGATCTAAAAACTGCGCCAGACACTTGTCATATTTAGACGTTGCCGACCGCAGCTCCGTATTCTGCCTGTTTACGTATCTCTGTATCTGAATACGTGTGCCTATGCCACTTCCTCTGGCGCTTCAGTGTAAATGACATTACGCAGCATCCTATCCTTCTCCCTCTATGTTATTAAATATTGTGTTGTCATGTTCTATAGATCGTCCTCTGGGTGATGGAGTATCAACCACATGTTAGCTGTTCAGTTTCTGGTGCCAACCTAAATGCTGGTGTGAATTCATTCAAAGTTGCACCTATTTCCGTTTAGGCTTCAGGGATTGGTAGCGGTTCCCCTTCCCTTCAGGGAAAGCAGAGCGAGCGTTGGGAGTGGTCGCCGTTTTACTTTCTTTTTTCCAGGACAGTAGAGGAAGAGGTAGTGATGGTTCCCGCCATACGAAGTTTTGTAGATAATAGACATGAGGTATTATATCGTTTATGCATCTGATTCATTCTCTAGCAGGCGACTGACAGTTAAGTTTTCGTTACGACATGTAGCACTTTTCGATATTAAACTCTGCAGGTACTACCGGCCAGCCATTAGAATGAAGTGAATCTTTTGGTGCCTTAAGCACAACTGATCTTAGATGAGATCTAACTAGTTTACTTTCTTCCTACGATTAATGTTTACTGTTTTGATAAATATTAGTAAATTGGCTCTCAGCCATTGTTTGAAGTGTCATATGACCATAACTTGAATAACTAAGATGATTAACAGAACTCGTATGCAACTATTTAGGAAAACTCTTAGATCTTTGTGAAACATTTAAGATATATCAGGGTGAAAAATTATTTGTTATTTAATGGCCTTTTCTACAGTTAGTAATAGTCTCCTATCTGTCGACATGGGCACCCCCAGAGGGGAAATTGACCGGCAGCGTCATAATTTTAGTAAGCAAAGGTAAATCGTGTGAAATTTTGCATTTAATTTAGCCTAATAACGGGCGCTGAGGGCGAGTAAAACATGGAACAAGTGGTTCGTTCTTTAGGAACTTCAGTTGAGGTACATGTCAGTAACAATTTGTGAAGTCGAAGAGCGTGTCATTAAATCGGTGAGTAACGCTGATTAAAATGACTGCCTTCTACCAGACAGGCGGTGGCCGCGTAAAACTATAAGATGTTACACGCTCTTGTTGAAATTCACATTAGGAATTAGTGTGTGTGCGTGTGAAGCAGTAAATAGGGTGTATTACTGCACAATGTGTCTGTGTTACTGTCAGTGCTCACGTCTGTTTGCCCCTTTCAACATTCAAACGACTTCGTGTTTACGCGAACGGAATTTTGATTCCCCACCATTCTCAATAGTGTGACATTGCCATTCTCTTGGGTTAACGGGGGATATGATATTCGTGCTTGAATTGCACATGGAATCCAGTTTTGATAGAGATTTGATTGTCTCTCATTATAGCAACATATATCCCACCAATACCCACGTGGATGTCGTGTCTAAGACACCAGCAGGTTAGGAAGTACGTGCCATTAGCGCAAGGAAATTGTTGACTGCTACATTTCCTTGCTTTCATGTGTACGAAAACTGTAATAAATAATTTTGCCTTAACAGAAAATCCTCCCATATTGTGTGAAGTGATTTCGATTACAACTCTCACCATTTTTACTACTTCTGTATTGATTACAAACAAAATAATAGGCAAAAAATAGAGAGTACAAAAATTTAATGTGTTAAAAAAATGGATCCTGTCAGAATGCATGGTACAAAAGGCTCTTCCTCGATTACAGAAGCCCTTCCTTGCGTTATCCCTTGTGTTGTGTTAATATGAATTTTATTTGTCAGTTAAGTAACTCTTTAAGGCTGTCCCCTTATTTTTTACCATCCGGAAACTAAATCCAGGAAGATAGCGAGAGAAGAGAAGGGATCGTACCACGGCCTGCAAGAAAGTTTAACTTGCATACACCAAGAGTACTTAAATTGACAAAAAGGAAAAATTAAAAAGTGAGAAGGAGGCTTTCAACCTGAGGAATAACGGCATCAGTTAATTTTATTAAAGGTCGTGCTGCTAATTATCGATTTTTTGCAATATGTGTGAGGTGAGAAAATAGCAGGTATTTATAAGTTTCTGTTTGCAAGCACAGGGATGCTAGGTGGTCATCTCGCAGCAGAGCTATTCTCATAGTGTATGAAGTTTATCTTTTCCTCACGAACTACACCTTTATTAAGGCAAAATTAGGCTTCAGGGTTTGTCTTATTTGACATACATTTTCTTAAAAATCGACAGTTTAACTTCATTATTTCAGAGACCAAGTACAAACATTTATATTGTGAAAAACAGAACTGAAATGTTTATTACAAAGATTACAACTTGGAAAATCTGTTTAAAATACAGTCAAAATGAGTTCTTTGGTATCCTTCATGACTTCCTAGCAGAAATTTCTTTTTCATCGGAAGACAGTGTCAAGAACATAATTAAAGAATATCTGAAGGGACTTGAAGAACTTTCAAAGATTATTTCCTAGCTGTGTTCATGGGCAATAATTGGATCTGCAATCTCTTTGAAGAGACAATAGGTCTGTAATCCGTATTAAGTGTGAATTAAAACGAACAGCTTCCGGAAACGTTCCAGTGACTGTAACTTACAGAAAAGTGATAAATTTTTGTCACTGGTAAGTTTCCGCTTATACTTAAAAGTGAATTGCCAAATGCTGTGTAATTTCTAGATCTATATGTACATGACTCCTCTGAAACTCACATTTAAGTGCCTGGTATAGGGTTCATCGAACCACTTCTACTGTATTTCTCTACCGTTCCCGACTTTAACAGAGCGCAGGAAAAACGAACAATTAAGCTTTTCCAAGCGAACTCTGACTTCTCTTACTCTGGTACAATGAAAACTGCTGCCCATGTAGATGGCTGTCAATAAAATATTCTCAGGAGGAGGACATCGGAGACTGATACTGCCCGTGTTCCCCCCGCAACAAAAACAGTTTTTGATGATTGCCACCCTAACTCGCGTATCTTTCTCTCTTGTTTCGCGATAATACAAAACGAGCTGTCATTCACTGAATTTTGATGTCATCCGTCAATCCTGTCTAGTGAGGATCCCATACCATACAGTAGTACTCTAGCAGAGGATGGACAAGCGAAGTGTAGACTGTCTCTTCAGTAGTCCTGCTGCAGCTTCTAAGTGCTTTGCCAATAAATCACAGTTTTTTATTTGCTTTCCCCACCACATTATCTACGGGACCGTTCCAGTTAAAGTTGTTCTTAATTCTAAATCCTAGGTATTTAGTGGAATTGACATCCTTTAGACTTGTGTGATTTATCTCGTAACAGAAATTTAACGGATTTCTTTTAGTAATGTGGATGACCTCACATTTTTCACTATTTATCACCAGTTCCAACTTTTCGTGCCATACGGATACCTTACCTAAATAATTTTGCGATTTAATCAAGCTATATCAACTTTATTACCTGTCGCGGCTCTCGACTATATATTTGTGCGAAAATGATGTTTCTTCTTATATTTACATAAAAAGTAAAGCAGTAATAAACTTCGTACTGAAAATAATTTGAGAGTGCCTTTAACTTCCGTGGTCCCTGACTTCAAAGCCGTATGTCATGCAGAGCAGACGGATCCATCTCACAAAATTCCAAGAAAGGGTTGAGCACGATATTTCCACAATTAAAACTCGTAGGTTAAGAGAAGAGGGAAACATATTTTAATATTGCAAACTACACCTACCTATTTGAAAAAGCCTTTATCAGCCACTTCAATGCGATACATCTGAAATTTAAACAACATAAGACATTCCGACTATTAAATAATTTGCTTGGAATTCATTTATCAGCATATTACACAAAGTATTTTTTTTATACAGTCAGGGATCTGCACACATCAGATTTTTGCGAACGGGTTTAACTCGTCGGAAAACTTGAGGAATCACTGCTCTTTGGTAGCTGCACCGTATAATCATCATATCACAGTGGTACGATATAACCACTAAATTAAGGTAAATGTACCAAAGAGTGCGCAGTCCCAGAGAGAGCGCAGCTTGTATTCCTGACATCTGGCTAAACTGATCAGCTCACCATTGACGTAGTTGCGTTCAGAGTGGTGTCAGAAACATCTCGTAGAAGTTGTGTGAATAAATCGTGTGGTTACGAAGTGAAGCAGGTAAAAATCACTTTTCAGTTTTCTTGACGTAGTTCTGGTGCTCTATTGTATAAGTTACGCACAGAATAGAAGCTACATCGTCTTTAATTCTTGACTGCATTTTGAAAGACTGGCTTACAATCCGCCATAGTACAGCCACATGTTTTGCAAATGTGACGTGTGCCTCCATGTATTAACTGTGCTTGGAATCACTGGTCCGGTACGAGAGAGCGCGCATATAACGTCCCCAAAGACCGTGTGCATTCTCTTTAGGGTTGACTGGTTGGTTGATTTGGGGGAGGGGACCAGTGAGGTCATCGATCCCATCGGGTTAGGGAAGGATAGGGAAGGAAGTCGGCCGTCTCCTTTCACAGGAATCATCCCGGCATTTGCCTGAAGAGATTTAGGGAAATCACGGAAAATCCAAATCAGAATGGCCAGGGGCGGGTTTGGGCCGTTGTCCCCCTGACTGCGAGTCGAGTGTGTTAACCACTGCGCCAGCTCGCTGGGTTTCTCTTAGGCCACAACTGCAAATATGTACCTCTTGAGAGCGTTGTGAAGTCCGAAGTATAGGTTTTGTTTCTGAATGATTTAAATTAAGTACGAAAATCGTATAGGAAGCTAATTTTTTTAACTGAAAAGTTGCTCACTGAGGCTAGATAACGAATTGAAAATGGAGAAAGCAAACGAAGGTTGCCGCTGCTCTTGGTACGAAGTAGTCTGCTGTAAGGAAAATACTGAAAGCTGTGAGTAAAGAAGATAGATTGTGGCGTTTCTAGAGGACGGTTCCAATGCTATAAGTCTGGGAGACGTCCGCAGCTCGTGGTCTTGCGGTAGCGTTCTCGCTTCCCGCGCACGGGGTCCGGGGTTCGATTCCCGGAGGGGTCAGGGATTTATTTTCTCTGCCTCGTGATGGCTGGGTGTTGTGTGTCTTTCGTCATCATTTCATCATCGTTGACTCGCAAGTCGCCGAAGTGGCGTCAGCTAAAAAGGACTTGCAATTCCGGCGGCCGAACACCCCGCATGGGGTCTCCCGGCCAACAATGCCGTACGATCATTTCATTTCAAGTGTGGGAGATGGTGCCACAAACAGTGCTCTTCATTTTAGGATGATATTGCGTTCATTTGTGGCATTTGCTAAATGCGTACACTTTGGGCATGTTTTGCGTACTCTTAAGTGCAGGTGAACGAAAGAGTGCGCATTTCTCGTTTTTTTGCATTTTTGAAAAATTCAATGAAAATATGATTCTCTTCTGCTGTAGTTTTCTTTATAGATTTTTTGCTAATAAATGTAAACCTTAAACAATTTTGTTCTCTTATTGATAATAGCCCAAATACTTGCAGTTATTCCTTAATTGCGCACTTTTAGGTATGATTCCCATTTATGTTGGCTGCACATATATTTGTTAAAGTTTAAAACCAAAGTATTGAAGGTACACAAACAGTAGACAAGAAAAAAATGCTAAGATTATTGAAAACTCCCTTGCGTCAAGTAAATAAAGGGATATTTCTCTTCGCGTAATGTTATAACGACCTCAAACTAGCAACTAAGACGTTAACGATTTGTGATAACGATACATGGATGTTGTGGAAAAATATCCGACGTTCATATTGGTATTGCAGTGCACCAGAAGCAGGTCATTCACATTTACCGTATGCCCAGCTCTACTGAACAGTTTCTCCCTAAGGTAGGAATATGTAGACCTAATCGTGCCACTTGCAGCAGGCTGGGATGAGTTACTGGTCTTGACATTCATAACTCCAGAGGTGAATGTCCCTCATTTGGTTTTCCCATCAATAGATAATGGAAACTTCATCGACACTTTCTTGCTCCTCTAGCCACGATTCAAAGACGCTTTTGAACGTTTCGAAGTGGTCGATGCTGAGGCTTCGTCTTTTATGAGTTTCTGCACATACGCTGACGGAAAAATATCGCAACAACAAAATAATAATTAATTTACGGAAATGAAACTCGAGAATACATTTCTCTGTGTAACATATTTAACATTGCAAGATCGCAGCTTAATGTAAGCGGAAGATAAGTCTTTGCAAATGTGAAATGCTAGTACATTGTAACCGACAGAATGTTGAATGCAGTCGTGCAACCATTGTGTTGTACAGGTGCCGGATTTCAGCTCGTGGGATGGAGTTCTATACCTGTTGCATGTGATCGGTCAACACTGGGATGGTTATTCTGTTAGTGGATTATGCTGGAGTTGTCGTCCGATGATGTGCCACATGTGCTCGATTGGAGACAGATCTGGTGATCGAGTAAGCCATGTCTACGTTTAGATACTATCCAAGCATGTTGAGTTACAACAGTGGTATTTGGGCGAGCGTTATCCTGTTGAAAAACACCCCCGGAATTCTGTTCATGAATGGCAGCACAACATCTCGAGTCACCAGACTGACGTACAGTTTCGCAGCCACGGTGCGTGGGATAACCACGGGAGTCCTGCTGTCGTACGAAGCCGTAGCCTAGACCATTACTGCAGGTGTAGGTTCAGTTTGTTGCAGGCCCCCAACTGGCCTCCTTCTAACGAACAAACAGCCATCACTGGCACCGAGTCAGAACCAGCTTTCATCAGGAAACACAACAAACCTCAACCTTGCCCAACTATGAGCTCTCGCTGGACACCACTGAAGTCTCGAATGGCGGTTGTTTGGGGTCAGTGGAATGCACGCTTCAGGGCATCTCGCTCGAAGCTGTCCTTGGGAGTAATCGCTTGTTGACAGTCGGGCCTCTATGGTGTCAAGTGCTATTCACATTGCTGCAGATGTAGTACGATGCGAAACAGCTATACGCCAAACACGATGGTCTTCCCTCTCAATAGTGCCACGTGGCCATCTCCAGCCCCACCTCTTACGACCACCGCCGCCAGCGATCGTGTGCGGTGGTTGCATTACAGCAAAGTCTTCCTCCAATATCACAGAAGGAACATCCAGCTTCTCGTAGCCCTAGTACATGGCCTCGTTCAAACTAAGTGAGCTGTCGATTGCAGCCCGCAGCTCGTGGTCGTGCAGTAGCGTTCTCGCTTCCCACGCCCGGGTTCCCGGGTTCGATTCCCGGCGGAGTCAGGGATTTTCTCTGCCTCGTGATGACTGGGTGTTGTGTGATGTCCTTAGGTTAGTTAGGTAAAAGTAGTTCTAAGTTCTAGGGGACTGATGACCATAGATGTTAAGTCCCATAGTGCTCAGAGCCATTCGAACCATTTTTTTGTTGATTGCACCTTTGTCTTCTTCAATGCATTCTTGACCAATATCAGTCCACCACGACCAATCTCAAAGGTAATTAACGCTCACGACTGTTACAGTGTACATCCTGATAGTGGCGCTATTAGCGCCACTCCTATTCGACAGGAGCGAAATCTGAATAGACGTCATCTTTCAGATGTAGAAACACGTCTACCAATTGTTGTTAGCGGGCCGCGGTGGACGAGCGGTTCTAGGCGCTTCAGTCTGGAACCGCGCGGCCGCTATAGTCGCAGGTTCGAATCCTGCCTCGGGCATGGATGTGTGTGATGTCCTTAGTTAGGTTTAAGTAGTTCTAAGTCCTAGGGGACTGATGACTTCAGAAGTTGTCCCATAGTGCTCAGAGCCATTTTTGAACTGTCGTTGATGGCGCACCACTCCTCCTTAATATTGCGATTCTTTTCGTCATTGCAATACAACTTGCCTATGTGAAGATAAATATGCTGTAACGTGTTCCTGATAACAAATTTGGTGCAGTTTTCACATGAATTTCTGTCCTTCCACCACTGTTCTGCCAACCTTTGACGAGGACAGTACTGTTAGAATATTCACTTAGGAAACCTACATAATATCGCATTTACTGTGTGTACAGCACATATGTTAAGTGCTGCAATATAAACTTCCTTTCTGTCTTTAATTAACGTAGTATACAAATTGATAAGTTGGTCGCAGATGGAGGAATAGTAATGCAGAGGAAACTAGAAACCGTATTCCTTCATTTTTTATATGCGGCACTTTTCTGCATATCAGAAAACCAGTATTCCTTCATTTATTAATTAATGTGTTAATAACTGAAGGAATACTAGATTCTGGTTTTCCCTGAATTAGAATTCCTTCATCTGCGACAAATTCAACAAAGTGCAGACTATGCAAATTATTCACCATAATCGCCTCTCTCCTGGGTGTCTTCATAACACCTTATAGCACCTCCATCTATAAATACAATCTCATACGGCTGGTCCCGGCGGAGGTTCGAGTCCTCCCTCGGGCATGTGTGTGTGTGTTTGTCCTAAGGATAATTTAGGTTAAGTAGTGTGTAAGCTTAGGGACTGATGACCTTAGCAGGTAAGTCCCTTAAGATTTCACACACATTTGAACATTTTTACAATCTCATATAAATTCTACGGTTTACAATGTATAATCAAAAGATTACATTTTGTTTATTTTAAATACGTGTGTTGTTGTTGTGGTCTTCAGTCCTGAGACTGGTTTGGTGCAGCTCTCCATGCTACTCTATCCTGTGCAAGCTTCTTCATCTCCCAGTACCTACTGCAACCTACATCCTTCTGAATTTGCTTAGTGTATTCATCTCTTGGTCTCCAATCTACGATTTTTACCCTCCGCACAGCCCTCCAATACAAAACTGGTGATCCCTTGATGCCTCAACACATGTCCCACAAACCGATCCCTTCTTCTAGTCAAGTTGTGCCACAAACTTCTCTTCTCCCCAATCCTATTCAATAATTCCTCATTAGTTATGTGATCTACCCATCTAATTTTCAGCATTCTTCTGTAGCACCACATTTCAAAAGCTTCTATTCTCTTCTTGTCCAAACTATTTATCGTCCATGTTTCACTTCCATACAGGGCTACACTCCATACAAATACTTTCAGAAATGAGTTCCTGACACTTACATCTATACTCGATGTTAACAAATTTTTCTTCTTCAGAAACGCTTTCCTTGCCATTGTCAGTCTACTTCTTATATCCTCTCTACTTCGCCCATCATTAGTTATTTTGCTCCCCAAATAGCAAAATTCCTTTACTACTTTAAGTGTCTCATTTCCTAATCTAATTCCCTCAGCATCACCCGACTTAATTCGACTACAGTCCATTATCCTCGTTTTGCTTTTGTTGATGTTCATCTTATACCCTTCTTTCAAGACACTATCCATTCCATTCAACTGCTCTTCCAAGTCCTTTGCTGTCTCTGACAGAATTACAATGTCATCCGCGAACCTCAAAGTTTTTATTTCTTTTCCACGGATTTTAATACCAATTCCGAATTTTTCTTTTGTTTCTTTCACTGCTTGCTCAATATACAGATTGAATAACATCGGGGAGAGGTTACAACCCTGTCTCACTCCCTTCCCCACCACTGCTTCCCTTTCATGTCCCTCGACTGCTATATGGTTTCTGTACAAATTGTAAATAGCCTTTCGCTCCCTGTATTTTACCCCTGCCACCTTCAGAAGTTGAAAGAGAGTATTCCAGTCAACATTGTCAAAAGCTTTCTCCAAGTCTACAAATGCTATAAACGTAGGTTTGCCTTTCCTTAATCTAGCTTCTAAGATAAGTCGTAGGGTCAGTATTGCCTCACGTGTTCCAACATTTCTACAGAATCCAAACTGATCTTCCCGAGGTCGGCTTCTACTAGTTTTTCCATTCGTATGTAAAGAATCTGCGTTATTATTTTGCAGCCGTGACTTATTAAGCTGATAGTTCGGTCAGGACTGGCTCTCCCAAGGTTGTCAGTAGTTCTAATGGAATGTTGTCTACTCCCAGGGCTTTGTTTCGACTCAGGTCTTTCAGTGCTCTGTCAAACTCTTCACGCAGTATTATATCTCCCATTTCATCTTCATCTACATCCTCTTCCATTTCCATAATATTGTCCTCAAGTACATCGCCCTTGTATAGACCCTCTATATACTCCTTCCACCTTTCTTCTTTCCCTTCTTTTCTTAGAACTGGGTTTCCATCTGAGCTATTGGTAATCATACAAGTGGTTCTATTTTCTCCAAAGGTCCCTTTAATTTTCCTCTAGGCAGTATCTATCTTACCCCTAGTGAGATAAGCCTCTACATCCTTACATTTGTCCTCTAGCCATGCCTGCTTAGCCATTTTGCACTTCCTGTCGATCTCATTTTTGAGACATTTGTATTCCTTTTTGCCTGCTTCATTTACTGCATTTTTATATTCTCTCCTTTCATCAATTAAATTCAGTATTTCTTCTGTCACCCAAGGATTTCTACTAGCCCTCGTCTTTTTATCCACTTGATCCTCTGCTGGCTTCACTACTTCATCCCTCAAAGCTACCCATTCTTCTTCTACTGTATTTCTTTCCCCCATTCCTGTCAATTGTTCCCTTATGCTCTCCCTGAAACTCTGTACAACCTCTGGTATAGTCAGTTTATCCAGGTCCCATCTCCTTAAATTCCCACCTTTTTGCAGTTTCTTCAGTTTTAATCTACAGTTCATAAACAATAGATTGTGGTCAGAATCCACATCTGCCCCTGGAAATGTCTTACAATTTAAAACCTGGTTCCTAAATCTCTGTCTTACCATTATATAATCTATCTGAAACCTGTCAGTATCTACAGGCCTCTTCCATGTATACAGCCCTCTTTCATGATTCTTAAACCAAGTGTTAGCTATGATTAAATTGTGCCCTGTGCAAAATTCTACCAGGCGGCTTCCTCTTTCATTTCTTATACCCAATCCATATTCACGTACCACGTTTCCTTCTCTTCCTTTTCTCTGCCGAATTCCAGTCACCCATGACTATTAAATTTTCGTCTCCCTTCACAATCTGAATAATTTCTTTTATTTCATCACACATTTGTTCAATTTCTTCGTCGTCTGCAGAGCTAGTTGGCATATAAACTTGTACTACTGTAGTAGGCGTGGGCTTCGTATCTATCTTGGCCACAATAATGCTTTCACTTTGCTGTTTGTAGTAGCTTACCCGCAATCCTATTTTCCTATTCATTATTAAACCTACTCCTGCATTACCCCTATTTGATTTTGTGTTTATAACCCTGTAGTCACCTGACCAGAAGTCTTGTTCCTCCTTCCACCGAACTTCACTAATTCCCACTATATCTAACTTTAACCTATCCATTTCCCTTTTTAAATTTTCTAACCTACCTGCCCGATTAAGGGATCTGACATTCCACGCTCCGATCCGTAGAACGCCAGTTTTCTTTCTCCTGATAACGACATCCTCCTGAGTAGTCCCCACCCGGAGATCCGAACGGGGGACTATTTTACCTCCGGAATATTTTACCCAAGAGGACGCCATCATCATTTAACCATACAGTAAAGCTGCATGCCCTCGGGAAAAATTACGGCCGTAGTTTCCCCTTGCTTTCAGCCGTTCGCAGTACCAGCACAGCAAGGCCGTTTTGGTTCGTGTTACAAGGCCAGATCAGTCAATCATCCAGACAGTTGCCCTTGCAACTACTGAAAAGACTGCTGCCCCTCTTCAGGAACCACACGTTTGTCTGGCCTCTCAACAGATACCCCTCCGTTGTGGTTGCTCCTACGGTACGGCTATCTGTATCGCTGAGGCACGCAAGCCTCCCCACCAACGGCAAGGTCCATGGCCTTGTTACCCTCTTGAAGTAAATTCGAGAAACCCAGCTACTAGGTAATCACAGTTTCCAGACAAGTTTATTTTCCCGAATTCCCGTAATACTTCAACAATTAGCACGTGCTGAATGAACACGGATTTTAGCATGACGCCGAGAGTATTCCAGCGAGTATTATCGTTATTCCATACGGTAAACTGCAACCGGGGGTCTTCCACATGGCCATTCCTTTTCATACAAGTTACTCCACTTTTTGCTCCTTCCAACGACGCGTAAACTTAAGGACAGTTATCCTGCAACATTTTTGTTCATGGGTGTGGCGTGGAACAGTACTAAAGTAATGGTTGCTGCACTGAAGGCGATAGTTTTCAAATGCCTTTTTCCAAATTTTCCCCTGATCTGTAACGAATGTAACCGTTAATAAACGATTTGTAAACATCCATAATTTTCTCGTCTTAGTTTCAGTTTCGTCCTATATATCTGCAGTACTTTTCTTTGTATCAGAGAGAAACTCTGCAACAAACAGCACCCGATTTCCCCACTGCAACCCTCGCGAGATTAAACTCGTCGTAACAGTCAATTAATGTGTTTAATGTACGCGTCTGTCCACATGTCAGTCGTACATATGCACGCACAGTCCTCCATATCCTGCTGCACTTGCGGGACCGTAGCCGCACGGTATTGGTCTACTACTGTTGTTTTCAGTGTGCATCTTGTGGTGTCACCGCCAGACACCACACTTGCTAGGTGGTAGCCTTTAAATCGGCCGCGGTCCGTTAGTATACGTCCGAACCGCGTGTCGCCACTATCAGTGATTGTAGACCGACCGCCGACACAAGGCAGGTCTAGTCTAGAGAGACTCCCTAGCACTCGCCCCAGTTGGACAGCCGACTTTGCTAGCGATGGTTCACTGTCTACATACGCTCTCATTTGCCGAGATGACAGTTTAGCATAGCCTTCAGCTACGTCGTTTGCTACGACCTAGCAAGGCGCCATATTCACTTACTATTCTGAACAGATAATATTGTGAATCATGTACCGTCAAGAGCGACGTTCATCATGAATGGATTGAAGTTAAGTATCAAACTTATTACGTCCGCTTTCTGAATTCTAATTCCTCGTCATGTTCCAGACCTCACGTCAGTGTAGTCCTTCCCTCCTCACACCAGCCTGCGTGAGTTAAAACGCGTGCATTTTGGCCTCCTCTAGTAACACGGTGTTGGCTCTTCTGCCAACACAACACATCTATTCTTTGCAGCGTTAAGGAGAAGTTTTCCGGGTATTCAAGCGTCCCAACATTCTACTAGTACTGTCACCACGGAAAGCTGACACCATACGACAGCCACTTCACTGTGCAAAACGTACAGATTTATTAGCAGTATCTGCAACCTCTGTAAAATCTCCCGATTTCTTCAGACGAGGGTAGGCTTCGCTCCTACAGTCTGAGATAAACTTTTTCTCTTCCACATATTTTCTGATCTTAGGACCATGGGGAGAACTCTGCTGTCTGATATGCATTTCTGACCTAATAATTAAAGTATCCATTCGTGGTCTGGTGCAAGCAGGGTACAGGTAGCATTGAAAAATAGAAGTTTATTTTTTCAGTGATTTTTTCCAGCATGTAAAAACTCTACGGATTGATCTATGAGAGTATACAGACGGAAAAGTTCTAATTATCTTATGTCCGGAAATGCATGGCTTCCATGCTACAGACGATTTATTCAATCTCATATAGTTACAGGGACTGGAGTCTAATGCGCGCCGCACCCTGCAACCACAGTTACAGTATGTGCTGAAGACGGTTACTATGTGCCTCAATGCGTGCGTGTACGTGACGTAGCATGTTCTGTCTCACACGTTCACATCGACCATGCTGCATCAGAACAGCGTTAAACGCACCGTAAATAAGCTGCTCCATTGTCTTCACATCTGAAATGGACTCTGCATACAGGATACTTTTGAGATGGCCCCATAACGAGAAATCGTACGGGTTGAGATTTGGTGAACGAGCAGGCCATGCAACTGGACCCCCTCATCCGGGCTGTCGACCAGGGATGACACGATTGAGGTGCGTCCGGATGTTAACGGTGAAGTGGGCCTGAACACAATCTTGTAGCAGCCACATAACCCTTCGAATCATCAATGGAACTTCTTCGTCCAGGGGAGGAAAAGTCACCCGCAAGAAACGCCGATAGTTCCGGCCCGTTAGGCGACGTGGAACAACGGTCCCAAAATACAGTTGCCAATCATCCCGGTCCACACATTCCGGCTGCACAGATGCTTATGATTAGCTCTCACCATACCATGGGGGTTCTGAATACTTCCTCACACCTGACCGTTATGAAAGTTGAAGATACCACTCCACGTAAAGGCGGCCTCATCTATGGTTGGGATGGATGACACAAATACCGGAATCGTGGTTGACTGATGGAGAAACCAGTGACAAAACTGCTCCCAATGTGGTCTATCGGTAGTAAGCCCTGCACAGGCTATAAGTGATAAGGGTAATAACCACTGTCAAGGAGAATCCTCCACACAATCGTATAACATATCCTGTACTGACGGGCCAGCTGCCTGGTATTGAGAAAGCAGTCGCCTTCCACAGTGCTAATCACATTTTCCTCAAAGTCTGGTGTCCGAACGTTTCGGGTACGTCCCTCAAGATTTCCTGTTTCCTGAAAGAACCCTGTCTCGAGCAAACGCCGAGACACTGTTGTAAATATTGAATGCTGTAGCTGTTGTCGGCGGGGTTTGGTCTCCTGATTCAAACTTTCTGCCCGCCGGCCGTTGCCGTTTGCCTTTCCGTAAGTAAACACATTGTCGGGAAGATCTCGATTCGAATACGGAACCATTGTG
This sequence comes from Schistocerca serialis cubense, assembly GCF_023864345.2. Classification (NCBI taxonomy): domain Eukaryota; kingdom Metazoa; phylum Arthropoda; class Insecta; order Orthoptera; family Acrididae; genus Schistocerca; species Schistocerca serialis. Next base: position 589,737,623 of record NC_064644.1, read on the forward strand.
TGTAACGCTGTACCACATCCACTACAAGATGAGTCACGAAGAGAAGTGAATCGGACACGACATCACTAATGACTGTGGCAGGAAAGGGCGCTAGGGCATGACGTATGAAGAACTATACAACCCTCTAGGAGGAAACCATGCATACTTTAACTATGGCTGCATAGTACAACGCGTATTAGACAGCAGTCTCTGTAACAAAGTATGATTGACTAAATGGTCTCTATGCCGGAAACCATGTATTTCCGGATATCAGTTCATTAGACCTCTTTTCTTCCATATTCTTCCATCGATCAGTCCCTAGAGTTTGTACACGGTGGAAAAAATTACCCTGTGTACGAAAGCAACAAGAAAATATGAGCAACTGCAAACAGATGCTCTATGAAAGGAACATAACAGATCGTTCTGGTCTATGAGAAGAATTTTCACCCTTTGTATAGACTTCCAGGAACATCCGAGAGAAGGCACACATTCTGTCACCATAGGCTACACTAGCGTAGGGGTGGTCGGCATCGGTCGCGGTCACAATCGGTAGTTGCACTTGCGTCGTCATGGTCCTGTTGAGCCGTATTGCATACTCGTCGTTTTACACTGATTCACGGTCGACTCGCGTCAGTCACACTGCCGCACAGCCTCAGGCGCCTGACAGCGCGACAACCCGCATGGGAAAGTTGTGTGGCGTGTGTGCTGGGTAATCAGGCACCAGCCACACGCTGCACTGCCCTTGCCAGAAAGATGGCGAAGCAACCTCATTGCGTAAACAGTGATCGTGGGAGAGGTGACAGCCATTGACACGGCACTAATAATGTACGATAATTAAAATGCGCTAGCAAGAGAAACAAAACAATTACGAGTTGCTTACACAGTAATTTTGTATTTCAACATAACTGTCAGCAAGGAGTGTGACTGAATGAAATTTAAAATATTTGTTAGACACCACAAACGTTCGTTATACCACAAAAACATTGAAATTTTTATAAGGTTACATAACTACTTTCTACGCTCTGAGTCGTCATTTTAGTATGTAATAACAAGCTTAGACACCTGCATTAATAACTCCAACCACACTTATTTCAACATTACTAAAAATACAAAAATGATTCAAATGGCTCTGAGCACTATGGGACTTAACATCTGGGGTCAGTAGCTTCCTAGAACTTAGAATTACTTAACCCTAACTAACCTAAGGATATCACACGCATCCATGCCCGAGACAGGATTCGAACCTGGGATCGTAGCGGTCACGCGGTTCCAGACTGAAGCACCTAGAACCGTTCGGCCGCACCGGCCGGCACGAAAAATACACTAAAACCATTAAACTGAAGCAAAGGGAGAAGGGACATGTCACAAGACATCAAGACAATTTTTGGTTGATCTGTCACTTCACACTTTAACCCGGTGTACATGAAAACAGCATCGGGCTGAAACATATTATATACTGTTGCACTACGTCCTGCAGTTATGCAACGATGATTTTGCAAACAAAGGCTCACACATCGGAATTTTTTTTTTTCCTTATTGAATTTCAATGCCTCATATGGGGCGGGCTGACAGCAGCATAGGCGCCATTCTTCAGCCTAGAGACAGTAAATAACAGGGAGACATTTAAAACAACATAATGGAGGAAATATGGCGAAACACATATATAAGGGGAAACATAATGGAAGATAGCGTAAAAAGGGTGTGAATGTAAGAATGGTGATAAAAATCTAAAAAGCGCACACAAAACACCACACAGTGTGACGTTTAATAGAAACCCAATGCTAAGTATGGCTGGAGCATAAAAGTTGCGATGGGCGGCGTAGCACATAACAGTCATGGACAGCAACACTATGTACAAGTCCACCACACAATTAAATTACAGCTCTTCACGTCACTGGAGAACAGCACCAAACGCAATAACGTCGTAGTACAGCGATGATGACGAACAAACTGAGACGACCTGCCAGGAGTACGGAGACGAGGGAAAAGGGAAGAAAGGGGGGATGGGCGGTACTAGAGGAGGGAGAGAGGGGGAGACGGGCAGGGGGGCGCCGAAGGGGAATGGGGGGAAAGGATGGGGGAAGGAAGTATTCGAGGAGGGGGTGCAGAGACTCAGGGGGTAGGAGGAAAAACCGCTCTAGGCAAAGGAGAGGAAGAGGGGCTCCCTGAGGAGGGCAGAGACAAGGCCAGGTCACGGCTGGAAAGAAGGGTAGATGTCACGGTCAAGTTCATCATCCAGGGGGGGGGGGGGAAGGTGCTGGAAATTGCCCTGATGAAGGAGATGGAGGGTATGGAGGTGGAGAGAGGGAGAAATACAGTGATAGAGGTGCAGAAATGGGCTGGTGGTGGAGAGGAAGGAAGACACCAGGGTGTAGTGGGATCAAGCCTGCAGACAGTATAAAGGATGAGGATATGTTGGAGGAAAAGGAGGAGGTGGAGGATGGGGTTGAGGTCAAACAGGAGTCGTGTGGGGGATAGAAGGCGGAGACAGAAGGTAAGGCAGTGTGAGTGGTGTTCTAGAATTTCGTGGGCCTTATCAAAGTGTGAGTGGAGATCCAGGCAATGCTGGCACAACAGAGGATATACGACAGATGAGGGACTTGTAGGTGTGGAGGATGGTGGAAGGATGCAATCCCCTGTCCAACCAGACAGGAGTATCTGGAGGCAGAAGTGGGAATGGGCTTTCTGCTGGATGGGTCCAGGTGAAGTGAGAGTCGAGGGTGAGATTAAGGCATCTCAGGACGGGAGTGAGCTGGATGGGATGACCGTAAAGGTTAGACAGAAATCATGGAGATGGAAGGAGTGGGTGGTGCGGCCTGTGATGATTGCCTAGGTCTGGGAAGGCTTGATACAAAGGAACCACTAGTTGCACTAAGTGGTGAACTGGTCATGATGGGTTCTGAGGGTGTGTTAGGAGCGTTGAAGGGTAGGATAGATGGCTAGGAAGTCGGTATCATCAGCATATTGGAGGAAGTGTATAGGTGGGCTTGGCTTGGGCATATCGGCGGTGTACAGGAGACAAAGGAGAGGGGAGAGCACAGAGCCTTGGGGTATACCAGCAGTGGGATTAAAGGTATGGGAGATGGTATCGTGGAGAGTGACATAGGAAGGATGGCGTGAGAGGAAGGAAGCGATCAGATGGACAAAATTGATAGACAGGGCGTAGGTTTGAAGTTTAAAGAGGTGACTGGGATGTCATACACGGTCATAAGCCTTTTCGAGGTCGAGGGACACAAAAATGGCAGAGTGATGGGAGTTAAGTTGGAGGGAGAGAAGGTGGATGAGGTTAAGGAGTTGATCATCATTGGAGAAGGAGGGTTGGAAGCCACACTGGATAAGAGGGAGGAGGTGGTGTTGATTAAGGTGGCGATGGATACCACAGGAGAGGATGGATTCGAAGACCTTATTGAACATGGTGGTGAGGCAGATGGGACGACAGGTAGAGGCGACAGAAGGGGGTTTGTTGGGTTTGAGGAACAAGAGAATGCGGTGGGTCTTCCACAGGTCAGGGTACAAGCCCATGGAGAGGATGGCGTTGTATAAATTGGCAAGCACAGTCAGGAAGGAGGAGGGGCATTGTCTGAGGTGGCGATAGGTGACACAGTCGTGACGAGGGGCCATGTTGTGTATTGACCAGTGGATAAGTTTAATGTCTTGTGCTGTGACTGGAGTGTTTATATTGGAGGGAGAGCAACCGCCTCAAGTACTGGAGACTGGGAGCAAGCGGAACGACTGAGGTATTAGTGTGTTCCATGATGGGGGGAAAGGGAATAATCAAAGTGGGGATCATCAGGACAGAGAAAACCTTGGAAAGGTTGTCGAAAGGTGGGAAGCGAAGTGGGTGGCCTTACTGAGGTTGTTGGCAAGGGAGTAGTCGTTATGGAGAAAGGGTTAAAGGTTGTGGAGTGGAAACCAGTAAGGTGATACAAGACCCACCAGTTCTTGGAGTAGTTTATAGAGAGGGTGGCGTTGAGTTGTCTACAGATCTAGCTCCAGTCCCAGAGTTTCTTTGCTGTAATGAGTTTCTGAACCTGTTGCTGTATTTGCCAGTGGCGGTGGAGTATATCCCTGTCACATGTGCGCAGTAAGGAGCGACAGAGGTGGCGGGATTCGTGGAGGAGGACAGAATTCAGAGTTGGATGGTCAGGAGGGATGATTTTAGTAGGAACATGGGCCTCCACAGCGTCAGTAATGGTCTTTGAAGGAAGAAAAAGGCATGAATGATTTCATTGGGATGGTGATAGGTAAGGGGGTGTCTTTCGACCTCAGTGGCGATGGATTCCCGGTAGGTTTCCAACATCGCATGACAGTAGTTGTGGACTTCCTTGGGAGGGGGTGCAGGGCGGGGAGCCAGAGGCATATGGTGAGCAGACATTACAGTGAGAAGGACAGGGAGGTGGTCGCTACCTGTGGAATCAAGGATGTCGACTGCAGAGGCAATGACAACATCAGGGGTGGTGTTGCTTTTGGGACAGGTGTGCTGAGGAAGGGGAACAAGGACACCTTGGGTGGTAAGGAGGAACTGATACCGCCAAAGGGCGGCAGGGGAGCAACTATGGATGTTGATGTCAGTAGCAATCACATAGGTGGAGAAGGTACAGTCAATGTGGGAGATGAAGTCATAGGGAATAGGAGCAGTGGCGCAGGTGATGGTGAGGAAGGGGAAGAAGACGCTGAGGATAAAGTGTTTGATGAGGTCATTGATGAGGAGTTGTGGACAGATGGGGATGGTGACTCCACCCTGTGCTCATGGACCAGGAGCATCAATTTAGTGGAGGATATAGGGAGAGGTGTGGTATGGCAGGATGGAGGAAGGTTTCATTCACGAGGAAGGTGTCGACCTGGTGTTGGGAGAGGGTGTGTATGAAGAGGAATTTGTTGGTGCAGGAGGGGTTGATGTTTTGGAAGAGGATGCGACACTCTTGCCATGCCATGACAGGAAGAGAGGGGGGTCAAGGGTGGGGAGAGGAGAGGCTTCAACAAGGGTGTCAAGGTGGGTGAAGGTGAATTGGGCGTGGTTGTGGGAGTAAGTGGCGAAGGTGTTGAGGTGAAAGACTGAGCAGGCATCGAGGGAGATCTGTTGGAGGGTTTAGGGGTGGTGAAAAGGGGCAATGTTTTGATGTTTAGGAAATGGATGATGTTTTCATCCTTGGTAGCAGATGGAGGGAATTGTTGGGGTAGATGTGGTGGTCAGTGGGATGGATTGGGACAGTAAGCTTGGGGGTGGCAAGAGGGGTTTAGCCTTACACTTGTGGAGTAGGTAGGATGGGGGCCATTGCAGGTGTTACAGGAAGGTTGGGCCAGTTTTGAGAAAATGGGAGGCCTTGCAGTGGGGACCGGTGTAGGGGGGGGGGGGGAGAGTTTAAAGTTGGAGGTCAGGTGATTATTATACATGAGGCAATGATGACAGCAGTAGGATTGGGGAGGAGATTTGGAGGAGTCAACAGGATGGCAGCAGTGAAAAATCAGGGGGCCTCTGGTGAGGAAGTAGTTGATGGAGGAGCAAACTCCGAAACGACCCACATGAGATAAGTGGGACTGAAGGCATTGTGTGTACGGTGGGCTGAGCGGATTTCAAGGTCAAGGTGTGAGTTTAATTCAGCCAGCAACTTACCCTCTGTGATCACCGGGCTGAGCTTGGTGATCACGACTGTGTAGGTCAGAGGGCGAATGGGGATGCTGGGGCTGGTGAGGAGTGGAAGACGAGAAGAAGGGTGCCAGGGACACATGGGGGCCAAACAAGATGCACAGGAGTTTACATAGGAGGTCCAAATGAGAGGAGATGAAGGGGGACTTGATGAGAACTGAGTCCCTGCAGGCAAATGGGAGCACCTGGGAGATATTTTTGTATATTCATGTTGGGGGCACAGGTGTCAAGGAACTTGGGGTCTGGAGTTGCCATGACAAAGGTGTGGAGGGTGGAGGCTAGGGTATGGATGACAGGAGGAGGGGTGGTATCCATGGAGACAATAGCAGGAGGGGAATATGGTGGCTTTCTGTGGGAAGTGGCAGGAGCAGAGTCGGCATTGGCGCCCTTCTGGGGTTTTTAGGAGAGCATAGGCTGGGAGGAGGGTGCAAATGGCTCTGAGCACTATAGCATGATCTGAGATCATCAGTCCCCTAGACTTAGAACAACTAAAACCTAACTACCCTAAGGCCATCACACACATCCATGCCTGAGGCAGGATTCGAACCTGCGACCGTAGCACCAGTGCAGTTCCGGACTGAAGCGCCTGGAACCGCTTGGCTACAATGGTCGGATGGGAGGAGGGGATGGATAGGAGGTGGCTGGCGACGGATACTGAAGGAGCAGTAGAGGCGCTGGGAGGTGCAGTTGGTTCTGTGGTGGCAATTACGGCACAGTGTGACGTACTGCAGGCCGGGAAGGCAGATGAGGAAGTGATGGGGGCTGAGATGGGGAAGCCCACAACCTGAGGCATTGCAGCAGAGGTGGCAGCGGAGGAGTAGGTGAGGGTGGGGGCAGGAGTGGGAGCTGTTTCAGGTGTGGAGGCTGGGGGAAAGGTGTAGATGTGGGGATAAACAGCAGGGGAGGAGATGGGGGAACAGGTGAGTGGGGGGAGCGGAGGCGAGCTGTACAGAGGTAGGCCAGGGGCGACACTACAGGAAGTGATGGTGGAAGTGGGGGAGGGGGAGGTGTAGATGGCAGTGGATGTAGGAAGGCTTATGATGGACGGATAGCGTCGGATGGACAGATTGCAGTGGTAGATGGCAGCGGACGTACAGTAGGTGGCAGCGAGCACTGGGCGGCGGCTGACTGACAGATCGAGGGATGGGCGACAACAGCAGGAGATGGTGGACAGCAGCGAGCACCGAGAGGGGGCGACAGTGGTGGATGGACAGTAGTGGCCTGCAGGCAGGCAGATGGACAGACAGACAGCTACAGGAGAGGGCTCTTCCAAAGCGTAGGTAGCCCCCTGAGTGTAGGCCACGCATTGTAATCCTTCGACTTGGAAGTGAGGGGATCCTCCTCTCCCCATCAGCCCCAACGTTTTTATCGTCTGCCCACCCTCAGGGCCATGATCACAAAACTCAGCCCTGTGGTCACAGAAGTGAAGGTGTTGGTGGAGATGAATGCTCACCCCACCCTGGAAATCTGGTTGCCCCATGTATGTACAATAACTCTGGCCCCACTTTCCTGATGTGTGTTTACATAGTCCATCTCCTCCATACATCACCTCCTCAGGCAGCCTTGATTTTCAAGTTTCGCCACCCAGTTGACCCTTCCCGTTTCCCTTCTCAATCCTACTGCTGCCAACGCCATCTCCTCTACACATCACCCAAAACTGCCCCCACAGCAAACTTCATCTCTCCTCGGAGCCACGTGGTCTTGGGCACCTTGCCATGGTTCACGTGGCTCCCACCATCGGAGGTTTGAGGCCTCATAGGGCATGGGTGTGTGTGTTGTCCTAAGCAAAACTTTAAGTTAAATTAAGTAGTGTGTAGGCCTAGGGACTGATGACCTCAGCAGTTTGGTCCCATAGGAACTTACCACCAAATCATCTCTCCTCCTTGTTGCAACACCTGCAATGAACCCCACCTCACCTACCACTCCAAATGCAAAGCAAACCCCTCCAATCAACCCCGAGCTCACTGTCCCCATTTGCCCCATCGACCAGATCATCCAACCCAACAATTCCCTCCACCCAACCTCCTATGCCCGAAGATGTCATCCAGTTCCTGACCATCGTCCACCAGTATAATTACCCCTTCCAATGCCCCACGCCCTGTAGCAGGTCTATTTAAGCCTCTCTCTCCTCCTCCCTCCACTCCTTTCCCACCCACCTTCTGGTGTGCCGACATTATTGTCTCCTACACCTAAACATTCGCTCCTTCCCTTACAACAAACACCTCTTCATTCACACTCTGCCCCAGCAGCAGGTCAACTCCTTAATCCTTAACAAAAACTTCCTTCAAGCTCCTGACATTGTCCACACCTCTCCCTATCTCCTTCACTGTGCTGACAAGCCCCTTCCCCTCACATGAGGTAAGCTCACAATTGGCCACCTCAAGTACACTCCTGGAAATGGAAAAAAGAACACACTGACACCGGTGTGTCAGACCCACCATATTTGCTCCGGACACTGCGAGAGGGCTGTACAAGCAATGATCACACGCACGGCACAGCGGACACACCAGGAACCGCGGTGTTGGCCGTCGAATGGCGCTAGCTGCGCAGCATTTGTGCACCGCCGCCGTCAGTGTCAGCCAGTTTGCCGTGGCATACGGAGCTCCATCGCAGTCTTTAACACTGGTAGCATGCCGCGACAGCGTGGACGTGAACCGTATGTGCAGTTGACGGACTTTGAGCGAGGGCGTATAGTGGGCATGCGGGAGGCCGGGTGGACGTACCGCCGAATTGCTCAACACGTGGGGCGTGAGGTCTCCACAGTACATCGATGTTGTCGCCAGTGGTCGGCGGAAGGTGCACGTGCCCGTCGACCTGGGACCGGACCGCAGCGACGCACGGATGCACGCCAAGACCGTAGGATCCTACGCAGTGCCGTAGGGGACCGCACCGCCACTTCCCAGCAAATTAGGGACACTGTTGCTCCTGAGGGTATCGGCGACGACCATTCGCAACCGTCTCCATGAAGCTGGGCTACGGTCCCGCACACCGTTAGGCCGTCTTCCGCTCACGCCCCAACATCGTGCAGCCCGCCTCCAGTGGTGTCGCGACAGGCGTGAATGGAGGGACGAATGGAGACGTGTCGTCTTCAGCGATGAGAGTCGCTTCTGCCTTGGTGCCAATGATGGTCGTATGCGTGTTTGGCGCCGTGCAGGTGAGCGCCACAATCAGGACTGCATATGACTGAGGCACACAGGGCCAACACCCGGCATCATGGTGTGGGGAGCGATCTCCTACACTGGCCGTACACCACTGGTGATCGTCGAGGGGACACTGAATAGTGCACGGTACATCCAAACCGTCATCGAACCCATCGTTCTACCATTCCTAGACCGGCAAGGGAACTTGCTGTTCCAACAGGACAATGCACGTCCGCATGTATCCCGTGCCACCCAACGTGCTCTAGAAGGTGTACGTCAACTACCCTGGCCAGCAAGATCTCCGGATCTGTCCCCCATTGAGCATGTTTGGGACTGGATGAAGCGTCGTCTCACGCGGTCTGCACGTCCAGCACGAACGCTGGTCCAACTGAGGCGCCAGGTGGAAATGGCATGGCAAGCCGTTCCACAGGACTACATCCAGCATCTGTACGATCGTCTCCATGGGAGAATAGCAGCCTGCATTGCTGCGAAAGGTGGATATACACTGTACTAGTGCCGACATTGTGCATGCTCTGTTGCCTGTGTCTATGTGCCTGTGGTTCTGTCAGTGTGATCATGTGATGTATCTGACCCCAGGAATGTGTCAATAAAGTTTCCCCTTCCTGGGACAATGAATTCACGGTGTTCTTATTTCAATTTCCAGGAGTGTATATACCCATCTGGCCACAACCCCTGCTGAATAAGCCAACTGAACACGTTCTCCTTTCTTTCTCCCTCCCTCACCATCACCTGTGCCACTACCTATGTCCATCCCGCAGCTCCTGAGCCCATCGAACCCCTCCTGCCCCCCACACTGCTGCTCCTCTTTCGCCACCCTGCTGGCAACACCCAAGCCTCTTTCTTCCTCGAGAAGACCGTCACTGATGCTGTGGAGGCCCACTTCCCTACCGAACTCATCGCCCCTAACTGCCTTACCTTCCTCAATAGGCTGTCCTGTTCTCTATGAATCATGCAGGCTCTACCACACCTTCCTCTGCACCTGTGACTGGGATACACTCCCCCACCACCAGCAATTACAACAACACAACCAGAACCTCCTCACAGCAAAGAAACGCCAGGACTGTTGCCAGACATACACCCCTCAACTCCGCCCTACTCCTCCAATACTGGTCTGCCTTCCACCACCCTGACGGTAGCCATCCCCCATCCTCGATTTTTACCTCACCAATTATGGTTATCCTGTCCACCTCACTCCTACTGTGAAATTCCTTGGGCTCGTCCTCGACCATCACCTACCTGGACTCCCCATCTCCTTAAGATCCAATGCAAAGATTCAATAGACTCTGCCTCCGGAAACTCCTGTCCAGCCGGACGTGGGGACTGCATCCTTCCACCCTCCTTCACACCTACAAATCCTTGAACCTCCCACCCTTTGTTATGCCAGCGTCCCCTGGATTTCCACCCCTCAAAGGTTCTACAAACCTCTTCAAATCATTGAACATCATTCGCTCCACCTCACCTTCCATATCCGCCTCCTGTCCCTCATGCTGATCTTCTATGAACTTATCCCTCTCTCACATCTTTTCTTCGAACACATCCACACCCTGTACATCTTCCTCAGACTCGACCCACCCCCACCCCCTGGTGTCTTCTATACTCTCTACCCCAGCCCATTGCCACGCCTTTACCGTGGTGACCTGCCCTCTTTCCAACCTCATTTCCCAATGCAGCTACCAGCATCTACCCCTCCTGGATGATGTGCTTCGTCCTGATATCTACCCCTCGTACCAACTCTAACACTACGTTCTCCCCTTCCCTCTCCTCAGGGCTCCCTCTCCCCTCCTCTTACCTTCTCCTGGGTGGTTTTCCTCCCTTACACCCCCGCCCTTTCTAGCACATTCCTGTGTCTCTGTGCTCCTTCCCAACTTACATTACCTTTCCCTCTCCATCTCCTCCCCAACCATCTCCTGCCCCTTGGTGCGGCCCCAGAGCCCTCCTTTTCTTTTCGTCCCCCCCCCTTCCAGCCCCCCCCCCCCGTACTGCACCTTCCTCTACCCCCTTTTACCCTTCTCTTCGTCCTCATCTCCCTCATCAGGTCCCTCCCAGCAGTTTTTATTCTTTCGTCGTGTGTGCTCCGTCTCTTACAATTGTTTTGCATTGTCTTCGTATTGGAGTGTTTCAGTAATGAAACTTATTAGGTTTCTTATGTCCCCCTTTTTATTGCCTTCTATATGCATAGTTTCCTCCTTTCATTAACTATAATGTCACTCGGCTGTAGAGTGGTGGATTGTGCCACTGCCAGCCCTCCTCCGCCCATATGGGGCAGGAGAATGAATTCACAATAAAGAAAAAAGAAATTCATTGTTATGATGCCATCTGTTATTCACTATTACATAGATATGGAAAGAATAGTCAATTAATACAAATTAATTACATCTGCTGTCTGCGTAGTACGGCATTCCCGCCTTCCCGGCGCCGTCTGTTTCCCTATTGCACCGAGTCCTGTCACCTCAGCTAAGTACCCGAGGGCCTCGACGGTGCATAGCGGCTGGCTCGCCCTTCCCCGGTACATTTGAGCTCGATCACCCGCGGTGCGAGCACCGGAACCGATCGGTCGCCCGTAGGCGGCCTCGGACGGAAAAATATGCACTGATCTGATGCACATGGCGTCAGTGCCTAACTCACGTTGCGGTGGAGGGTCAGGTGACAGCCTTTTACGTTATGTACAGCAGGGGTGGGCAAGTGCGGTATTGCTGGCGGGCACGAACGCCTGTGCGTGGCCGCACTGCTAGGTCAAGGACACTGCGAGCCAGCAGTTCCCCTTCCACGTTTCTGCCGACATCTCTAGTTTGTCACTGACGCGCAGCGTCAAGACGTGCCTGATCTAAACTTATTACTTCTCAGTAAGACTACATGTATTAAGTTAATGTTCCATGCTTATTGCTTTACGTCGGTGTGGTATTTGTGACCAGAAAACTATGTCATCGAAAGTAATATTTTACCCTCATTTTCTTTATCCCAAAGCTCCCCTCCCCGCTTCCCCAGTTGTGCACTGAACAGAACGATAGATCTCGGATATTTGCAACGCGTCGTACTGCTTGTACCTGCTGCCACCCCCATGCAAGTACTTGGCGGCGCTGCTGTGCTTATTACAGCAATACGAACTGGGACGATTAGTCTTTATTTCTTTCTTCGTTGATGTGTTGTGCCTCATTCAAACGGTCAATAGCTTTTCTGTCGCCTGCTGGTGTCCGCTGGATGTGTACCTGCCTTCAGCTGTTTCGAAAGAAGCGAGAACCCTACTCTCGAGCTCGAGGAGATTTGACCCTGAAATACGAGCGGGTCGCACGGATAAAAATAAATAAATAAATAATAAAATTTCCCTAACCGACAAAAGTAGGAAAACAACACGACTACTTTATTACATGATAACTACTAAGCAAAGCCTTATGAGATGAGCTGTACAGTAGCATAAATTTATCTGATTTTCTTCACGACAGATTTGTTCTAAGTTAAATGTTGTTACTCTTTCATTCGATGGCACATTTGTGTAACACATGGGAGGCTACACTTCCACAAATACTATGTACATGTTATATTTGCACTGTCCTGTTACAATAATTGAGACTACGAAAATAATGCGTCTAGCAAAATAACGTGACGACGGACTCGAACGTCAGATGTAGATCGTGTATTATCGGCAGTCTTCGGTTCTGCTCGCGAGTAAGAGACTACAAGTAGCGCGCGCACAGTGCCCGCACGGCGATACATGTGCCTGTATTGCCCGCAGGGAGCCTCTGGGCAGCAGAAGCGCCCAGTCCTGATGTACAGCGCTCCAAAGCGACCAGTATGCTCTTTGGGGTGACGATCATTTTTGCGGTGGCACTGCTATCCTTAATAAAATTCGCATTGGCTCATCCTTGTAGTAATATCCTACATGTGGAGTGTGGTGTCACCACCAGACACCACACTTGCTAGGTGGTAGCCTTTAAATCGGCGGCAGTCCGTTAGTATACGTCGGACCCGCGTGTCGCCACTGTCAGTGATTGCAGTCCGAGCGCCACCACATGGCAGGTCTAGAGAGACTTCCTAGCACTCGCCCCAGTTGTACAGCCGACTTTGCTAGCGATGGTTCACTGACAAAATATGCTCTCATTTGCCGAGACGATAGTTAGCATAGCCTTCAGCTACGTCATTTGCTACGACCTAGCAAGGCGCCATTACCAGTTACTATTGAGATTATGAATAATTTACCGTCAAGAGCGACGTTCACCATTTATGGATTAACGTTAAGTATTCCACCAGCTACGTCCGTTTTTCTAAAGTCTAATTTCCTTGTCCTGTTCCAGACCTCACGCCAACCCGTGTGAGCTAAAACGCGTGCCTTTCGACTTCCTCTAGTAACACGGTGTTGGCTCTCCTGCCAACCACAACATTGGCGACGAGGATGGGATCGGTGCTGTGCTAGCGCACAAAGATCGATCGCACGATCGCCCTATTGTATTTGCGTCCAAATTGCTCTCGTCTGCGCAAAGAAATTATTCACAGATCAACAAAGAAGTATTGGCTCTCGTATTTGGTGTTACAATGTTTCATGATTTCTTGTATAGTCGTCACTTTACCATCATCAGAGACCACAAACCTTTGACATCGCTTTTTCATCCGACCAAGCCTGTACCTCCACGTACAACGCAGAAATTCATTCGCTGGTCTATTTTCCTCTCGCAGTACCGCTACGATATCTTGTATCGGTCCACTGCTAAGCACGGAAACGCCGATGCGTTGTCCCGTTTGCCTGTTGCTGAGGATAGAGCATTCGATTCTTCCGAACTTGCTTGCATGTTCATTGATTCGGAAACCGATGAAGTGGTCGAATCGTTTCCGATTGATTTTCGTCGTGTAGCTACAGCCACAGCTGCCGACCCTGTCCTTGCTACCGTTCTGCGTTTTGTTGCTACGCAATGGCCCTTGTCAAAGTCACGGATAGGGGATCTGTTGGTTCGCCGATTTTTTGCTCACAAGGAGAGACTTTTTGTACGACGTGGTGTTTTGCTGTTGCGTTCGGATAATGATCAGTCCAGGGTCGTGGTACCACGTTCGTTACAGTCCTCTGTCTTACTGCTTCTCCACCAAGGACATTGGGGTATAGTGAGAACGAAACAACTTGCTCGTCAGCACTGTACTTGGTTCGGAATCGATGCCGCGATTACGAATATGTGCTCTTCTTGCATGGCGTGTGCCGAACAAAAGTCCGCACCACCGCGGAAATTCTTTGCATGGCCAAAAGCCACTTCCCCTTGGCAACGCTTACACATCGATTTTGCTGGTCCATTCTGGAATGCTCGATGGTTGGTTGTGGTAGATTCATTCAGTAATTTTCCTTTTGTTGTCCGGATGTCTTCCACGACGTCATTTGCCACCATCCAAGCGTTATCTGCTATCTTTTGCATTGAAGGTCTTCCACAGACTATTGTTTCCGACAATGGCCCACACATCATCTCCGCAGAATTTCAGTCATTCTGCAAGGCCAATGGTATTCAACATCTGACGTCCGCGCCGTTTTCGCCACAGTCAAATGGTGCCGCTGAACGATTGGTCAGGACTTTCAAGTCACAGATGTTGAAAGAGTAGCATTCTCGGGAGGACGCGTTATTGCTCTTTTTGTCCTCGTATCGCTCTCAGCCCCGAGATGATCGCTCGCCGGCTGAGTTGCTCCACGGTCGCCCTCATCGAACCTTTATGTCTTTGCTACATCCGCCGCATCAGGTTCCTGCGCAGCGGCAGACACCTGCTTTTGCCCCAGGCGACGTTGTCAACTACCGCAACTATCGAGGTTCACGGTGTTGGCTCGAAGGGCGCATTCTTCGCTGCCTCGGCGGCGCTATGTATCTGGTTTTGGGGGCCTCTGGTGAGGTGCGTCGGCATCTCAATCAGCTGCGCCTCTGTCGTCGCACGGGATCTGCCCCTCCCCGTCTGCTTTCAGCGACGGTGCCGTCGGGTCAGCGCCCTGGGGACCCATCTACTGGCTCGCCTCAGTCCCAGGTGTTACTGACGCTGCCTTCCATTTTGCCCCATGGCGACGCGCAGCCACCGCCGCCTGTTCTCCCGCCGGCGACGCCCGCAGTGGGCGCTTCGCTGCAGCCGCCGGGCGCCTCCCTGGGTTACGCGCCGCCGATCGCTTCCCGTGACCAGTTGTCCTCCGACATGGAACTCTTGCCCGCTCCGGACCATGTGTCGTCTTCGCCCGTCGGGTGCCCCGGCCCGATGGAGGTCGACCCTTCGGCCCCTCCTCTCTCTCTACGGGCGCATACACCGCATGTTCGCGTGCACCCTGGAGCAGGTTTTCAGGCGTTTCCCAGCTCCCCGCGGTCCGAATGGCAGGGTGCGGGTGGCACAGCCTCGCCTGTTGTTAGACTCCCCACCTTGTCGCATACCTCAACATGGGGTCCTCCCCACGGCGGGCGGAAGCCTTGTGCCACAACCGTACGCCGATTTGCGGGGGAGGAATGTGGTGTCACCGCCAGACACCACACTTGCTAGGTGGTAGCCTTTAAATCGGCCGCGGTCCGTTACTATACGTCGGACCCGCGTGTCGCCACTATCAGTGATTGCAGACCGAGCGCCGCCACACGGCAGGTCTAGAGAGGCTTCCTACAACTCGCCCCAGTTGTACAACCGACTTTGCTAGCGATGGTTCACTGACAAAATACGCTCTCATTTGCCGAGACGATAGTTAGCATAGCCTTCAGCTACGTCATTTGCTACGACCTAGCAAGGCGCCATTACCAGTTACTATTGAGATTATGAATAATTTACCGTCGAGAGCGACGTTCACCATTTATGGATTAAAGTATTCCACCAGCTACGTCCGTTTTTCTAATTTCCATGTCCTGTTCCAGACCTCACGCCAGCCTGCGTGAGCTAAAACGCGTGCCTTTCGGCTTCCTCTAGTATACCGGTGTTGGATCTCCTGCCAACCCACAACACGGAGTACTTGCAAGAGAGGAGCAACTAAATTATTGTATGCGTAAAACGCCGTAGCGACCGTCAAGAGACTTACATGGCTACAAAATATCGTAAGCGAGTACCATATAGCAACGAAGAGCCCGGTAAGGTTCTGTTCATGGGTTTCGCACTCCGTTTAAAGAGATGCTGAAAAACGAAAGGGACTGAGAGTAGAAAAAGATCTTTTATAACCAGCGGGCTTCGTTATAGTGAAGTACAACCAAATGCACTTGCACTCTGAGACGCCTTGCTGAACCCGAAGGACAGGACAGGTAGTTTAAATTGTGGAAAGGGGCCAAAATAAGGGGCTTTCAGCTACACTCGAACATACAATTTTATTATTTGATAAAACATTACAAGAGACCAAAAAAATTTTTTAAACACACAGCTTTAATCTTTGGGACTTAATTACCTGCTGAAAACCACTTTAATTTAAAAACGACTGAAGGCCAATAACTTAAAATGCAAGCATAATCATAAATTTAAAAGGTAAGCCTTATCCTACAACAGTCCTTTATTTAGGCTGAAGGCCCAAAGAATCTGAAATTTTCAGAACAAACAATTTGAATTCAAAATCGGCTGAAAGCCCAACACTTAAGGCTAAACAACATTTATTTTTTAAAAAAATGCGAAAGGCCTTACGTGAAACAGTACTTTAAACTAGGCTGAAGGCCTTAAGAGCAAAACAAATCCAGTTTAAAACATAATCGTCAAGAAGCCATACAAGTTCAAACAACAAAAACAAATTTCTTAAAAAAAATAGGGCAGTACACACAAGGGCGCTCAAATGTTCGAGGGTTGGCCTGGAATTCATACACTAACGCTCGCTTAGGTGAGACAGGCAGTCGGCCCAAGCATTTTCAATCCGCTGGGAACCCAACCTACAGACAGTCGACAGATCAATGTTGAAGATCAGTTCCGCTCTTCACTTGCACCGAAACTCAAACGTTGCTAACAGCGGAGACTGGAACAACAACCAGCACAGATCACACACAACCCATAAGCGGTGGACGACCCAAATACACGTCATCTAATCAGGTTACTGCCACTCGAGCGTGCGTGTCGGCAGTCGTCGGGCGACTGACGGCTATCCTGTCCTTCCTCGCTACTCCACGCCAACCGACCAGTTCAGAGCCAGTACGCCGTCAACCTTTAAATAACATGTCGGCCAAACCACATAAATTATCACAGTTTCATGAACACTTGCAGGAAGAACTAGACAATGCTAAAGGTAGTGACTGAGCAAAACAAGGACGAATCACGAGTTGGCACACACAGCCAACCCATAAGCGATCGCCGGCCAAATATACGTCGTGCGACAAGACGACCGACCGTCGATCAACCAGCGTCGTCCCCCACTCAAATCATGTGTGTCTTCAATCATCGGCGAGTGATGGCTATCCGCGGCTCCCTGGCGCTGCATGCCCCACTGGTGCTACGACGGGACTGCGCCAACCGACCAACTACTACACATCAGTACGGAGACAGCAATAAAATAAATGTGCAGTCGACATCACAGGCTACACACAATTTCAGAAATACTTGGGCCAATAATGTGACCGATGCTAAAAGCAGTGACTGTGGAATCACCAGGACGAACCACGAGTTGAGGCACACACCGCCAACCCATGAGCGGTCGGCGAGCAAATACACGTCGTCCGGTAAGACGACCAACCGACGATCAACCAAGACCATCCCCACTGAAGCCATGTGTGCCGGCGACGGTCGGGCGACTCATGGATATCCGAACCTCACTGCAACTCGAACCCGACCGAACTTCTGCCGCGTTCCGACTGTCCGACTGCCAAGTCCGAACTCCACTGCTGGCGCGTTCCAACTGACTTTATTGCCCGGTCCGAACTGCACTGCAGGCGCGTTTCAACTCGTTGGACCACACATGACGACCGGGAAGTAATAGCAGTGCCGCAAAGATAATACGGCAGGGCCTATATGGACAAGCGCTGCTGCTGCCGCTCACGGGCAGGCAAAGCAGCAACTCAGTGGCACCAGTAATTGAAAATTAACATAACGAGGCGGCAGTACGGGGTGTTAAATAAGAGATGGCATGTGTGTTAAATGTGTTAAATAAGAGATGGCATGAACACGAGCCACACACGGCTCACACTCTGAAGGTGCACTAAACAAACAACACCACGAATACTTAATATAACACTGGAACGCCTAAAATTACACACTATCTACAGCGAACTGGTAGCGTAGACTCGTCATATTGTGAGCGCAGAGTGCAAGAGGCTATTAACCACATGAACATGACTGCCAGACGTGGAATCATGCAACGAACATCCTACTCGATCACCTCTTGAACAGAGGGCATATCATGATTTCAACGTTTATGTCTGGCGCCGACGACAGGATCTTGAAACCAGCTTCCAAGTTCCTTGTTGCAGAGGAGGTGTAGATTCGGCAATAGCTGGGTGAATCACGAGTTTGAAAAAATCTGAGTGATCAGCTTTATATTAACAATTGTGATGCGTGAATTTGTGTGTGTGTGTGGAAATGAGTATGGTCGAGAGATGATAATATTGGTAGTTGTGTGACATACGAGATATCCCCGGCATTGTCATATCAATGTCATATAAAATAAAATCTTTGACAGCAGAGTTGGTCAATGGGAAGTGACCTCTGTGAGGTTCCTCACAGTGATTTTCAGAGCATAGTTATATGATCCATAGATTATTTGAAAATTATTTTATCGAAATGATTTGGAACGATTCAGTTTACGGGGTGTCACATTTATCTTGACCACCCCATGTAACTATTTGTCCAGATGCAAATTACAAAATGTTTCGAGCAAATGTTCTTTAGCCTCAGGGGGACATCAATCAGCATGATTGCCTTTGTTGTAGCTTTGTTTTTTACAAAGATATGAACAGCGGTATGACTTTTTTAAATGGCACCCTGCATTTTTTATTCGGTAATTTATTTCATCTCCTAAAGACCTATTCAAAAATGTATCACAGTGTACCATTCACTGAAACACTACGTTATTAATTACATAACACAACATTGATGTTGACGCTCCCAGCTCTTAGTGCAGGTACACGGGGTAATGGAACACATCCACGTGCTGTCGTTGACAGAGGACACATGTAAACATAAGTAGAATGCACACGCGTCGTTCCGTCAACCATCGTCAGCTGAACAGTTGTGTGAGTAGGAAGTACACCGACGAAGAGAAGGTAGAAATTCTACTAGTCTATGGGAAATGTAAGTTAACATAACAGTAATTGCAATACTGTTTTCTTATGTACGTGTATCTTTAGCGCAGCAGATTAGTACGACGAAGTGAAGGTAGAAGTGCTACTCATCTACGGGGAATGTAAGTTAAGAGAACAGTAATTGCAATACTGTTTTCTTATGTACGGGTGCGTTTAGTACATCAGTTTAGTACTTTTAAATACTGTTATGTGGAGTAGGCGTATAGTAAAGGTTGTCCTTCCTACAAACTGCATCGACATAACGTTTCTTTTATTGTTGTTGTTGGAGGTAGGCGAAATGGTACGCACGCAGCGGAACTGTACAGAGAGCGATATCCTGACAAGAACGCACCTTCCCGACTGATGTTTTCTCGTATTGTTGCGTCGCTACAGGAAACATGAAGTTTCAACCCACGATAACGCAATCGTAATAGCACTCGCACAGACGAAGCTGTCGAAGTTACTGATCTCGCTTCCGTTGCTACGAATCCACATGTGAGCACACGACACCTTGAACACGAGACTGGCATTCCTAAAACCAGTGTACATCGTATTCTTGCATGTCACCGGCTACATCCTTACCATATACACCTACATCAAGAATTGCATGGGAATGATTTCCAGAATCGTGTGCAGTTCTGTCAGTGGGCACAGCAGCAAATCCTCGCCAACCCGATCTTCTTCTCCAATGTTCTATTTACCGATGAATGTTTCTTCTCAAACAAAGGACAGTTAAATATAAGGAACATGCATTATTGGTCTAGCGACAACTCACGATAGCTTAGACAGGTGGAACACAGCGTCAATGGAGGGTTAACGTCTGGTGTTGGACGCTTGGTACTACAATTATTGGCCCTTATTTCATCAATGGTAGTGTAAACGGCACAGTGTATGCTAACTTCTTCAGACGAGTTCTTCCTCCGCTTCTGGAAGAAGTGCCGCTAGGAACCAGAATGCTTATGTGGTATCAACACGATGGGTGTCCAGCACATAATGCCTTGCGTGCATGTCGTGTTCTGAACGGAAGGCATCCTGCCAGATGGATTGATCGAGGTGGAACAGTTACTTGGCGTGCTAGGTCTCATGATTTATATCCTCTGGTCTTGTTTCTTTGGGGATGCATTAGAAACGTTGTCTATCGCGATATTCCAACAACTCCAGAGGACATGCGGGAACGTATCGTACTTGCTTTCTAATTCTCTTGAGCAGGCAACACTGGAAGCAGTGAATAATTCTTTCATTCAACGAGTGCACCAGTGTATCGGCGTCCAGGGTCACCACTTTGAGCACCTTTGAATGTTCTACTCCGGGGAAACGGTACAGGAGAGACAAAGTGAATTTTGTGTTATGTTTATACATCGTTTTCATTTCTTTCCTGACAATTCGAGCAAGTGGACGAGTTTGTGATCCCGGGCTCAAAGCTGATGATGTGCTATGTAATTAATAACGTTGTGTTTCAGTGAATGGTACAGTGTGATACATTTTTGAATAGGTCTTTAGGAGAGGAAATGAATTACTGAATAAAAAATACAGGATGCCATTTAAAAAAGTCATACCGCTGTCCATATCTTTGTAAAGAACAAAGCTACAACGAAGGCAATCATGCTGATTGATGTCCCCTGACGGCTAAAGAACATTTACTTGAAACATTTTGTAATCTGCATCTGGACAAACACATTGTTGTATCCACGGACTTTGAGGAACCATTTGCACTCGAGCACAGACGATATTTAATTTACTGAACTCAGATTATATGTATCGATTTTTTAAGACAAGAGAAAGCAAAACAAAGGAATTAACACCACTCTCTTGTCGCAGCCAGTAGGCATCAGCGCACTCTTATGTCATTCTTTGTGCTAAAAGGACGTAATATTTTGTGTGGCTCCACAGTTAGCCATATTGATACTTATTTGCAGAAAAAAGGCGTAGAATTAATAAGTCGCTCTCATTTGTGAATTATCTACAATTATTTAACTAGAATTTTACGTGTCATTCATATCGTAATGTATATGTTGAAATGAATACATGTTTTTTTTAATTATATGCTTTTCACTGTTTTAGTAGTTTTAGTCACCCCATTGTCATGATTGAAGCTGAGGTCAGATATCAGACTTTGTCTACAAAAAATATACAATGAGCCCTGGCTACGTTCCGTACATCTTCGGACGTGCGAAGCTCTATAAATTCACGGTGTAAATTACATTTACTTTATTGTGTGACCTCAATGAACAATGCTACGTAAGATTTTATGAAGTATTAAGAATTTCAATTCCAATCTTAAAGGCGAAACAAATTTTGATCTCTCAATACTTATCCAAACAACAATAATCGTCATTATTACAAATTATTATTTTTTTTTTATTTGTTAAAGGACCCAACCAACCAACCAACTCGTGCACGCGCGCCCTGACCGTGACATCGCTGGCCACAGTTCCAGTCGCGGCCGTCGGCGTCTCAGGGCGTTACCGCCGACGGAAGAGGTCGCGCCATGGCTGAGCTCGGGTCCGCAGCGCCCTCTGCCTTTTGCATATAAGGAAGAGCGCTGGCCCCGACACGGACAGTCTATTGTCGATTGTCTATTGCTAGCCTTTCGTGGAGTTTATAGCGGAGCCATTGCAGTGCGATATTTGCTACTGTATTCGACTAGGCTCAGTACACGGATTACTCTCGGATATTACTAGGACTTCTATTGCTGGTGCACGTTTCGTCAGAAATAAAGATAAGTCATCTCTTCATTCTAGCTGGCGCAATTCTTGTCATTAATTGTTTTTCGGCCAACAGACATAGCTACACCCTGGTCACTACCCACGCTTTATACAATTGTGGTGGCTGCCCCAAAAGTACCGCCGAGGACCTTGGGTTAGGGAGCCGTCACAAAACACATATTTAGGCTCGTCAAGATAAATCGGACACCTTATATAGCTGTAGTCTGCCCAAAAAATTACTGTTCGTCACGTCTTTCATGCGACGACCATCGCAACAGAAAAAGACGGTTTGTTTCCAATTACAAACAAAATTATTTTTAAATCAGAATTATACGTACCTATTCCTATTCCATTCCCAAATTAGTCTAGTTCGATATTCGTTTTTCGAAATGTATTGACAGGGACAGTAAGACTCGGAGAATAAGCGGCCATCCAACAGCGACTCATTAGCGCTGCGTGCTTGGCGGTAGCAGTCAACGCCGGCCAGGGAGGTGCTGTCTGTCGCCGGTGGACTTCTTCGAGTTTTACTGTTACAGTTAATGTTTCTCGATAAAATAAATATCGCACTAGGTAATCCAGGATCGCTCTGGCGAATCGGCACTTAAAATTCCGCTTTGAAAATCATTTTCTTTGTTACGGGAAACAAAGCAACACTTTCCACAGGTACTGGGCGTCACATGAAAGACGTGTTTTTGCAGCTTACGGCCGCTAAACGCCAAGGTAATCAGCACCCTTATACATATTAAAAGAAGTGAATGTGGAAAAAAAAACCACTAAAATTAGCACTTACAAAAAACGTAGGTGAGCCTGTCACCCTGTTAACGCATTAAGATTTTCTCCACAAATTTGCAGAAACAAGTTGATGACATCACAAAACCCTAAAACTCTAACAACCTTCGTTTCAATCTCACTTAAAATAGTAGGCAGATCTGCATGAAAGTCGTGATGAGCAGTATTTGTTTGGGCTGACCGCTGCGACACGATGCGAAAACGATGATACCAGTCTTCCCAAACGCCAGAGCAGATAATCCTGATGACTCTTAGAAGATACTTCCTGTACACAGAGAAATGGGGTCGACGTAAAACTGAACCTTGTGCGATTATCTTTGTGATTTCTCCCCAGGCACTAAGATTTTCTACGCTTCCAAAAGTGTTTTAATTACTCTGCACCACGTTTTGTTTTCTGTTTCCTAATTAAGATTCAAACCAGTTGTGTGTAAAACCATCAGTTCCATAACCTAAAATTTGTTAACAGTCAAACGTCTCGAGAAAATTACAGAAAATATCAGCTGACCATATTTTTTTTTTTTAATTTTATGCACGTGATATTTGGTGATTGAGCATATAAATAGCATTCTCGGTCGAGCAAACCTTCTGGAATCCAAGCTGTCATACGTTGTTTCTGCTTAAATGTGAGACTATTGTTCAGTGCATTACTTATTCGAATATTTAGGAAAAAAATATCACTAATGAGGCTGGACAATTATTACTTAAATCTTTATTGTCGCCTTTCTGATAAAGATGTTTCACAATTTCATATTTTAATGTATCTGAAAAAATTCCCTACGCAAATTAAGCATTACATATATCACTAAGACATTACGTATTAAGTCAGAATGACTTTTCACAATTAATTCCGGCATACTATCAACACAATACGAGCTATTGTTTTTTTTTTAGAATTTCTTAATTCTATTAATTTGAGTGAAGGATGTTCGCGTTACTTTTAATTGCTTAAAGTTTTTTAGAACAACATTTTTAATACATTCTTTTGCTTATTCAACTACGCCATTTAATCTTATTCTTGCTGCTCATTTAGAAACTTCAAAATTCTCACAAATTATGAATCAGGATGTACATACCTCATGACATTTTAATCACTTTCTCTATTTCATTGGGAGAAAATAATTTTACATTAGCATCTCTTTCAGTATGCAGAATGATTCCGTGATGATATCACAAAATATCAGGGATGATGGAGAACTACAAGTGCGTCACTTTGAGGTAACCTGGTCTGTAAAGTTAAAAGCGAATATCTTTCTGATACCTATGACAGTGGCATCTATGAACCTACACTGTTGTTGCTAAGTTGGAAAGGTTGGCGATCCCGACGAGCATTTTGACGTAGATGTTAGGATAACAAGGCAACTAAACCGCTGCAGATGGCATCTATGTACTGACAGGAGCAGTCTTGGAGTACAGTGTAGCAGACTGCAGTCTGTGTCTTCAAGTTGATATACTAACGTCGATCAGTCCTGACCAAATGGAGTTGTACCCGGTGACGGAACTTGCAGACTTGATTTTCGTGTATCGGCAAAAAAAAAAAAAAAAAAAAAAAAAAAAAGAAGGTTCAAACGGCTCTGAGCACTATGGGACTTAACTGCTGTGGTTAACAGTCCCCTAGAACTTAGAACTACTTAAACCTAACTGACCTAAGGACGTCACACACATCCATGCCCGAGGCAGGATTCGAACTTGCGACCGTAGCAGTCGCACGTTTCCGGACTGTAGCGCCTAGAACCGCTCGGCCACTCCGGCCGGCTGTATCGGCAAGCAAATGAAAGCTTCTCTGAAGTGGAAGGGACCAAACACCCGTGCAGACGACATACGTCTCTCGTCCATGTTTCCAAGACTTTTCGAATGACTAAGTAAAATAGCACAAATTGTACCACAGTACAACAATCGAGTAGGAAGATGTACTATGCGGACTCCCGACGCAGAAGATGTAGTGCTCGGTCGAGTGGATGAGACGCTTTCAACACCGGATGAATTGCACGTGAAACGAATGTTCCCTACAGTACAGTGTGGCCAGCATTACGGGAAATGCAGCTATACTCCTGCTTTCCACAGGGAGTGCATACTTTGACTTCTGCTGACTTCGGAACTCGTATCGTGTTCATCTACTGCTTCTTGCAGCGCTTTCCCGCGTGCGTACTTTCCACGGATGAAGCCTTTTTCACCAGAGACGGAATGCTAAACAGCCACAATAGTCATATTTTGGACGATGAGAATCTTAACGCCATAGCTGTGAAGAGCGATCAACACAGGTCATCAGCAACGTGTGGGTAGTTATAGGCAGTGATGACGTACTAGCCCCAAGTCTTCTTCTTCCTACATCCCACCAGGGTACACATTGCATATCAGAGACTTACTTCCTCTGTTCGTGCAACATATCCCACTTGTTACTCGTCAACGGATATGGTTCCGACATGATGGAGCCCCGCCTCGCCTGGATCAGACATTCCCTGAAATGAGGATAGGTGGAGGAGGCCCTGCTTCGTGTCACCCCACTTGGTTTCTTCTTATACTGTGAAGTGCGAAAGTCTTGCGCACAAGACGCCTGTTGAGACTCAAGAGGTTCTCCTGGCAGGAAATCTCGCTGTCTGCAACACTTTTCAGACGACACCGGGGATATTAGAATGGGTACAACAGAACTTCGTGCAACAATGCTGTGCTTGCATATGCTTGAGGACGCCATTTTGAACAACTGCTATAAATGTAGCAGCTTGTGAAATTCGTGCATGTAAATGGAATTCATTAGCACTGTACCATAGATTCAGGATTTTCGGTCTCTCTGACATCACGTTATGTGCGCCGTTTCTAGTAAATCAACAGGGGAAGTTATCTGAAGGTATTGGGGAGTATTCAGCGGAAATTCCATACGACATGATAAGGGTTCGGTAGCTGAGCCCTTAGTTTGACCGTCGTACGAGGCTAAGGTGAAACTTAATAAGATTTTCGCTTATAACTTTGGACTCGCTTGTTTCCGGGCTATGGTCCCTTACGTCAAACTGATACATTTACCACATCCCATAACACCTCTTTTAATTTTTAAATATTATATCTTATTCTCATTAAGAAACCGCACTGCCTCAGGCTTTAAGATGCTATAGTGTTTATTTGCATTAACTATGCATCGTGATCAGTTGGGAACACATTATTCGTTTGAGCGTGAACACTGTCTATAAAAATTTATCGTAGTTCTACTATCTTGCTGCTCACGAGTTGTGTAACTGACTTCTGAAATTAGTTCGAAGCATCAAAGTAATTATTCCAGAACGTTTATCCTGACCGTATCTTTTAAGAAATCTTCACTGAAATCTCCACAAAATAATAACTCCAAGATAAGAGGAGGGACAGGATCGGTTGTAAATTTTTTATCTGTTTATTACAGATCGATTTCAGCTGCTATGTGGCTATCTTTAGCGCAATTATATCCAAGCCATTACGATTCACCGTAGATACAATAGCATATAGTACCGCTGAGCCGGCCGCGGTGGCCGTGCGGTTCTAGGCGCTTCAGTCTGGAATCGCGTCACCGCTACGGTCGCAGGTTCGAATCCTGCCTCGGGCATGGATGTGTGTGATGTCCTTAGGTTAGTTAGGTTTAAGTAGTTCTAAGTTCTAGGGGACTGATGACCTTAGATGTTAAGTCCCACAGTGCTTTAAAAAAATGAAATGAAATGAAAGTACCGCTGATATTATAGATAACAAACATCAGTTAACATCAGTCTTATGCGGCCGCACTTTATACTAATGAAGTTACATACAATATCTTCATAATCTGTCTTAGAAATCAGTCCACTCTCGAGTGAAGTCAAAAAGTTGAGCCAGTCTTCCAGTGTGGAGTTACAAAGCTGCCTTTGATCAACTTCAGTTTAGAAAATGACCTTTTTCACTGTTGCTTGTAATGATCTGTGACAGGTATGTACGTAAAGCGACTGCAGTATTTAAAAAAACTCTCTTTGACTTCTTATGGGTCCTGGTTCGGATGAAATGATATATGGAAGATTTCGACTTTCCATTAAATCTAACTCACTCTAAAGTGCCAATATTCCGTTAGAATTCTTTTACAAGTCTGAAATTTTTCCAACTGGCGTGCCATACTTTTGACACTGGGAAATTGACAAGAGCGAGCGCACTGTTTGAGAAATGAAAGCTGACTTAATATTAGCTATTGACTGGAAAATTCATCTGAACAGGCCCACACAAAATGGTTACATCTGTGTAGTTAATGATTATAAGGGTCACATAAAATTCTACACTCCTGGAAATGGAAAAAAGAACACATTGACACCGGTGTGTCAGACCCACCATACTTGCTCCGGACACTGCGAGAGGGCTGTACAAGCAATGATCACACGCACGGCACAGCGGACACACCAGAAACCGCGGTGTTGGCCATCGAATGGCGCTAGCTGCGCAGCATTTGTGCACCGCCGCCGTCAGTGTCAGCCAGTTTGCCGTGGCATACGGAGCTCCATCGCAGTCTTTAACACTGGTAGCATACCGCGACAGCGTGGACGTGAACCGTATGTGCAGTTGACGGACTTTGAGCGAGGGCGTATAGTGGGCATGCGGGAGGCCTGGTGGACGTTCCGCCGAATTGCTCAACACGTGGGGCGTGAGGTCTCCACAGTACATCGATGTTGTCGCCAGTGGTCGGCGGAAGGTGCACGTGCCCGTCGACCTGGGACCGGACCGCAGCGACGCACGGATGCACGCCAAGACCGTAGGATCCTACACAGTGCCGTAGGGGACCGCACCGCCACTTCCCAGCAAATTAGGGACACTGTTGCTCCTGGGGTATCGGCGAGGACCATTCGCAACCGTCTCCATGAAGCTGGGCTACGGTCCCGCACACCGTTAGGCCGTCTTCCGCTCACGCCCCAACATCGTGCAGCCCGCCTCCAGTGGTGTCGCGACAGGCGTGAATGGAGGGACGAATGGAGACGTGTCGTCTTCAGCGATGAGAGTCGATTCTGCCTTGGTGCCAATGATGGTCGTATGCGTGTTTGGTGCCGTGCAGGTGAGCGCCACAATCAGGACTGCATACGACCGAGGCACACAGGGCCGACACCCGGCATCATGGTGTGGGGAGCGATCTCCTACACTGGCCGTACACCACTGGTGATCGTCGAGGGGACACTGAATAGTGCACGGTACATCCAAACCGTCATCGAACCCATCGTTCTACCATTCCTAGACCGGCAAGGGAACTTGCTGTTCCAACAGGACAATGCACGTTCGCATGTATCCCGTGCCACCCAACGTGCTCTAGAAGGTGTAAGTCAACTACCCTGGCCAGCAAGATCTCCGGATCTGTCCCCCATTGAGCATGTTTGGGACTGGATGAAGCGTCGTCTCACGCGGTCTGCACGTCCAGCACGAACGCTGGTCCAACTGAGGCGCCAGGTGGAAATGGCATGGCAAACCGTTCCACAGGACTACATCCAGCATCTCTACGATCGTCTCCATGGGAGAATAGCAGCCTGCATTGCTGCGAGAGGTGGATATACACTGTACTAGTGCCGACATTGTGCATGCTCTGTTGCCTGTGTCTATGTGCCTGTGGTTCTGTCAGTGTGATCATGTGATGTATCTGACCCCAGGAATGTGTCAATAAAGTTTCCCCTTCCTGGGACAATGAATTCACGGTGTTCTTATTTCAATTTCCAGGAGTGTATTAACACAGAACCACTGTTTATATTAAAGTTTTGTGTTTGGGATCCAAGAATCCAACCTGGAAACGAGGGTCATTAGCATGACAAAAATAATAGTCTCATAAAATTTCGGTAAGTTGTGTGATGGAGGTTTTCGGTGGCAGACGTGTTCCTTGAAGTTCCGAAAGTGATCGACATGTGGCAGAGTGATGCTACAAAGCAGGAGAAGGTGGCAGCGTCTACAACAAGAAGGCTATTCCGTTTTCAACATGCACTGCAGTTGAGCAGCGATCTGTGATGCGTTTTTTTGTGTAATGAAAGTGTCAAAACAGTCGAAATTAATTGCAGAATGACAGAGAAGTTCAATAATTCGTGTTTGTCGCTGCTGTAACTACGCGAGTGGTTGATGTTGTTGTGGTATTCAGTTCAGAGACTGGTTTGATGCAGCTCTCCATGCTACTCTATCCTGTGCAAGCTTCTTCATCTCCCAGCACCTACTGCAACCAACGTCCTTCTGAGTCTGCTTAGTGTATTCATCTCTTGGTCTCCCTCTACGATTTTTACCCTCCACGCTGCCCTCCAATACTTAATTGGTGATCCCTTGACGCCTCAGAACATGTCCTACCAACCGATCCCTTCTTCTAGTCAAGTTGTGCCACAAATTTCTCTTCTCCCCAATTCTGTTCAATACCTTCTGATTAGTTATGTGGCCTACCCATCTAATCCTCAGCATTCTTCTGTAGCACCACATTTCGAAAACTTCTCTTCTGTTTTTGTCTAAACTATTTATCGTCCATGTTTCGCTTCCATACATGGATACACTCCACACAGATACTATCAGAAACAACTTCCTGATATTTAAATCTATACTCGATGTTATCAAATTTCTCTTCTTCAGAAACGCTTTCCTTGCCATTGCCAGTCTACATTTTATATCCTCTCTACCTCGAGCATCATCAGATATTTTGCATCCCATATAGAAAAACTCCTTTACTACTTTAAGTGTCTGATTTCCTAATATAATTCCCTCAGCATCACCCAATTTAATTCGGCTGCATTCCATTATCCTCATTTTGCTTTTGTGGATGTTCATCTTATATCCTCCTTTCAAGACAGTGTCCATTCCGTTCAACTGCTCTTCCAGGTCCTTTGCTGTCTCAGACAGAATTACTATGTCATCGGCAAACCTCAAAGTTTTTATTTCTTCCTCATGGATTTTAATTCCTAGTCCGAATTTTTCTTTTGTTTCCTTTACTGCTTGCTCAATGTACAGATTTAATAACATCGGGGATAGGCTACAACCCTGTCTCACTCCCTTCCCAACCACTGCTTCCTTTTCATGCCCCTCGACTCTTATAACTGCCATCTGGTTTGTAAATAGCATTTCGCTCCCTGTATTTGACCCCTGTCACCTTCAGAATTTGAAAGAGATTATTCCAGTCAACATTGTGAAAGGCATTCTCTAAGTCTACAAGTGCTAGAAACGTAGGTTTGACTATCCTTAATCTCTCTTCTAAGCTAAGTCCAAACTGATCTTCCTTGAGTTCGGCTTCTACCAGTTTTTCAATTCGTGTGTAAGGAATTCGTGTTAGTATTTTGCAGCCGTGATTTACTAAACTGATAGTTCGGTAATTTTCACATCTGTCAACACCTGCTTTCTTTGGGATTGGAATTATTATATTCTTCTTGAAGTCTGTGGGTATTTCTCCTGTCTCATACATCTTGCTCACCAGATGGTAGAGTTTTGTCGTGGCTGGCTCTCCCAAGGCTATCAGTTGTTCTAATGGAATGTTGTCTACTCCTGGCGCCTTGTTTAGGCTTATGTCTTTCAGTGCTCTGTCAAACTCTTCACGCAGTATCAAATCTACCAACATTTTCCTCAACATGCTCTTCCATTTCCATGATATTGTGCTCAAGTACATCGCCCTTGTATAGACGCTCTATATACTCCTTCTGCTTTCCCTCCTTTGCTTAGAACTGGTTTTCCATCTGAGTTCTTGATATTCATACAAGTGGCTCTCTTTTCTCCAAAGATCTCTTTAATTTTCCTGTAGGCAGTAGTTATCTTTCCCCTAGTGTTATATGCCTCTACATCCTTACATTTCTCCTCTGGCCATCCATATGCCTCTACATCCTTACATTTGTCCTCTAGCCATCCCTGCTAAGTCATTTTTCACTTCCTGTCGATATCATTTCTGAAACGTTTGTGTTCCTATTTGCCTGCTTCATTTACTGCATCAATTAAATTCAAACTTTCTTTTGTTACTCAAGGATTTCTACTATCCCTCGTCTTGTAACCTACTTGATCCTGTGCTGCTTTCACTATTTCATCTCTCAAAACTACCCATTCTTCATCTACTGTATTTCTTTCCCCCATTCTTGTCAATCGTTTCCTAATGCTCTCCCTGAAACTCTCTACAACCTCTGGGTCTGTCATTTTATCCATGTCCCATCTCCTTAAATTACCACCTTTTTCATTCTCTTCAGTTTTAATCTACCAACAGATTGGGGTCAGAGACGACATCTGCCCCCGGAAATGTCTTACAATTTAAAACATGGTTCCTAAATCTCTGTCTTACCATTATATAATCTAACTGAAACCTCCAGGCCTCTCCCATGTATACAACCTACTTTCATGGTTATTGAACCAAGTGTTATCTATGATTAAGTTATGCTCTGTGCAAAATTCTACCAGGCGGCTTCCTCTTCCATTCCTTATCTCCACTCCATATTCACCTACTACGTTTCTTTCTCTTCCTTTTCCTACTATCGAATTCCAGTCACCCATGACTATTAAATTTTCGTCTCCCTTCACTATCTGAATAATTTCTTCTATCTCATCATACATTTCATCAATCTCTTCGTCATCTTCGGAGCTAGTTGCCATATAAACTTGTACTACTGTAATAGGCATGGGCTTCGTGTCTATCTTGGCCACAATAATTCGTTCACTATGCTGTTTGTAGTAGCTTACCCACACTCCTATTTTTTTATTCATTATTAAACCTACTCCAGTATTACCACTATTTGATTTTGTATTTATAATTCTGTAGACACATGACCAGAAATGCTGTTCCTCCTGCCACCGAACTTCACTAATTCCCACTGTACCTAACTTTAGCCTATCCATCGCCCTTTTTAAATTTTCTAATCCGCCTGCCAGATTAAGGAATCTGACATTCCACGTTCCGATCCGTAGAACGCCAGCTTTATTTCACCTGCTAACGACGTCGTTCTGAGTAGTCCCCGCCTGGAGATCCGAATGGGGGAGTATTTTACCTCCAGAATATTTCAAGAGGACGCCATCATCATTTAACCATACAGTAAATCTGCATGCCCTATGGAAAATTATGGCTGTTGTTTCCCCTTGCTTTCAGCCGTTCGCAGTACCAGCACAGCAAAGCCGTTTTGGTTAATGTTACAAGGCCAGATCAGTCAATCACCCAGACTGTTGCCCTGCAACTACTGAAAAGGCTGCTGCCCCTCTTCAGGAACCACACGTTTGTCTAGCCTCTCAACAGATACCCCTCCGTTGCGGTTGCACCTACGGTACAATAATCTGAATCGTTGAGGCACGCAAGCCTTGCCACCATCGGCAATGTCCACGGTTCAGGGGGTGGAGGGTGGGTTGGGGTTGGGGGCGAGTGGTATGGGAGGTTTAAAAGCGATGTAACTTCTGTGGAGAATGCCCCAAGACGAGGGCACACTCACCACTTAGTGACAGGCGAGAACACAGCGTTTGTGGAGGAGTTTGTAACGTAGAACAGAAGCGTAGCTCCGAATGAAATAGCAAAATATTTATCACAACGCACTGGACTTCAATAATGTGCCTGCAAGGTGGGTACCACGTAGCGTCGATGCCTGTGAAGAACTTCTGCATATCTTACACAGTCGGAGGTGACACATTTCCGGGAAAAAACACAGTTAATGAGACTTGGGTCTATTATCACCAACCAGAAAAATGAGGTCAACCAAGGAATGGCACCACAGCCCATCTTCGGAACCAAAAATATTCCACAGTGCACTGTCTGCCGGAAAATCCAAGCTCATTCTCTTCTGGAATGCAAATGGTGTAATTTTAGAGCATTACATCGGTAGGGTAGTGACGGTAAACAGTACTTCATATACACACATGCAAAAAAAAAAAGTCCACGTCGCGCGCGGTAGCCGCGCCGTCTAGGCGTCTTGTCGCGGTCCGCGCGGCCCCACACGTCGCAGGTTCGAGTCTTCCCTCGGGCATGGGTGTGTGTGTCATTCCTAGCGTAAATTAGCTTAAGTTAGATCACATAGTGTGTAAGCTTAGGGACCGATGACTTTGGTCCCATAAGATCTTATCACAAATTTCCTGACTTTCCAAAGAAATCCACTTCGCCCTGCAATCGGGAGTAAACGATGAGGACTTCTGATTTCATTAGTATCGCTACAGTATGACAACGCCCCACCCCGTACAGCCCGTAGGCAGCTGAGACTACTCTGGAAATCAAACCTGAATGCCTGGTACATCCTGCATATTCACCAGACTTCGCTTATAGTGATTTTCATTTGCTCGGTTTACTCAAAAAAGTAATGGGAGGTAGGCATTTCAGATGAATATGGCAGTGCTAGACTGTCTGCACCTGTCACCAAACGAATTATTTCATCCTGTTATCTACACTATGTGACCAAACGTATCCGGACACCCCTAAAAATATACGTTTTTCGTATTAGGAACGTTGTGCCGCCACCTACTGCCAGGTACTCCATATCAGCGACCTCAGTAGTCATTATACATCGTGAGAGAGCAGAATGGGGCACTCCGCTGAACTCACCGACGTCGAACGTGGTCAGGTGATTGGGTGTCACTTGTGTCATACGTCTCTACGTGAGATTTCAACACTTATAAACATCCCTACGTCCATTGCTTCCAATGTGACAGTGATGTGGAAACGTGAAGGGACACGTACAGGACAAAAGCGTACAGGCCGAACTCATCTGTTGACTGACAGGGACCGCCAACAGTTGAAGAGTGTCGTAATGTGTAATAGGCAGACATCTATCCAGAGCATCACACAGGAGTTCCAAACTGCATCAGCATCCACTGCAAGTGCCATGACAGTTAGGCGGGAGGTGAGAAAACTAGGATTTCATGGTCAAGCGGCTGCTCATAAGCCAATAAGTAAACGCCAAACGACGCCTCGCTTGGTGTAAGGAGCGTAAATGTTGGACAATTGAACAGTGGAAAACCGTTGTGTGGAGTGACGAATCACGGCACACAATGTGGCGATCCGATGGCACGGTGTGAGTATGGCGAATGCCCGGTGAACGTCATCTGCCAGCGTCTGTAATGCAACAGTAAATTTCGGAGGCGTTCGTGTTATGGTGTGGTCATGTTTTCATTGGACGGGGCTTGCAGCCCTCGTTGTTTTGCGTGACAATATCAAAGCACAGGACTACATTGTTGTTTGAAGCACCTTATTCCTTCCCAATGTTGTACAACAATTCTGGGACGGCGATTGCATCTTTTAACACCATCGAGCACCTGTTCATAATGCAAGGCCTATGGCGGAGTGGTTACACGACAACAACATCCCTGTAACGGACTGTCCTGCACAGAGTCCTGACCTGAATCCTACAGAACACCTTCTGGATGTTTTGGAACGCCCACTTTGTGCCAAGCCTCACCGACCGACATCGATACCTCTCCTCAGTGCAGCACTCCGTGAAGAATGGGCTGCGATTCCCCAAGAAACCTTCCAGCACCTGACTGAACGTATGCCTGCGAGAGTGGAAGCTGTCATCAAGACTAAAGGTGGGCCAGCACC
Organism: Schistocerca serialis cubense; assembly: GCF_023864345.2. Taxonomy (NCBI): domain Eukaryota; kingdom Metazoa; phylum Arthropoda; class Insecta; order Orthoptera; family Acrididae; genus Schistocerca; species Schistocerca serialis. The sequence continues at coordinate 589,771,522 of NC_064644.1, forward strand.
ATTTTGAGTTCCAGCATTACCGATGGAGGGCGCCACGAACTTGTACGTCATTTTCAGCCAGGTGTCCAGATACTTTTGATCACATGGTGTATGTACTTCCGAAGCCGTTGAATACGTGCATTCGAAGTCAGGGAGACACGTCGAAAAATGTTATGTATGTTTTTTGTCCATTGTTACAACTGAAAATATTACAGTACTTTTAAGGTAGTCATTTGAATCACTCTCGTAGCCTGTGCGTAAATGCGTCGCTGAATTCGCGGTACTTGTGTGTGTGTGTGTGTGTGTGTGTGTGTGCGTGCGTGTGCGCGCGTGGCTTTGTTTTTTTGTTGTTGTTGTTATTGTTTATAGTATCAGTATTAGAGACTATGAAGTACGTGGCACTCGGAATCTCCCGCATGCTCAGCAACGGAGGGCTTTCAGAGGAAACCAGTTTCCATCACCGTCCTTCGACTCGTAGGACCCAAGAACAGGCGGCCGGTGACAACGGGGTAGCGACGCGTCCGCCTGCGGCCCTTTCTATTCACAGGAATTTTATTCCGGCTGCCAATAATTTGACTTTACAATGCGCTGCGCGACAGAGCTCGCCGCCAGCGAGAAGGGAAATGATTTACTGGCGCCCTGCGCCGGGCGAGGAACGCACCGCGAAACATTTCCTCTGCATTATTCATGCGTCATAGCACGAGGAGGACGCGGTAGGTAATTTCTGCCCGGTTGGGGGCAACACTGTCTACTGCAGCACTCTCTTCTCGGATGACGTCACACATTCAGGGGCAGCAGGCAGCAATATTGTTGTTTCCTCTGGACGCCTAAATGTATCTACCTATAAACCTAGAGGAGGGCATCCTATTTACCCTTCTTGGAGTTAACACTGTAGAGGGGACCAGACTACAGAAACTGTACGAACTACTTCACTAATGCCCAGTCCTCCTTGGAGCCCATTCTCTTCTACTTGTTCATCGTTGCAAATGTAAATACTTTTGAGTGAAAAATTCATGTAACATACACTAGAGGTAACAATAATTTTTCAGTAAGAAAATACACGAGAATTCTCTTGAGTATAGTGCTCAAGGTGCTGAAACATGTCTGTGTAATAACAACACTAAAAACTGTGTCTCCATTTTTCTTTTAATAAGGAGTAATGAAGATGCCATATCTAAAATAAAATTATAGGTACTACAGGAAACAGTAAAATCCTAAAAACAAATATTCATTTATCTTCACACACAAGTGTTGTTTTTTGGAATATGTATTTTTGTTTTTGCCACAAATGAACACAGAAATCATCTTCAGCACATACAGCTTGTTAAAAAAGATATGAGAGGAGTTAAAAGCTACGTATTATATTTTTTCCCGTCTGATTTGATATGACCTTGCTCTGGCGGATGGGCTTACGTAACTAACAGTATCACACCTGTACACTGAGTAGTACAGTTTGCTTAACGTCATACGTACAACTTAGGCATTGTTGTACGATTCATTTGTCATTTGTAGTCGACCACTATTAAATTATGGTACTTACAGCACCATCTATTGGTACATTTTTTATCTATTTATTTTTCTTCTGTCATACGTTTTCCCACTTCTCAGATAATATTCCGTTGCAATTTGACGTCATTCTGACAAATGGTCTTATTTCTACAGCGGTTTGAAAGTTTATCTTTAATGATAATCACCCTGTATGTTTAAAGTTCTTTGCAAGTCAGTAAGTGCTCTCACTTTCAAATACTGGATGACAAAAATATGAGTAACCGTGTCGTGGGGTACACAACATTTTTACTCCACCCCAAATCCCTTTGATAGGTAGATAGTCCTTACCACCAAAGCGATGGCTTCCACATAATAAGTGAGATGTGTACCAAGTTTGGTTGAAATCAGTCCAGTTGTATGGAGATGATGTGGGACAAACTTACATGATGTTGTTGTGGTGGTCTTCAGTCCTGAGACTGGTTTGATGCAGCTCTCCATGCCACTCTATCCTGTGCAAGCTTCTTCATCTCCCAGTACTTACTGCAACCTACATCCTTCTGAATCTGCTTAGTGTATTCATCTCTTGGTCTCCTTCTACGATTTTTACCCTCCACGCTGCCCTCCAAGGCTAAATTTGTGATCCCTCCATGCCTCAGAACATGGTCTACCAACCGATCCCTTCTTCTTGTCAAGTCGTGCTACAAACTCCTCTTCTCCCCAATTCTATTCAATACCTCCTCATTAGTTATGTGATCTACCCATCTAATCTTCAGCGTTCTTCTGTGGCACCGCCGGCCGCTGGTGGTCGAGCTGTTCTAGGCGCTTCAGTCTGGAACCGCGCGACCGCTACGGCCGCAGGTTAGAATCCTGCCTCGGGCATGGATGTGTGTGATGTCCTTAGGTTAGTTAGGTTTAAGTAGTTCTAAGTTCTAGGGGACTGATGACCTGAGATGTTAAGTCCCATAGTGCTCAGAGCCATTTTCTGTGGCACCACATTTCGAAAGCTTCTATTCTATTCTTGTCCAAACTATTTATCGTCCATGTTTCACTTCCATACATGGCTACACTCCATACAAATACTTTCAGAAACAACTTCCTGACACTTATACTCGATGTTAACAAATTTCTCTTCTTCAGATACGCTTTCCTTGCCATTGACAGTCTACATGTTACATTGGCTCTACTTCGACCATCATCAGTTATTTTGCTCCCCAAACAGTAAAACTCCTTTACTACTTTAAGTGTCTCATTTCCTAATCTAATTCCCTCAGCATCATCCAAATTATTTCCACTACATTCCATTATCCTCGTTTTGCTTTTGTTGATGTTCATCTTATATCCTCCCTTCAAGACACTGTCCATTCCGTTCAACTGGTCTTCCAAGTCCTTTACTGTCTCTGAAAGACTTAGAATGTCATTGACGAACCTCAAAGTTTTTATTTCTTCTCCATGGATTTTAGTAACTACTCCGAATTTTTCTTTTGTTTCCTTTACTGCTTGCTCAATAGACAGATTTAATAACATCGGGGAGAGGCTACAACCCTGTCTCACTCTCTTCCTAACCACTGCTTCCCTTTCATGCCCCGCCACTCTTATAACAGCCGTCTGGTTTCTGTAAAAATTGTAAATAGCTTTTCGCTCCCAGTATTTTGCCCCTGCCACCTTTAGAATTTGAAAGAGAGTGTTCCAGTCAACATTGTCAAAAGCTCTCTCTAAGTCTACAAATGCTAGAAACATAGGTTTCCCTTTCCTTATTCTTACTTCTAGGATAAGTGGTAAGGTCAGTACTGCCTCACGTGTTCCAACATTTCTACGGAATCGAAACTGATCTTCCCCAAAGTCGACTTCTACCAGTTTTTCCATTCATCTGCAAAGAATTCGCGTTAGTATTTTGCAGCTGTGGCTTATTAAACTGATTGTTCGGCAATTTTCACATCTGTCAACCCCTGCTTTCTTTGGGATTGGAATTATTATATTCTTCTTGAAGTCTGAGGGTATTTCGCCTGCCTCAAGCGTCTTGCTCTCCAGATGGTAGAGTTTTGTCAGGACTGGCTCTCCCAAGGCCATCAGTAGTGCTAATGGAATGTTGTCTACTCTCGGGGCCTTGTTTCGACTCAGGTCTTTCAGTGCTCTGTCAAACTCTTCCCGCAGTGTCGTATCTCCCATTTCATATTCATCTACATCCTCTTCCATTTCCATAATACTGTGCTCAATTTCATCGCCCTTGTGTAGACCCTCTATATACTCCTTGCATTTTTCTGCTTTCTCTTCGTTGCTTAGAACTGGTTTTCCATTTGAGCTCTTGATATTCATACAAGTGGCTCTCTTTTCTCCAAAGGTCTCTTTAATTTTCCTGTAGGCAGTATCTATCTTACCCCCAGTGAGATAACCCTCTACATCCTTACATTTGTCCTCTTGCCATCCCTGCTTAACCATTTTGCACTTCCTGTCGATCTCATTTTTGAGACGTTTGTATTCCTTTTTGCCTGTTTCACTTACTGCATTTTTATATTTTCTCCTTTCATCAATTAAATTCAATATTTCTTCTGTTACCCAAGGATTTCTACTAGCCCTCGTCTTTTTACCTACTTGATCCTCTGCTGCCTTCACTATTTCATCCCTCAAAGCTACCCATTCTTCTTCTACTGTATTTCTTTCTCCCATTCCTGTCAATTGTTCCCTTATGCTCTCCCTGAAACTCTGTACAACCTCTGGTTTAGTCAGTTTATCCAGGTCCCATCTCCTTAAATTCCCATCTTTTTGCAGTTTCTTCAGTTTTAATCTACAGTTCATAACCAATAGATTGTGGTCAGAGTCCACATCTGCCCCTGGAAATGTTTTAGAATTTAAAACCTGGTTCCTAAATCTCTGTCGTACCAATATATAATCTATCTGATACCTTCTAGTATCTCCAGGATTCTTCCATGTGTACAACCTTCTTTTATGATTCTTGAACGAATTGTTAGCTATGATAAAGTTATGCTCTGTGCAATATTCTACCAGACGGCTTCCTCTTTCATTTCTTACCCCAAATCCCTATTCACCTACTATGTTTCCTTCTCTCCCTTTTCCTACTCTTGAATTCCAGTCACCCATGACTATTAAATTTTCGTCTCCCTTCACTAACTGAATAGTTTATTTTATCTCATCAGTTTCTTCATCATCTGCAGAACTAGTTGGCACATAAACTTGTACCACTGTAGTAGGCATGGGATTTGTGTCTATCTTGGCCACAATAATGCTTTCATTATGTTTTTTGTAGTAGCTTACTCGCACTCCTATTTTTTTATTCATTATTAAACCTACTCCTGCATTACCCCTACTTGATTTTGTATTTATAACCCTGTATTCACCTGACCAAAAGTCTTGTTCCTCCTGTCACCGAACTTCATATGCATGTATACGCATATATATTTTTGTAATAGATGTGGTGAATTCTGTAAGAAACGGGGTGGAGTTTGTGGCCCCAGCGGGCACTCGGCGCCAGGTGTGGAACCCTGCTGTGGCCGGCGGTGACCCCGCGGCAGTATGTCAAGCACTGGTGGAGGTGAACCAGTAGCATGACCTCTCTGCTCACACGCGACTTAGACCTTGAGATTTCGGCTATGGAGACACTAGAAGATACTGACGTATGCCACAGCCATATGCACACGTGACAGTATCGTGTCTCAAGCCTAAGATCCAATCTTTGAGTGGGGGTGAGCGGGGGAGAGGGGGCAGCGTGGTATGTTCGTGATTCTCTGAGAGAAGGGCTGAAGGTTGTGTAGAGGTGTGCGATTAAACTTGTGCAATTTTCCGTGCGCAGTACGTGTGTTCAACCATCGCCTGAATGTGCAACGGGACGCACGCAGTGGTATAAAATTACGAAAACGCTAGATGTTTGCGTAAGAGCCGCCATGTGCAGGCGCAGCTATCTCCCCACTCCAGTCAGGGAGACACGGGCATCAGCCTCGTACCTATTCACTTGTATCTGACTGTGTGTGGCTTTCTCTTCTCTTGCTACCCCTCTGTCTCTGTTGAAAGATTCTGAGTTTTCGCAAACATTTACATCTGCGTTCACGTTAATAATTTGGAGGAGTGGTCTAAAAGAGGAAAATACGGGTGTTTGAAAGCGTACAGACATAGCATAATACGTTCTCGTGGAATGTAACAATATTATGAAAAGGATGGCTGCTACTCGCCATATAGCACAGATGGTGACACGCAAATAGGAACAATAAAAGACTGTCACAAAATACGTTTTCGGCCAACAAGGTCTTTGTCAGAAACAGATGACACACACACACGCTCAAGCAATCGCCATTCACATACACATGATCACAGTCTCTGGCAGTTGGTTGGCTGGTTTCAGCTGCCATGTGTGCGATTTGCGCTCGTGCGCGCACGTCCTTCTTTGTGTGAGTGTGTGTGTGTGTGTGTGTGTGTGTGTGTGTGTGTGTGTGTGTGTGTGTGCGTGATTGATAAGCGACGTCTTCTTTCTATTAACGTACTCACAAATGTACTATGCGCTCACAGAGTAACACGGAATTAATCAAATTATTTGTTGTTAGCAGATATCCTTATAAGACACACACCAAAAAAGTTCTGCATCACCTCGGCTCCGAGAGTTCCCGAACCTGTACAGAAAATTGGAATAGTGATCAACATAAACATCGTTTCCGCCCTTTTTATTACTCATGAAAACCACACATTACATTTTGCACCACTATGCAGCGTGAGCATCATAGGTGGTGGTCCAGATTGCTGTACACACCGGTATCTCTAATAACCAGTAGCACGTCCTCTTGCATTGATGCATGTCTGTATTCGTCGTGGCATACTATCCACAAGTTCATCAAGGCACCGTTGGTCCAGATTGTCCCACTCGAACTCAGGACCTTTGCCTTTCGCGGGCAAGTGCTCTACCATCTGAGCTACCCAAGCACGACTCACGCCTCGTCCTCACAGCTTCACTTTTGCCAGTACCTCGTCTCCTATCTTCCAAACTTTACAGAAGTTCTCCTGCAAACGTTGCAGAACTAGCACTCTTCAAAGAAAGGATATCCTTTTAGTGTTATCGTAAGATCTATACTGTTTTTCTGGAGGGCTCTATCTTTTAACATGGGCTGGGAGCGATTTTGGCGGTCGGCTGGCGACGTGGGTGTCCGTCCCTTATTGTAGGGCCTTCTAGCCTACACGGTTCTGCTCTCGGCTTCTGTTCTCGTTTCTCCCCTCGGAACTGCGTCTGTTTCACGGTGGGAAGGTATGACATGCATTTAGGCGTTCTTGTGTTAGTGATATTCCATTTGTTCACTCGTTGATCGTATTACTTTGGTTAATTTAATTCCAGGACGTATTCGGAGCTATGTGACATACTGCCGGATTTCCAATCATGTCAGGGTTTTCATGGAAGGTGTTGGATTTGCCTGACACCTTACAACACTACATAATTCATGGTATTATGTGTTAAATTCTTCCTAGTCGTCTAATACTGTGTGTATAGGAAACCTGCGTTCTCGGATCGCTAGACAACATTCTAACAAATCGTATTAATGAGTTTTATTGCAAAAAAGTAAATGATAATACTGAAGTTTGAGAATTACATAGATGTGTCGGAAGCAAAGGGCGAAATAGATGTGTCGGAAGCAAAGGGCGAAATCCAAAATAAACAAGCTTATTCAGCACAACAAGTCTAATACAAGCGAGGTAATGAGCTATTACGCATCTCTACGTCTCTAGTCTTGACGCTGCTGTTCGACTGGGCCGTCACCCGGCGGTCGCGGCGCTTATGTTCTCTTCACACAGGGGCCGCTGCTGTCACGTTATCGTCCTGGAGATGGATCGGTCAACGTGCAATTGGCTGACGTCGTGTCACAACCCTCTCTGCTCTGTCTTCCCCGACTGGCGTGCTGGGGCTTGATTTTAGGTTGTATTTGTATTGGTGACTGAGGACGGTGTTCTGAACAATATTACATCATTATTTAATTCAATCGTAGCCTAATAATTGTAATTATTGGAGTCGTATCGTTTTAGGTTGGCTAGTACCTTCAAGTACATGTGCCAAGAGCAACCCATTAATGCTTATCTTTCCTTGGACAGCAGGTCAGGATTTTAAGCGTGTACACATGGACACAAAACGGTTAGTCTATACCGATAGGCGTAGAACACATATAACCATGCATAACAGAGCAGGCAGTAAATTAGGTGACGTGCTTGTGGCAAGAGAAGAAACAACCAACACAATGAAATGAGTATGTATTAAGGTACCAGCGATCACAATAACAGCACTTTTACCCCTAACGCATCGTGTGTTGCATTTCACAATTTTTATGAAAACAGTAAGAAGATACATTAAATGAACTTAATAGCAATAGGCAACAAGTAACGCAAATAATGCTAGTCCAATCGATCTACATTGATTACAGAGTACAGTCTTTGTCACTGTGCATGACTCTTTCCCGTGTAAGATAGGCGATGGCGCACAGCGACTAGGCACAACGTGCAGAGACATGAACAGGCCTTAAAAATAAGTGGTATGCACGTTGAGCACCTCCTGCATTGTCAACAGACAGAGACCTACCTACAATGTTACACTTCTCAACAAGTATGGTTCAAATAGCTCTGAGCACTATAGGACTTAACTGCTAAGGTCATCAGTCGCCTAGAACATAGAACTACTTAAACCTAACTAACCTAAGGACATCACACACATCCATGCCCGAGGCTGGATGCGAACCTGCGATCGTAGCGGCAGCGTGGTTCCAGACTGTAGCACCGAGAACCGTTGGCTCTCAACGAGTAAGGATTATTCATAAGCACCTCTGAGGTTTCAGACGACGACTGCACAAAAATTACAGAACATATGTAAAATAGATATACGTCAGTGGATAGAGTCTCTCTCCAAGTTTTCAAGTCGTATTACAGACCCTCAATATGAACACCGTTTGTGTGACGCAAACCTCAACACATTGACGCGTCATGCATGCTTGCTCAGCGACAGCAGCCAACTTTGGAAATGAGTTCATTAAGTTGTCTACCTGCAGGTACAAACAAATTCGATATGACAATATGGAGTTGAGGATGCGTCTATACGGAATGTTAGAGGTAAAATTCTCTGCATCTAACAGTCTTCCCACAAACAAGTCACACAATTTACTATCTGATGTTTCATGCACGGTCGTAGCTGCACCAGTAAGTGCATTACGACTGTCCTTATAGACTAAACGTTTTGTGTCCATATGTCTTCACTTGAAACACCTAACCTGCTGCCCAGGAGGAAATACGCGTTAATGGCTTGCTCTTGCCATGTACTTGGAGCTGTAGGGCGACAATTATTGAATTATATGAATAAAACGTAAATTAGTTACAAACTACGGCGTGCACACACTTTATTCAACATGTAAACCTCACTACAGATATTCGAATTTAGTTTATAACATGTTCGAGATGCCTGCCATCATTGGTGATGATCAGGCGCAGACGGATAACGGAATTCTGCAAGACCCGCTGAAGTGTCGCGACAGTGATGCTGTCGATGACCTCCTGAATGGCTGTTATGGTTTTGGGGTTACATCTTGTCTTTAATGTAGCCCCACAAAAAGGAGTAGCATGTTTTTAGACTCGGAGACCATAGCGGCCAATCGAGGCATATGCCAGTGGCCTCTGGATACCCTAGGGCTAGAATAAGGTCCCCAAAGTGCTCCCCCAAGACATCAAACACTCTCCTGCTTCGATGTGGTCGATCTCCGTCTTCCATGAACCACATCTTGTCGAAACCAGGGTCACGTTGGATAATGGGGACGAAATCATTTTCCAAAACCTTCACGTACAGTTAGGTAGTCACCCTACCATCAAGGAATATCGCACCTATTACTTCGTGACTGACCATTGCACACCACACAGTCACCCATTGAGAATTAAGAGAATTCGTGATAACGAAATGCGGGTTCTCAGTCGCCCAAATGCAACAATTTTACTTGTTGACGAACTCGTCCAAATGAAAGTGAGCTTCGTCGCTAAACCGAACCATGCATGCGCATACTAATTCCCATCATGCCCCGTGGCCAACCGTGCAGTTTGAACGTCCTAATGCAAACCCTTTAGAAGTTATGACGATTTTATTTCATATAGTTCAATAATTGTCACCCTGCACTTACTAACTCAAAAACATCCCACTCCTAATAACTACAGTCATTATCCTGGATTAAAGTAAATAGTGAAGTACTGTTGTTCAGTACAGTGTCCTCATTCCCCAGTAAATATATCTGAACTTATATCCCTATCGCCCTGTATGTATGTCATAACATGCCTGGTCCCATACTAGTGCGCTCCGCATCAACGTCACAGAGCGTATTACGAATCGAAACTTGGAGAAATGCTGTATCCAATGAAGTCATTTTCCTGTATGACTCGTAGTTTTTGTGCAGTCGCCTTATAAAGCACTAGAAGTACCTATTAATAACCTGTATACGTTACAGACAGTTATTACACTACTGGCCATTAAAATTGCTACAACACGAAGATGAGGTGCTACACACGCGAAATTTAACCGACAGGAAGGAGATGCTGTGATATGCAAATGATTAGCTTTTCAGAGCATTCACACAAGGTTGACGCCGGCGGCGAAACCTACAACGTGCTAACATGAGGAAAGTTTCCAGCCGATTTCTCATACACAAACAGCAGTTGACCGGCGTTGACTGGTGAAACGTTGTTGTGATGCCTCGTGTGAGGAGGAGAAATGCGTACCATCACGTTTCCGACTTTGATAGAGGTCGGATTGTAGCCTATCGCGATTGCGGTTTGTCGTATCCCCACATTGCTGCTCGCTTTGGTCGAGATCCAATGACTGTTAGCAGAATATCGAATCGGTGGGTTCAAGAGCGTAATACGGAACGTCCTGCTGGATCCCAACGGCCTCGTATCACTAGCAGTCAAGATGACAGGAATCTTATCCGTATGCCTGTAACGGATCGTGCAGCCACAGCTCGATCACTGTCAAGAGATGGGGACGTTTGCAAGACAACAACCATCAGCACGAACAGTTCGACGACGTTTGCAGCAGCATGGACTATCAGCTCGGAGAGCATGGCTGCGGTTACCCTTGACGCTGCATCACAGACAGGAGCGCCTGCGATGGTGTACTCAAAGACGAACCTGGGTGCACGAATGGCAAAACGTAATTTTTTCGGATGAATCCAGGCTGTGTTTACAGAATCATGATGGTCGCATCCGTGTTTGGCGACATCGCGGTGAACGCACGTTAGAAACTTGCAATCGTCATCGCCATACTGGCGTATCACCGGGCGTGATGGTATGGGGCACCATTGGTTACACGTCTCGGTCACCTCCTGTTCGCATTGACGGCACTTTTAACAGTGGATGTTACATTTCAGATGTGTTACGACCCGTGGCTCTACCCTACATTCGATCCCTGCGAAACCCTACATTTCAGCAGGATAATACACGACCGCATGTTGCAGGTCCTGTACGGGTCTATCTATACAGAAAATATTCTACTGCTGCCCTGCCCAGCACATTCTCCAGATCTCTCACCAATTGAAAACGTCTGGTCAATGGTGGCCGAGCAACTGGATCGTCACAATACGCCAGTCACTACTCTTGATGAACTGTGGTATCGTGTTGAAGCTGCATAGGCAGCTGTACCTGTACACGCCATCCAAGCTCTGTTTGACTCAATGCCCAGGCGTATCAAGGCTGTTATTACGGCCAGAGGTGGTTGTTCTGGGTACTGATTTCTTAGGATCTATGCACCCAAATTGCGTGAAAATGTAATCACATGTCAGTTCTAGTGTAATGTCTTTGTCCAATGAATACCCGTTTATCATCTGTATTTATTATTGGTGTAGCAATTTTAATGGCCAGTAGTGTGATAAAGTCATTTATTTTTCTACATTTCACAATTATCTCTTATAAAAATAAAGAAATAAATAAAAACGAAACACTTTTCTAAATAAACGCCCTGTACTCATAGCCGCTATTGTGCATGTAATAATATTCTGTGTAGGAGATGCACAACCAAACTAATACGATAGGCTACGTGGTATTTGAAGAGTCCTGCATTCACGTCAAGGTGTAATTGGGAGCGACACCTAATGAGGTCAGGGAAAATAAACCCGCGAGATAGAGAATGGGCGCGCCAGGCAATTGAAACAAGCCGCGAGTAATGAGAGGCCGACAGACTTTTCCAGGGGGCGGTCGCCGGCTGCAGGATTAATTAACTGCGTGCAGCGAAAATGTGGGTCGCCAGAAATGACAGGCCACGCATGACGGCTGCGCAGAGTCGGCGGGACTTTTGTCGCCGGCTGTAATGTTTCAGCTCGCCGTAGTTGCTGCTCAGCCGGGTGTTGTTATTAACGCGACTTCGAAATTACGGGAATTATTGTTCATCTGCCGCAGGCTCTTTCAAATTAACGTCACGTAATGGAGATCTCATTTCGTTTTCAAGAAGGCCGCAAACCGCGCAGTACCAGAAAAAAAAGTGACGTAGTTATGGATCTTAATGAACAGAGAGGTCGGATGTGTTTTAATTTGAATACGAACAACATGGAATGTTCTTTGCACCGTCGTTACGCAACATCAAAATTTTCGCTGCTTCGCACTTTTTATTAATCCAACTTTATCATTAAAGCTGCGTAGAACTCTTTATACTTATATACTTTACTTTAACGACGGAGAGTGCTAAAACAAAACCAATTTTAAAGAAAACGGCGGCTTACGTACGTTATTTAAAGTAAATATTACAGTTACTAGGTGCTTCTCCTCAAATATCCTATCGCCGTAGCGATATATGGACGGAATTGGCGCGCAGCGGCGCTCTAAGTCTCGCATTTCGAACTTCGGCAGTTGCAAGCGTCTTGGGGGTCGCAAACGCGTCAAAAGTTCATGCTAAAAGCTGGCCGTTTTGTAGCGAGAATCTTTCGTACGTCGCTTCTTCATTCAGAGATTGTCTGTCAATAGTCGTGCCTGCCTACAAAAGCGGCGCATCTTTGCCAAGTAGGAAAAAAGCGGGGATCTCTTACTGCAAGACTTCAGCCTTGAGCACAGCCAGCCACTCAGAGTACTTGGTTTTGTGACGGTTCCCAAACCCATGGTCCTCGGAGGTACTTTTGGGACAGCCACCACAAATTGTATACAGCGTGGGTAGTGACCAGGATGTAGCTATGTCTGTTGGCCGAAAAATAATTAATGAAAAGAATTGCGCCAGCTAGAATGAAGAGATAACTTATCTTTATTTCTGACGAAACGTGCACCAGCAATACAAGTCCAAGTAATATCCAAGAGTAATCCGTGTACTGAGCCTAGTCGAATACAATAGCAAATATCACACTGCAATGGCTCCGCTATAAACTCCACGAAAGACTAGCAATAGACAATCGACAGTAGACTGTCCGTCTCGCTGCTGCTGCTGCCTGACAGGAACAGATGAGCCCCTGTGGGTCGGTGAAGCCGGAAGGCTATTCCTCCAAACTGACGGTGCGTGTGATTTGTCCTTACTTCGTGTTTTATGTCCTGTCGGTCTGCCGGGACGGTGTTCTGGACGTGCTGGCAACTCAGCAGTCGCGAAGTAGGTGGGGCCATCTGGTTGCGTTAAGACGCTGAACCCGGTGGCCCAGTGCTCGAAGGAGCGGATTGTCGGACCGCGCATTCTTCTCGTAAAAGAGCCGTGCAGCCGGACGAAACCTGTCTCGAACAATTGGGATGTTGGTTAAGGTCGTCCGACGGGAAGTCCCGAGGGAGGTGCAATGTCAGACGTAGAATCCGGTTCTGAAGTCTCTGGAGCAGGTCAACGTGGGTCGCTGCAGCATTGCCCCAAACCACAGCGGCGTAGTCGATGAGCGGGCGTATGAGTGTAAGATAAAGCGCAACACCCAGTTCTGGCGCGAGCGCAGGTGTCGGATTTAGGGAGGGGTAGAGCTGAGTCATTCTACTCCTGACTTTTTTGACGACGTCGTCGATATGGTGTCTCCATGTGAGCCGTCTATCCAGCGTCACAACCAGGTACTTGGTTGTATAGCCCCAAGGTACGGCAGTTCCCCTGATGGTGATCTGCGGTAGGTCTGCCGGGATATGCATCTTGTTGATGAGGAGGGCTTGTGTCAGCCCCATTGAAGCTGAGGCACCACCTCCTGGCCCACTGACTAAGTGTGTCACCTGCTGCATGCATGTGTCGTTGGAGCAGAGCTGCATTCATGCTTCGCGTGTGCATCGCCTTATCATCCATGTAGAGGGCGAGGTGGACCCTGTCCACAGGCAGCATGTCTGCGGTATATAGGATGTACAGTATGGGGCTGAGAACGGAGCCTTAGGGAACCCCAGCCCTGACCCGGTGGCATGTCGACAGGTCCTCCATGTGTACATGAAAGCTTCTGTCGGCGAGGTAAGATTTTAAGACACAGACATGGGGCAGGGGCACACCAAGGTCCAGAGCTTCAAGAGAAGCCCCTCATGCCACACAGAATCGAACGCCCATGAAACATCCAGGAAGATGGCCCCGAAATACTCCTGTCGTTCGAAGGTATCAAGGGCTTCTTCAACGAGTCGAAGCAGTTGGTGCATTGTTGCGTGTCCAGGGCGAAAACCGGTTCGTCCGGTAGGAGACGGTCTTCCCTGATGTGACGCAGGAGGCGGCAGATGTACCGCCTTTTAAAGGATTTACTGACTGCTGGTAGCAAACTGATGGACCTGTAGCTGCTCAGTAGACGAGGGTCCTTCCGAGGCTTCCGGATGGGGACTACCTCGGCGTGTTTCCCCTCTTGTGGATAGCAGCCAGTGCGGAGGATGCTGTTGAAAAGGCGAGCCAGGTGTTCAGTGTCTGTTGGTGGCATCCGTCGCAGCATTTCATTTGTAAGCTGGTCAGGGCCTCCCGCCTTGCGTTTGTTGAGCCGCCGAAGTTGATCGGAGACTTCAGCAGCATCCACCTCTTCGATATATGTTCGTCACCCGTAGGGGCATCAAGGAACACCAGGAGACATTGAGCAACGAGTCGAACGTGATCTGGATCCATGGGGTCGATGATGGGTTGGAAATTTTGTTCAAAAACATCAGCAATGGCGTTTGCTTTGTCCACCGGCCTTCTGCGATGTTTCTACCAACTTGTAGAGGCGGAATCTTCTGACGCCGGCGGAGGATGAGCTGTGTGGCTGTCCAGGCGGACCATCGCCAACCCGAAGGGGCCAGGCAGTTGGACCATTCCTGATGGCGGTGGTTTGAAATGGCAACTTTTATGTCCCTCCTCATCCTGTTGAGAGCCCTCTTCGTTGCTACATTACACGTCAGCTGCCATTCACGAAAGAGGCGGTTTTTGGCAGTTATCGCCTCCATGAGATGTGGTGGTAGTTGCCGCGATTGGTCAAGTGGGTCAGATCGCGGCCGCGGTGAAGCCTGGAGCACCGCTTGTAGAGCACAGTCTTGGAGGAATCGGGCACAGCCATCAATCCCAACATCGTCTGCGTCAGGTGCATCATGGAGACCCTCTTCCAACAGCTCGTGATACTGGTTCTAGTTGGTGTTCCCGGTCGGGATAACTCTCCGCTTCACTGGCTGGGCATCGACATCGATGTCAAATATAACCGGGATGTGGTCCGAAGATAAGTCATTGCAGGTGCTGGCAGATATAACACAGGGCACCCCCTTAGGCACCGCAATGTCGAACACGTCCGAAGGTCCACCGTTGTTGGGAAAGTGGGTGGGTTCGTGAAGTTCAAGGATGATGGCATTAAACCTCTGGGCTACTCGGACAAGTTTGTGTCCGTGGTTGTTGCTGACACGGGAATGCCATTCGGTGTGCTTTGCGTTAAAGTCACCACCAGCAAAGACCTTTCCAGGTAATGCTAGCAAAGCTTCAACGTCCTGTAGGAGTAACTGTCGGCCAGGCGGACGGTAGACAGCAACAAACGTGTTTCGCCCATGCGAAGTGTCGACAGCTACAGCAGTGGCCTCCATCGCTTGTAGCGGCGGAAGTGCAACTTGATGGTGCACCAGGGAAGTCTGGGCGTTGACTGCTGTGCCACTGCCATGAGTTGTTCTGTCGGTCTGGTAACACACGTAGTTGGCAGCTCGGACATGGACACCAGGCTTGAGAAAAGTCTCGGAAACCAGGCAAATGTCGATGGCCTCATCCCGCAGCAGCTGTCGAAATTCGCCATCTTGGGTGCGGATGCCCTGGGCATTCCACACGCAGACTGTGTCGCCTCGTTGACTACGGGCCATGCTGGGCGGCCAGTGGTCCGGTGTAGATTGCCTGAATGGCTGCACTGACAGCGGCAATGAGTTGCCGCGGGATATCTTTGAGAAGCTCCTGAAGTTCTTGCAGAAGGTGCTTCATTTCGTCCATGCTGGAATCGGCCGCCTGGGATGGTACAGTGGCAGCTCGGGAGTGTTGAGCCGGGCTTGCCACTAAGCCAGCCTGATGTCCATGTTGGAAGTGGTCGTGTTGTCCCTGGTCTTTATCCCACTGCTGTTCAGAGCGCCGCGCTGGTATTTGCGCTGTTGCCCGTGGACGGCAGTCCTTCTCGGTGTTGGTAGCTGTTGCAACAGTGGCCGGCTTCGTCACAGGTACGGAGGCCTGCAGTGAGGAGCCAGAGGTAGTAGCAGCAACAAATCTGACTCCAGGTCTGGCTGGTGCAGGCCGCTTTATTAAACCAAGTCGTTGACCACGGCTCCGTGCCGCAGCCCGTTGGAACCTGGAATATCCGCGTTAGGAGGCCACATGTTCCCCACCACATCCAGCGCATTTGGGCGGTCCATCTGTCCACTGCCGTGTGCAGTCTCGACTAGCGTGCTCCCCTGCACACACTTAACACAGCATGAGGGAAACGTGCAGAACAGCGCCACATGCCCAACCATTTTACAGTTGTAGCATTGCGGTTCGCCCCTATTCGAGCGCAGTTTTTCCGTAGTGACAGGTGTCGCCGCGATCTTCGTGACCTGCCATAGCCCACGGTTGTGTGGGATATCACAGGTGACCACGAGGACCAGCGGAGTCTCCTTTCGGGTTCGTCGAGAGGGTAGGTGGGTTATCGACCGGAGACCAAATCCATAACCAAATCCTCCAGTTGCCGTCGGATGTGATCCAGGCCGTACTTTCGAGGGAACCCTAGAAAGACGATCTTGAGTGTCTTGTCCGTTGCAGAGGGGTATGTGTAGAATGGCTTCTCTTGTTCCCCGAACGTAGCCGTAACTTTTCTGTAATCTTCTGCCGTTTTAAGGCGACCTTATAGAGGTTGGTGCCAGCCGGCTTGATAATGACGTTGTCTTGGCCGACAAGGCGAAGGAGCATCCTGTAGAGGCCGTCGTAGTCCTCCTTGTGTTGGACCACAATGGGCGGCGGCTTGGGTTCTCTCTTCTGAGCAGGCGTCTCCACACCTTCAGCGAGCTCCTCATAGGCGTTTGCCTTCTGAACCGGCGGCGCTGAAGAGAGTTTAGCCTTCCTGGCTGGCCGTTTGACGAGTTCAAACCCTTCATCATCGACGACGACAACGGCCTGTTTCGCCTTTTTGCCGTTGGAGGGGCGCGGGTGGTTCCTGTGGCAGTGGTCGCTCGCCTTTCCGTCGTCCTGACGGCGGCGGGAACGTCATTTCTTGCCGTCGACTAGTCGGCAGCGTAACTTGCAGTGCGTCCGAAACGTATTCCATTTCAGTATCCATATTCGTTGCCACTATCATAGTAGGTGGGGGGCCGGATGGGGCCGCCGAAAAAGCGGGCTTTGCCGGACGGCGATCCGCCACACCCTTCGCTGTACGGACATCCTCTTGCTCCGACATCTCAACGCTGCGTGCGTGAACTCTTACGTGTGTGTGTGTCCGTCTCGGGGCCAGCGCTCCTACATATATGCAAAAGGCAGAGGGAGCTGCGCACCCGAGCTCAGCCATGGCGCAACCTCTTCCGTCGGCGGTAACGCCCTGAGACGCCGACGGCCGCGACAGGAACTGTGGCCAGCGATGTCACGGTCAGGGCGCGCGTGCGCGAGTTGGTTGGTTGGTTGGTTGGTTGGGTCCGTGGATACAACACTGGGTACACATTCAGTTGGCCCCCTCATGCCGTTTACAACGCAAAGGCCCTCTATCTTGTCTCTGTCTGCTGGGCATGGTAGACGTATCCAGACAGCTGTGTTTGATTTGGGCGCAGTCGGCCAGCATCTTTCAACAAAATGGGGAGCTTCAGCAAGCAACGAGATTCGTGTGGCATTTATACGAGTGGAAGCTCTGGTAGTATTGAAGTTACGTAAAATCATGTGCTTTCGCGTTGGCTTTTGTTGTGGACTTGCCGTACAAAATTGAGTTCTGCATCGATTTCAGTTGCTTCAGAACTGTCCTCACGGGCAACTGTCTCTGTATTGACCATCTGTAAATTCAAGTGAGTTACAAAGAGCTCTTTGTAACTCACTCCCCTCCCTAGCAAGCATACTTTAAAACAGTTAGACATGTTATTGGTACGTAATTTTGTCATATGATGTGCGGACGGGATGTTTAATATCCTGACTCGATGAGGCTTCTTAGCCATAACGACTAAATTGTGTATCTGACCTGTCCATTATTTTACTGCTTTTACATTTGTGAATCCATCGTCTTACAATTTTCTCTTGACCATGAATTCTAGAACACGCTTAAATAATTGAGTACTTCAGCTTTGCCCCATTCACTTATGCTGCACACACTTCCCGTGCTTGTCCCCATTTTTCGTAAGAAATTTCAGCACTCCTGGTTAGGTGACGCTGATGAAGTTCTTAGAGATACACAGCGGCGAGGGAGACGTAGTTATAAATTATTTCTTTCACCAAACAAACTCATTGTTTTCATGTTGCTGGGTTGTGTAGGCAACAGACGACAAAAAAATTGTCCTTGCGCAAATCGACTTACAGTGGGCCATTTATTACACTTTGGGGCTGTGTAGTATGATGTCTGCAGTTCTATTTCAACACTCAGTTGTGTTCTGAATAGTCCTCCATTTTTTCAAGTTAGTTCTAGCCATAAAGTTTTCTCCTATCGTCAGCTATCGACTTAGAGTGCATCCTCGTTTCTGTATGCTATTTCATTTGGAGCACTGACCTCCCTAGCTTAATGTCAGGCTCAAAGCCGTACCTAGCGAATGGAACAGGAGGGGAGCTACCCCATCGCCTCCACCCTTTTCCCCCTAGAAAAATATCTACAAAACTTAACTGCCATCCTACCCCACCAAACAGACAGACGTAACAATTCAGCATCAGTCTGAAGAAAGCTGAAGCATGTACTGAATAGTGGCCAGTGGCAAGTACACTCACAGTCGTTTGTCACGTAAGCTGAAAGCTATCACGTAATTCACCGTGAAATTAGCTTGAGCTGCCCTCTTCTAGCTCAGATACAGCAGGAGACACTGTTGGCTAGCCTAGGAGCCGCTGTTATGCAGCGTCGCTATTGGCGTCAATAATTGTCACAATTTTCATGGACTGACCAATCAGTGATGCAGCTTTTCAAGAGTCGTTCACCTGTCATTAAGAAATATTCAGTTGAAAGAAGGGCATCCTATAAAGAACTTCTGCATCTTGCACTTCTAGCAAAATACATCAAAATGGACATGAAAATTCGAAAACACCCTATGAATGTAGCTAGAATTTTATACTGCACGCTGTTTAATATATAAGTATATATATGGCAGTATATCTTTCAATTATCTTCATACAACATATTCCGGACATACTGCCGATTGCATCAGTGGGCAACACATAAGCTAAAATTATTTTCTTTATAGTCACATTTATTTTTGTAGGGGAGAATTGGAAAACAGCATTCAGTTACAATTCCATTGGTTTTTTATTACTCTTGCATATCCAGTTTTCAGCTCCAAATAGTGCATTTGAGTGAGTTATAATCTGACAAACACCCAGCACTACAAAGTGTGCTATCATACGACTTAACTGGTGTAGTGGAGATTAGTGTTAGTATTGGGACAACCATCGTCCCAGTCCAAAGTACCGTTATCCAAGATGGCGGCGATGACGTCATCCAACATGGCGGCGATGATGTCATCCAAGATGGCAGCGATGACGTCATCCTAGATGGCATCTGTGTCGACATTCAAGATGGCGGCCTTTGGCGGAAAGTTTCAATTTCAGCGGGAAAGTGTGACGGCCCCCTCACCTAGAAAATTGCGCGAAGTTCAAATTCCAACAGGATAATGCACCACACCACGCTTATCTCTACTAACCAAAGAAAATCGCTTGAAGATAGGACACTTGGCCTACTTCCACTAACCTAAGTCACCCGATCGCCAATTACTCCTACGAACTGGCGCCAAGTTTTAATTTTGGTGGTAACATAGGTCACTTGGGGTTTCGTAGCTGGACCGAAAGAAGGGGCACTTGTACTAACCTCAGTCGACTCCTCCACCTAAGGATTCGTTGTAAAAATGCACTTTTCTTTATTATTTAGTCAATTTCAAGCAGGTGTGTTCGCCACTGGGTCTGGACTACAACTGGCTTAGTTCATACCGGTGCCTCCAGCGTCAGACCATGACACAAGTACCGTTATTAAAGAAGGCGGTACCAAGTGTGTTCATCACGAGCTCCAGAGCTCAACTGACTTAGTTCATATCGTGGCCATTAGAGGGCGCTACCGTGACGTCGGGTGATGACACAAGATCGTCTGCACTCTCTCCTTCGCGCGTGTAATAACCGGACATGTGCCGTGTCAGCGGCCTGTGAGCGACCGCTGACGTCTCAGATTCAAGCCCTCAGCTTTATACTCGCACTGAACATAGTCTTCTGTAAATATGCTAACGAATCTAACCTATCAATTACCTAAGTAATTCCATTCCAATTTTAATCATATTCAGTAAGTTAATCATCAAGTTCAATACTCAATGATCAAATGAGAAGTTCCACATTTCCCCACTATGAGTGCAGTGTTCATTCATGACCTAGTACCCCCCACCCCTAGAATGCTACACTCCTATTGGCTACTGCATTAGTCATGTGATTCGACTTCATAGAAACTAGGACTTGGAATCAATTTTCACTAATGCCACACCCAGCTGGACTTGGAATCAAATAGTTAGTCTCCACAATGATCCTCAACCCCCTTACCGACCCATGTTGGCGGGCTAATGTGTACTAACGTGCACTAACCTGTACTAACGTGCACAGCCCATGACATGATGTCATCCAAGATTGTGGGGCGAAATGGGGTGAAAACAGATGTGAACACAAGTCTTTATTTTGCAGGCAGTGTCTCCACCAGGAGATTTAGTGTCCTCCTGACCTAGCACACATTACTGCCACCAGACTGTACTGTCATCCCTCCTGTGACCTAATCCCAGATGGTGGTCTGTAGTGGCGAGAATGGTGCCAAAATGACTCAGCTGCTCTGGGTTTCTGGGGAGAGTAAAGAAGGAGTGAACTGTATTTATTTTCGAACATCTAACATCGAATATATTTATCACACTGGTACAAAACACATGCTTGAGGTCGCGCCACGCAGCCCAGATATCTGTAAACAATCCTAAATAACGCTCTCCAGAAAAGTAAACAACTCCTAATTTACTCAAATAATTTAAGCACAGACATTCAGACTCGCGCTAAATAACGCAGCACAGTGATGTGTAGACACGCTCAGTACACGTAAACTGTCCAAATAACTCATAGCACAGCCTACAGACCTGCTCGCAAAATAATCCAACAGACACACAACCAACGTACGCAGACACCACCCCCTGTCCACTAGAGCGCGTCAAACCACACACAGCTGTCCACAGGCATGACGTGGATACATCCCTTTCCCTACTTGACACTAGAGGAATTCCTATCCAAATACGAGTTCACCTAGACACCGATTGATGACAGGATCGGACGCGGGCAAAGACTCACTACAAAGTGAAGACGCTCCAAGTTTTGCTGTGCGTGTGTGCTATTGATGCAGCCGACGCAGGTGAAAGTTGCGTCTATACAGTTTCCCTTATACAGACGTGCAGCCCCCATACTCGAGACACCTCAGGCCAACATTGTCTTTACCGTGGATGGCAGAATAGCACAGGCTGCTTCCATCTATTGGAACATACGTGACGTGTTCAGCTGTGCGTACCAGCCTCAGCATGGCTCACGCCGTGTCTCCCAGCGAAGCGTCTGTGTGGCGGCTAGCCATCTAACAATGTCCCAACGTTACTATTACGTCACATGGCTTTGCAAAAAAAAAAAAAAAAAAAAAAAGAAAGCCAAGTCGACCTCTCGGGAATTGCATAGCGTCCCAGAAATAATTAACGCTAGCTTTCTAGATGCCTCAGCTTGTATGCACGGAAATTTCTACCATAACAGAACCTGTTTATGAAAATAACATCGAATTCACTCATTCTAGAGCTCCTAACGTCTTACCCCTCCAGATTTCAACATACGCAAACGTTCCTTCCGCTATGCACAGATCCCTATATCCCAGCACAAAAGTCAATCGAGTAATCTGATTCGCTCTTATCGAATTTACACACCGAATTACTTATGCCGCCGGTATCGAAGCACCATCCACCTATTCTATCTGGGGCTTTCAGCTGTTATTTTACACGGATCGCTAAATTTCACTGACAGTTAAACGTACAAAATTGTTTTCACATTATCAAATACATACCAGACTTACAAGAATACTGGAAGCCAGGAAGATATTTACCACTGTAACTACAATTAAATATTACCATTGCTGCTACAGTCTGACACCAAACACTGTATAAGTAATCTCTCCTCTTGATGACTGTGCTTCAGTATCTATAGAGCATATAATTTTCCACTTAAATACTCTCACTCATACCCTCGTCCTTATCAATCTGCTCAATCTATCCGTCCCTCACGACCGAATATACAACGAAATGGGGGAAATTGTGGAAGTACTTGCGCATCTTCTGGTTCGTGCCGAACAATTTGTAGATGGGGCAAGTATGCGGCAACTAGAGGAATCCAGGAAAACGTTGGAATCGAAACGTAGGGAATCAGTGAGGCAGTCGACTCACGAGTGATACATGTGAGTTGACGTATTTGGTGCTTTTCAGGAGGACAGAGAACTATTCACCTCTACACTTACTTGCATCTGCGCTAAAGGATAACTGAGAGTGGATGGGTCGATCGATTGAGATAGAGCTGTAACAAGGTACTATTTAATGGATGGCTGATTCATCTTAGAGGAGGAGAAGTTGCTGGAGGTCAATTTTTTTCCAGCGTTCTGTCCGGATACATCAGTCACGTGACATAGCCTGCGATCTACTTGTATACAGCCACGTGTTCCGTATGTGGTTTAAAGCATTGTCTACTTGCGATCGTTAACTTTAGGCCTGTCGGTCATGAGAAAAATGGTTCAAATGGCTCTGAGCACTATGGGACTCAACTGCTGAGGTCATTAGTCCCCTAGAACTTAGAACTAGTTAAACCTAACTAACCTAAGGACATCACAAACATCCATGCCCGAGGCAGGATTCGAACCTGCGACCGTAGCAGTCTTGTGGTTCCAGACTGCAGCGCCTTTAACCGCACGGCCACTTCGGCCGGCGGTCATGAGACTTTCATCTCATGTGTGATGAAACTTGACACAGTCCTCTAAACGAACTTTCATTTATGCGACCTCCTCTGTCGCATCTAGGGTATAAAATCGTCATAACTAAGTTAGCGATAGGAGCTTGTGAGGCACTGCAATCCCCATGTATACAATTGCCTGATACATGTCGTGCTTAGAGAGTTCGTGATGGAATGACTTGTAATGCCTTATGCAGGCATGGTACAATTTCTGAACCGTGATCAGATGTGAACAGTTGACGCTATGCGTCTCCGCAAAGCTAAATTGAGCTCGTATCATGCAGAGTGATCGTTTTACGGAAATAGTTTGCTTTTAGTTTTACGGTTCGATAAGATAGTTCATCGTAGAGAAATCAGGAAGAAGGAAGTATGTCATGCACTTGAAATATATATCTCTCAATGCAATATTAACTACGCTACATTCCATACGACTGATAGGTCAAAAACGTAGGCGATCTAACATTATAGGCCCGTTTTAAGTGCGCAACGTTGTAGCCTTAGGAGTGTGCGTGTTTATGTTCTCTCTGTTACCAATACCTTCCAGGTACCGATCCTAGACTCTAGAACAACACTTTAGAGTTGACAGCTTGCTTGATTTACGTAAAAATGTGTCGAACTCCATGCGTCTAGAACTACATCGCGTATAAAAATTAATCCTTTCTTGTTCTTCTTAACTGTCTGCTATTACATTACGGCACTATGAAATCTGTTACTATACATCGATAAATAGTGCTAAGCTCCTCGACATAGTCACATCTCGAGAAAACTGGCGCACTTGGACGGGTTAGGACTCGGAAAGCTCTACTCATTCACGAGACGTGGAGTGTAGCGGTCTTCTTCTTCTGATCGGTTGCAGATTAATTCGGTAACGATGCTGCATGGCAGGTTGGTCAATGACAGTGTGAGGATGGCTTTCAATTTTATCCTAAGACAGGGAGAATGCTATGTGACTCCCATACACAGAGATATGGATTGCAAATTAAGTACTACGCTCGAGATTTTAGAAATATGTAGAGCGCTGTCTGGTGTACTTTGATGATTCATGTGTTCGAGAATTAATAGTGAATGGGCGTACTGAGCGGCGATCTGTCCAAGTTCGCAATTATACTCGCAATGTAGAGAAGGGATGGTTTAGCTATGATACTGAAATTGGGGAAATATGCTGTCAAATGATTGGCCGGTGTTGGAGTTACTGTAAAATTGATAACATTGTTCGGGCTATCAACTGTGTTGCTTAATATTACAGTACATGGGCGGTGTCTTTTCCATCCCATCTGTGCATTGATGCGCCGTTGGTTACCACATAATGACTGACTGACAAGTCTTGTTTCAGCTGGGGAATGAGTTTTGTGGATGGGTGACAGCTTCTGGTGGTTACCAGTAGCGGAACAGTGATCGCGTACATGAGTGCAAAATGAGCAATCACTCCAAATGGAACGCACAGCCATCATCTATTCCTTCATTGTGACAGATGAGTTTGAATGTAGTGGTCGTCAATAGCTTTCGGACATCAGTTTGGAAACTCTCCACAACGCAGCCAAAGTCTTCTACTTTCCCGCTCCGGTCGCAGGTTCGAATCCTGCCTCGGGCATGGTTGTGTGTGATGTCCTTAGGTTAGTTAGTTATAATTAGTTCTAGGCGATTGATGACCTCAGAAGTTAAGTCGCATAGTGCTCAGAGCCAACCATTCTACTTTCCTTATGTTGTAAGTGTCTTTTCTTTAAACTCATCCACCGTGAGTCGCGTGTTATCGTAGTTACAGTAACAAAATCATTTACACTGTGCGATGTCCAGTTTTCTGGTAGAGGCCGTCGATCAGAGCGTCTTAATGTCAGTTTAGAACCTGCCACAGGCATCGAAGTCGTGGCAGAAAAAAAGGAAATGTTTGGTGCTGTACGAAAGCGTGTTAGAAAAGAGAGTTTCAAACAATTAAACAGGACTAGAGGGAACGCCTCGTACGAACATTCGTCTAGAGTATAGGTGAACAAACTTTAAAGTGGTCTCTGCGGCGCCTGTATATTTAAGAGGCTCGTGTCATAGAGACAGCATCAGCATCAGTAGCAGTAGCAGTTTGGTGTGAGGGACTGGGTACACCTCTAGGAATGTATGGATGGCTGCACGCTACGCTATCCTGGGGAAGTATTGCACGCTCATCGATCCCTAGACTTGAAATAAGTTGAGCTTTTATAGTTCGTAATTTTTCTATGTGGGGGGGTAGAGTATAAAGATGATATGATGTTTGGCTGATTGATTTGAATGGACGTGGATCTGTAGTACTTGTATCTAATATGAAACTTGAATGATGAAAACACGCTCCTGTTGCAGTGAATGTGGTCGTTCTATTTCTTCATGGAGTGCTGAGTGTGTTGTATATGTCCTTCTCCGGCTTCTGCTCAGTTCCGACTTAAATTGGAGCGATCACATGTGCGAAGCTGTAGAAATGGGTGTGGCTAAAAGATGTGTAGCGTGTAACTAAAACCATGTTGTAATTTTACTGTAGCAGATACGTTCGAGGAAGGTGACTCGTTATGAGATATGAGAGTGCCTGAAATATGATTCACTTGTGGCTGAGAGCACACGCAAGTATGTGCTTGAGTGGAAAGACCAGATTACCAATGATGGACATGATTTCTAGCGGATAGTGTAACACTAGAGATTTGTGAAGCTAGAGTACATTTTCTTACGAGCTCAATCCGCACATGAACTAAAACTACTGGTTGTGTCCCTCCTCAAATAGTCATCGCCTATAACTCAGTGAGTATATCATAGAACGTGTTATATGGTATTGAGAGCGAATGCGCTGGAAATAGTATATAAATTATCCGTTTAAGGGAGTGGCAAATACGTCTTAAATACTACGTTCCTTAACCAAATAACTTTCAAAATGTGGCAATTTCATCCCGAGTGTGCATCGTCGGATTACACACTCCTACGATCACCGTCACGGTACTTGTCGGGAAAAAACTACCTCATTCAGAGGTAATGTCGTACCGCCATTTGTAAAATCGGGTATAGCTTTTAACCTGGATACTTGTCTCCATATGTAGAACTAAGATCGCTTGTGACAGTAACATATGGTAGTTGCTGCAATCAGGTTTTTTCTTTAACATCTGGCCGATTACGTCTCTGTTTCTAAGACACGGTAGTAGCAGCCGCTGGAAGAAATCTAAGAGACATGCACACAAATCGTTGTTTTTGGGTCAGCATTATTTCCTATAGTAAGCAATCATCCATTAACGAAGTAGTATAGTTATTAGTAGTGGTGGGTGCGTGATATGTTCGCATTTTAGCATAAAGTTTAAAAAATTTGTTTTGTCTAAAGGAAATGACTATGTCTGGTCGTAAGGAGGGCATGGATTTTGTTGGGACTTGGCAAGACAGCTAAGCCACTATGAGGTAGCCGAAAGGCACGCGTTTAAGCTCACGTAGGCTGGCGTGAGGTCTGGAAGAGTTAAAGGAGTTGAGTCTAGTAAAAAAAGTACGTAGCTTCTGGAATACTTAACTTTAATCCATAATTGGTAAACATCGGTCTGACGGTACATGCATCACAAGATAAATAGCAAATGATAATGGCGCCTTGCTAGGTCCTAGCAAATGACGTAGCTGAAGGCTATGCTAACTATCGTCTCGGCAAATGAGAGCGTAATTTGTCAGTGAACCATCGCTAGCAAAGTCAGCTGTACAACTGGGGCGAGTGCTAGGACGTCTCTCTAGACCTGCCGTGTGGCGGCGCTCGGTCTGCAACCACTGATAGTGGCGACACGCGGGTCCGACTTATACTACCGGACCGCGGCCGATTTAAAGGCTACCACCTAGCAAGTGTGGTGTCTGGCGGTGACACCACAGATTTGACTTGGAGTACTGCGATAGCAAAGAGAAGAGTATATCGAGTCATAAGAAAGGTATTGATATTTATAGTTTGAGAGCGACTGCCGACAGCATGGTGTATTTAAGATACTTGGCTCATTGTCGAATGATGTTCAATTGAGACCGCGATCGTAAGATGGGCGGCTTTCGTGATCAAGTGGAAATTTGAGAAGATTGAGTATGGAGGTGCGTTTGCACTGGACCGTTATTCGCTCCCATGTAAATTGTTCCGTTTACTCCTTCTGCACATTTCGCGCCATTATTTAGTTGAGAGAAGATCGATTGTGGTGTGTGCCTTTGGCATGTGGAGGACATGGTCGTCTGTTCCCTAGACATGCGAAAGACCTTAGTTGGCTTGTAAATTACAAACGCAGTTCCTGATGGTCACTCATCGAATCATGTCCGCAGTGCTACTGCCTATCACCGTATGAGGCAATCCTGTCCCATGGTGAGCCACGGCACGATATATCCGGATAACTTTGGATTACCGTCCTTTACGTGGCTTCCGCAAGTCCAGGTTGTGCAGCAGGCTCGTAACAGGAAGATCTGGACGCTGTGCCGCAAAACGCACCTAAGCGTCACCACCAGATCACCGCCACTACTCGCTGCGTAGGCGGCTCTGCTTACACCACAGACTGACGGATACCCAAGGATACAACCATAACTGAACTACAGTGGCATCGAACAACCAATGGAAGGCACAACATGCTAATGTTAACTCCACCACATTCTGAAACTTAAGGCAGCTCTGTTAATATTTGTGAAGGCCCGAAAGAAGATCGCACGCTTACAAGAAGCACTACTTTACACACAATTATAATATCCTTGTGGCAACTTCGCGTTGGACATGTACTGGATACAACTGCCACTATAGTTTATTACTTATATGGAATTGGCATTCGTGCTGAAATTATCATCTTACAACTCCTCGGGATTAGTCGCCCATCGCCTTCTGCTGGGTTGTACAGTTTTCGAGTCTGTTCTACGACAGTTTGAACTTGAGCAACACCATAGCGGAGCTCAAATTACGTACACGTAAATAAAAGCTATGTTTGTATCCAAATGGGCTACAAAGGTTTTTAGTATTCTTCCATAGCAGCACAAACAAAGTTTCGATACTTATTTTTCCCAGTGGCAAGGCCACGTAAATCCAGGTCTGGGGAGCCCAGATATCAGCCTTAGGTTTACTGGAAGATTATGGATAACTGTAAGACGCGCAGGAAAGACTTCACCGACAAGGCACTCGTTTGATTCGTTCTTCAGTATTCTTCGTCCGTCTACGATCATTTAGCCGAGCTGGGTAGGCGCGTAGTCTATGAGCGCCATGCCACGGTTCGCGCGGCTCCCTCCGTCGAAGGTTCGAGTCCTCCCTCGGGCATGTGTGTGTGTGTGTGTCTGTGTGTGTGTGTTTCAACCTTAGCGTAAGTTAGTTGAAGATATATTAAGTAGTCTGTAAGCCTAGAGACCGATGACCTCAGCAGTTTCGTCCCATAGGAATCTACGCTACTGGCCATTAAAATTGCTACACCAAGAAGAAATGCAGATGATAAACGGGTATTCATTGGACCAATATATTATACTAGAACTGACATGTGATTACATTTTCACGCAGTTTGGGTGCATAGATTCTGAGAAATCAGTACCCAGAACATCCACCTTTGGCCGTAATAATGGCCTTGATACGTCTGGGCATTGAGTCAAACAGAGCTTGGATGGCGTGTACAGGTACAGCTGCCCATGCAGCTTTAACACGATACCAAAGTTCATCAAGAGTAGTGACTGGCGTATTCTGACGAGCCATTTGTTCGGCTACCATTGACCATACGTTTTCAATTGCTAAGAGATATGAAGAATGTGCTGGCCAGGGCAGCAGTCGAACATTTCCTGTATCCAGAAGGGCCCGTACAGGACCTGCAACATTCGGTCGTGCATTATCCTGCTGAAATGTAGGGTTTCGCAGGGATCGAATGAAGGGTAGAGCCGCGGTTCGTAACACATCTGAAATGTAACGTCCACTGTTCAAAGTCCCGTCAATGCGAACAAGAGGTGACCGAGACGTGCAGCCAATGGCATCCTATACCAACATGCCGGGTGATACGCCAGTATGGCGATGACGAATACACGCTTCCAATGTGCGTTCACCGCGATGTCGCCAAACACGGGTGCGACCATCATGATGCTGTAAGCAGAACCTGGATCCATCCGTAAAAATGATGTTTTGCCATTCGTGCACCCAGGTTCGTCGTTAAGTGCACCATCGCAGGCGCTCCTGTCTGTGATGCAGCGTCAAGGGTAGCCGCAGCCACGGTCCCCGAGCAGATAGTCCATGCTGCTGCAAACGTCGTCGAACTGTTCGTGCAGGTGATTGTCGTCTTGCAAACGTCCCCATCTGTTGACTCAGGGATCGAGAAGTGACTGCATGATCCATTACAGCCATGCGGATAAGATGACTGTCATCTCGACTGCTAGTGATACGAGGCCGTTGGGATCCAGTGCGGTGTTCCGTATTACCCTCCTGAACCCACCGATTCGATATTCTGCTAACAGTCATTGGATCTCGACCAACGCGAGCAGCAATGTGGCGGTACGATAAACCGCAATCGCGATAGGCTACAATCCGACGTTTATCAAAGTCGGAAACGTGATGGTACGCATTTCTCTTCCTTAAATGAGGCATCACAACAACGTTTAACCAGGCCATGCCGGTCAACTGCTGTTTGTGTATGAGAAATCGGTTCGAAACTTTCCTCATGTCAGCACATTGTAGGTGTCGCCACCGGCGCCAACCTTGTGTGAATGCTCTGAAAAGCTAATCATTTGCATATCATTGCATCTTCTTCCTGTAGGTTAAATTTCGCGTCTGTAGCTCATCATCTTCGTGGTGTAGCAATTTTAATGGCCAGTAGTGTACTATCCTTATCAAATTAGTTGACGGATGAGATGAGAAAGATTTTTAGTAAGCTTGAGCGAGTCACGAAAAAGCTCAAAAAATTGCAGTCGTAAACATTACACGACGGACAATATTAATTTCGGAATGTCTTATCCACAAAGCTCCGAGAGAGCGCATTGCAAATCATATCAATAAACATGTTATGTTGTGAGTATCCTACATCCTCACACGCAATATTATTTACTATTTTGGCATATTAAGCTTACTATTTAGTTTGGCATCAGTTTGAATATCGACAGTCATGCGTCAACTGCGGTTAAGCTGTATCCAGTAGTAAAATTTATATCTGCCAGCTGACAGTGTTTTTTGCAGTACCGTTGTTATCTAGTTGTGCGCTCGCTTGGCGTGACATTTGAATCATCGTCAGTTGGTTGGGAGCGTTCTTAAGATCCATACTTGTTTAGGCGTGTGTTTCTCGTAATAATCGGGTAAAATTACAGTCATGTTGATAATATGTCCATTTAATTATTCGCGCAGCGCTTATACTACATCTGAAGTTTACTGAGAAGTTTATGCTGTGTTGTGGCATAGTAGCTGATTTTTCTACACCAATGAGGAGGCTGAATGGGTTCTTGAAGAAGGAACAATGTCGATGGTAAATAATACGTTTTGTGATCCATCAGTAATCGTTATCAATTAAATCCTTTGCCGTTCATTTCATAATGTGCTACTGAAGGAATGCACATGATTGGCCGAATGGGGAAACGCTTGTGGAAAAAAGTATCTGAGTATTGTTGGTAATATCTTTGTGGAAGTGTCCCATATGATTTTGGCAGTTTTTGGGCACTGTTTATAAAGGAAGTCTTCGGAGATGTGATCAAATAGCCGACAGGAAGAAACACTAGTGTGAATTAAAAAGTTCAGCAACCCATCCCAGTGTCATTCGTTACAACGTTGGACAGATTCAAAAATTGAGAACTACACGCTTTTGTTCCATGAGCTAGAAACGATTTTAATATTCCTGGAATTATTTATATTTTCGTGTGTGAAGTAATAGTATCAAGAATTTCTGACGGATGCGTTAATAGTGGCCTCACTGTTGAAAACGACGGCTACCCTTTCGGCGTAGCGGATGTGCACCATGTGCTACAAATGGCAGCCCTCTGTGTTCAGTATAAACAAATTTTGTAAATTTCGTTGAAAATGTGAGCTGTTAAACACTTGGTCCGGAAGCGAGTCCATTGACTCCTCGATGTAGACGAAAGCGTTAAACAACTATGGTATAAACTTCAGTATAGGATTCGCGATGAAACGAATCTTGCGGTATTAGAGAGTACTCTTCCTGTTCTATTTGCTTGTTGGAAGGCGAATCATTATTTTACACCCAACAGAATTCGTACCATGTCTTTTCTGTTATTAAATGGTTCTAACTTTGTTTTCAAACTCAGATGTTCACGTAAAGTTTTAATATTTCCAGCAACAGCTCTTTCATATCCCACCGTCCCTATGAACGACTGCTCTCTGTCCCTATAAACGACTGCTCTCTGATTAACAAGATTTTTTTTCACCTTTTCCATTTCTATGTCGTAACTAAGGGCCTGTCATTCACTAAGTTGGTGGCTCTAGGTGACCTTTTCAGATGAATCGTATTTTATGCTCTGAAACGTCTGAATGCAAACACTCTGCAACTATGGTCGGAAGGGTCCAGGCCAGAGGAGGGAGCGTCGTGGTCTGGGGAATGTTTTCACGGCTCTGGATGATCTTGTCATTGTAGAAGGCACAATGGGTCAACAGAAGTAGGCCCCCATCCTTGGAGACAATATCCACTCCAACAAGCAGTTTGTTCTTGCTAGGCACGATTGCATCAGTCAGCTGGACAATGCGACGTGCCACACAGCTCGCAGTGTACGATCGTGGTCCGAAGGAGGCCAGGATGTTTACACCGCACTCCTCTGGCCACCAAACTACCCGGATTTAAACCAGATCTAGAATCTGTGGTATCACGTCGCTCGGGCTGATCGCCCCGAGAAACCTAGCGCAGCACCCCACAGCACTGGCTACCTTCCAGAACCTCCCTGACTCTCTTCTCGCATCTCGCAGTGGTCCGCACTGCAGAAGTTGGTGTTCCACGCTTTTGACGGATGGTCACGTTAATGTGACTGAACAATGTATAAAAAGTGGATGTAAAACATCCAAACGTCCTACATGTAACCCTCCGACACAAATTTAACGCTCTTTGACAGGACACTTTAGTATTTGACTTTTAGTGATTTTAACAACGATTCTCACGTACGCTAAGGAATGAGACACTAGAAGCCCCTGTATACCAAACTGTTATCCAGATTATTTCTTCGTAGTACACAATAGAACCCTCATGCCTGCATGAAAACGTGCCTGGTCAACTCGTCAACCTTAATTTTCATTCTACCTTACTGGGTTACTGGAAATAATAAGCTTTTTGTTTTATTTTGGGGGATTATTTATGCTGAAGAGGCAAAAAAGACACCTGAGTTCAACGGCCGGCAAATAACGGTTTTTTATTTCGTTTATTCACAACTTATTTGTTATTTTTGTGGAGGATCCTTCAAAGGCCCTGAGCACTATGGAACTTAAGTTCTGAGGTCATTAATCCCCTAGAACTTAGAACTACTTAAGCCTAACTAATCTAAGGACGTCACACACATCCATGCCCGAGGTAGGATTTGAACCTGTGACCGCAGCGGTCGTGCAGTTCCAGACTGTAGCGCCTAGAACCGCTCGGCCACCCATACCCGTGAGGAGCCTTCATTTACCGCCTTGAAAGCAACTTTACGCTCTTCCTGTAAACCTTTTCCTGAGAGAAGAAGTTGTATCTTTTTTATTTTCTATAAACATTTCACAAAAAAGGAAGGCCATGTGTGTTAAGCGCCGATTCCAGGTGATGCACCAGTCCCGGATCTGTAAGTCGGACGGCCTTGCATGTGGTTGATAGGCAGTTTCCCACATCCCATTAGGCGGGCTGGTACCGAAATACCGCCTCAGCTATACGAGTCTCAAATGTTTAGAAAAGTTTCGGTAAATTTAATATGAACTATAACAATGATCCTCACGTACGCTAAGGAATGAGAGACTAGAAGCCCCTGTATACCAAACTGTTATCCAGATTATTTCTTCGTAGTACACAATAGAACCCTCATGCCTGCATGAAAAGGTGCCTGGTCAACTTGATGTGAACACGCACGCGTCTATGGTACACATACCAACCCGTCCCCGGAGGTGACATGGTAGCGTCGGGAGAACCAACTGGCCCCTAACCATGCCACACCAGTTATTAACCATTCCGATCCTTTGCCGATGCGGGACAATGTCACAAGAAAAAGAAGAAGGAAGAGGCGCTCCAGAAATGCTCAGTCGACTCCAGCGACAGGCGCTAAACGGCACTCGCCCAAGTACATCACGTGAGAACACCATGTTATCAGAGAAATTCGAACTCGCGCAGAGGCTTCGTAACAATCGTCAATCGTTCTTCTTCAGGACCGTTCGCTACTGCAACAGGGAAGAGGGGAAGAGGCGTCACTGACAATGGTACACAATTACCATCCGCCACGCAGCGCAATGTGACTTGAGGAGCCATGATGTAGATGTAGATGTACCTTCCTGCTGCTCGTTTTCCATAAGGATATAGATTATCAGTGTCCGTTCTTGGGACATTCGCTCAGGTTCACCAGCAGCCAAGAAAGAAGCGTTCCGACATTCGCTCGGCGTACGTTCGTCAGAATGTCCACAATCAATCTAATGGAACTGAAGGCGCATTTCTCCAGAAGTTGCCCGTGCGCAGTCAATATGACAGGCGCTGTCGAAGAGAAATTCCCGCGGTTGCGCGTGCAGAGAGAAGCAGGGGCAGGCGAGTCCATAAAGTATTCGGCTCGGGCATTCACAGCTCCGCGAGGCGCTTGCTTGATATCGACACCCGACACCGATTCAGGCAGGGCGCTTAAAGAGAAGGAGAGAGGCGAGGGAGGCGCCACGTCCTGTCTAAGCTGCCGCACCGAGCCGCCGTTCTCCTCGTCTCCAGCTTCAGTGCTGACGATCAGTCTCACCAGATAAGTGCTGCAATGCGACTGAAGATTTGGCAGTCCTAGGACAATGCAACGATGTCATTAGCATTTTTATTTATATCAAAGTATGCAGATGACACCGGTTTCCTAGCGCTCTAAGCTACACTCTAGAAATCGCAAAGATTCCTCCATATTCACCCTACTAGGGACCTCCTGGTCTAACCAATGGCCTCTCAAGATAAACCCACCCAAAAGCCAGGGATAATTACGGGAAGAATCACTCGCAGATTCCGCGCTCATGATTTCCATCTACTTACCAACACACTACAAAATTTCGTACTAAGACTCACGGGCAAATAACGTGGAAATTCCACTGATAACCATCCAACAGAAAGCCAAAAATAGATAACAACTGCTAACTGGCCGTGATTGGGGATTGCAGCATTCGACTATTCTCCATCCTCCCCAAACATTGAACAGATCTATCCTCTAATACGTAAAAATGGATATCCACTCTACCTAACTTCTGGCAGTCCCTTCAAAGCCATGCACTTCAACCTCACTTCCTGCAAACGTTTACCTTCCGCCCCACATGTATCCTTTACCTTCTCACCTCTCCCCTCTCACATTGCTCACCTCAGTACGAGCTACGTACACCGTCCGTAAACTCGACTCCAACACTGTTACTGTCTCCTCTTAATTCCCAGTCTCGATACGCTTCTGCTGCTTTACCGACACATACTATCTACTCTGTACCTACACACTCTCTACATCCTGTCCCAACGAAACTTCAGACGTCTCTCTCCCCCTACTAAAACTCATCCCATCCTGTTCCACCTCACTGGGGCTACACATTCTCACTCGCCTTTCCCTACGTATTTAGCCCTTCATGTTATGGCCCTACCCACACCCTGAACTACTCCAACTTTCTATATTCCAAACATCCACTCCATAGTTACTACTGAATGCGCCACTATACCTATACCCACACATTACTATCCTACCAAACTCGTAACGTTTCCCCCACCAAAACAAACAACGTTTTCTTAGTGCAGGTCCTTCAGGTTTTACCGAAACTGTAGTGAACATTTTCTGAGATCACCGTTCCTACAAATACATTATTACTGTTTTTATTTTACTTTTAGTTTTTTCCCCGTTTAAGCTTTTTTAAGAATACAGTCCAGTTTATTTTGCATAAAAGACTTGAAAAATTAATCCTTTCACAAACTGTAAAATAATAATAAGTATCTCACCCAAATAATTTATTGTTGTCATCGCGTGTATTTATGAATACTCAGGCTGAGTAACGTGCTAATTGTACCCGTAACGGTCTATCCCTCTCCCCCTCTCCCCTCCCCCCTCTCCCCTCCACCCTCCTACATGGGCCGACAAAAACATCAAAGTTAAACTAATAATGAAGAATTCTCATCTAGGCAGCGTACAAAATCTCTGAGAGGCCGTGGTCATTTCCATTTAAGTTGAAACAGAACACTAACTATACTTAACCTATTGATGTAAACACTTCTTATGAGTTATGACATTCTTTACCCTTATCTGCTTACATTCATGACAATTACTCATAAATAAGAGTCTTACAGTTTGAAAAACGGAAATCAAAAACGTATCTCAGACAAGATTAGATTAGATGATTAGATTAGCTTTTAGTTCCATGGATCCCTGCTGAGGAGATCCTCGTGGATGTGGAACATGTCAACTTTTTTTAAAGCTGAAATAACAATAATAATAGTATGAATATATACAATACATCATTTGTTTCTATTAAAAAATTCGTCAGTGGAGTAGAAGGAGTTGGCCATTAGTAAGTCTTTCAGTCTCCTTTTAAACTGATCTTTATTTGTAACTAAATTTTTTATGTTTGCTGGCAAATTATTGAAGATGAATGTTCCTGAGTAGTGGACCCCTTTTTGAACTAAAGTAAGTGCTTTTAAGTCCTTGTGCAGAACATTTTTGTTCCTGGTATTGTATGTATGAACTGAGCTGTTTGTTGGAAAAAGAGATATATTATTTAGGACAAATTTCATTAAGGAGTAAATATACTGAGAGGCAGTAGTTAGTATACCCAGTTCTTTGAAGAGGTTTCTACATGACGTCTGTGAATTTACTCCACAAATAATACGTATTACACGATTTTGGACTCTGAAAACTTCTGTTTGGCTTGAAGAGCTACCCCAAAAAATTATACCATATGACATTATGGAATGAAAGTAGGCAAAGTATGCAAGCTTTTTCATTTTTATGTCACCTATGTCAGCTAACACTCGAATTGCAAATACAGATTTGTTAAGGCGTTTCTGCAGTTCTGTGGTGTGTTTCTCCCAACTGAATTTATTATCAAGTTGTAATCCCAGGAATTTAAGATCGTCAACCTCTTCTATCTGCTCTTCTTCATACTTTATGCATATGCTGGGTGGCAACCTCTTACAGGTTCTGAATTGCATATAGTGAGTCTTTTCGAAGTTTAATGTCAGTGAATTGGCTTTGAACCATTTATTAATATCCATGAAATACTATTTATTGCAATACTTGTGTCATCTGCAAGAAAAAACGAACTCTGCTTCTGGCAGTGTAGCTGATGAGAGATCATTAATGAACACAAGAAACAGCAATGGCCCTAAGAGGGATCCTTGTGCGACACCACATGTAATTTCTTCCCATTCTGATGATGACTTAATTCACTATTCCCTTGCACTGACACCCTTTGTTTCCTGTTAACGAGGTATGACTTGAACCATTCTGCAGCACTGCCTGTTACACCATAGAAATCTAATATATTTAAAAGGATGTTGTGGTTCACACAATCAAATGCCTTTGACAAATCACAGAAAATACCTGCTGCTTGTAATTTGTTATTTAATGAATTAAGCACATTTTCACTGTAGGTGTAAATAGCCTTCTCGATATCAGAACCCTTCAGAAATCCAAACTGTGTTCTTCATAATATGTTATTTGTGGTCAGATGGTTGAGAAGCTGCCTGTACATTACTTTTTCTAAATTTTTTGAGAATGCTGGCAAAAGTGAAATCGGTCTGTAGTTTGATGGTATCTCTTATTCCCTTTCCTGAATAGAGGCTTAACATTTGCATATTTTAACCAGTCAGGAAATGTCCCAGTCATAATTGACTGGTTACACAAATAACTTAGAATTGTACTAAATTCACAAGAACATGCCTTAATTAACTTTGCTGATATTTTATCGTAACCACTAGAATGCTTTGTTTTTAAAGATTTTATTATGGAAGTTATTTCTTTTGGAGAAGTGAGTGACATATTCATGTACATGAAGCTATTTGTAAAGGCTAGTTTCAGATACTTAAGGGCATTATTTACTGATCCTGACAATCCCATTCTATCAGTAACGGATATAAAGTACTTCTTAAATAGATTTGCCACACTATGCCCATAGGTTACTAATGTGTCATCTACCCTTAATGCTATTTGCTCCTGTTCCTTTCTGGTTCTACCAGTCTCCTGTTTCACTATATCCCATATTGTTTTTCTTTTGTTCCGTGATATTGCTATCTTCTTCTCGTAGTGCATTTGATTAGATGTCTGAATTACTTTTTTAAATATTTTACAGTATTTTTTTGTATTTAGCTAAATCATCAGCATTGGAGCTATTCCTGGTCGACAGGTACATTTTTCTTTTTGTCTTACAGGACATCTTTATTCCTTGTGTAATCCATAGTTTTATTATAGACTTCTGTTTAATTCGAGTAACTTTTAGAGGAAAACAATTTTTAAACATGGTACTGACATTATTTAGCTTTTATCGCCAGTTCCATTCGGCGAGAGCTGTCGTGTGAAAATACTTGAAGTATAGTATCATCGTAATTAAAAATTGGGATTGAAGATTTTGTAGGAGTTTCTTTTTAAACTAAAAAGCAAATATATTTTTATATTTCTGGGGCATATGGAGAGACCCTGACATCATCTTGCACACTCCAGTAACGTGCTGAGTCCAGTTTGATAAGGGGTCTGGAAGTAGGCTCAAGACTCAAAGAAAAAGACAGTTATTTCTGTAGTGATTACGCTTAGGGGTAGAAGAGAGTGTGTGAATCGAGAGTCAATAGGTCTTTTGCGAGCGCCTAAAACTGCTTACCTCTTAGATGGACAAAATTTCCGACATATACTCTGTGCTTACTATGCAAGTAAGTCACCACTTATGTACTGGATCATTGTCCACGTATTTGTTGAAATCACACGTAAGTAGTAGTGAAGTCTTGTCTATAGGTGGTATCTGCACTGAGAGAGAACACATACTGAGAAAGTATTGGACACAGTGATCTTTGGGGGATCCCATAGTATAAGATTCCTCCAGTGTGATTTCTTGTTCACTGCTTTACACTCTGTTATCGGCGTGAAAGACAAACAGACATTCTTGACAGAATGTAAGGTTCGAGGAAAACCATAATACATCTCTTGAAGACAAGTTTGACTTGCGAATTTTACAAGTGCAGTATTGAAGTCGATAGCATCGAAGGCATTGCTAAAATCCAGAACTCTTAAATGAGCGGTTACTTTGCTGCATTTTTTTGCGGAAATCTGTCTGGTATTGGCGTAGTACGTCATTTGAGATTTAGTAATTAGTAAGCTCGTAGTAAACTACGTATTCTAAAGTCTTAGATAACAGTTTTAGAGCTCAAGTGGATCGTTCAAAAAATGGTTCAAATGGCTCTGAGCACTATGGGACTTAACATCTGTGGTCATCAGTCCCCTAGAACTTAGAACTACTTAAACCTAACTAACCTAAGGACATCACACACATACATGCCCGAGGCAGGATTCGAACCTGCGACCGGAGCGGCCACGCGGTTCCAGACTGAATCGCCTAGAACCACCAAGTAGATCTTTAACCTGGAGTACTTTGCCACGTTCATTCTTGAGTGATGGTTTTATAAATCGCTACATGCAGACCATTGGGAAGGCTTCACGTCAGATATTAGGTAAAAATTATCTTCTCCTGATTCAGACAAGAGTAACTATCGCAGCAGCCCAACATGCACAGGACGAAACGTCGCTCTCTGGCGAACTGTTTTCTGGAGACTGCTCGCCGCAAGCTCCGTGAGATTCTGATAATCAGCTTTCTGACGTCTGCAAGGCATGGTGACTCTCGATGTCATGTTTCCACACCGTGTGACGACACTTCAGTAAATGAGCTTGACGTACCTCGGAGGACAGCAGACTGATGAAGGTATTGTACACAAATACTGTCAAAAAGATGTTAAACAAAGGTGTTGCCAGTTAACAATTCGTTTCAATGATTATGCTCAGAAATTAACAGACCTACATCCACATCTAAATCTAGATCTACTTGGACACTCCGAAAATAACACTTAAGTGCCTGGCAGAGCGTTCATCGAACCACCTTCACAATAACTCTCCATTATTCCACTCTCAAATAGTGGGCGGAAAAAATGAACACCTACATCTTTCAGGGCGAGCAGTGATTTCCTTATTTTATTTATTTATTATTTTGTGGTCGTTTCTCTCGTTAGACAAATGTAGAGGTATAATGCTGTAGGGAGAAAAAACGGACTATTAAACACGCATACAACGTACAACGATGGCTGAATTATGGGTATACAACAATTAATTATGGATGTTGTGGGAAAAGCAGGAATAGACTAGCGAATGTGGGTAAATGTAGGATGTACCAAAGTGATGACCATCAGTAAACACGAAGGTCCCTTAAAAGTAACGTTTTAAGTGAAGACTTTGGAGCATCTAAAATATGTTTGTTCCTTAGGAAGTTTGGCTGCAGGAAATATAGGGGATGTGGAGGGAATAGAAACTGAATTACATATGATTACAAAATATTTTAAAATTGTGAAAAGTTTTGTGACAGGAAAAAGGATTCCTTCTCTAAATTGTCGCACAGATGACAAAATGGATTGGAACTAAGTTTATCCTGTTTGTTTTATATGGGTAATAATTTAGAAGATGTGATGGAGTGAGGCTGCTGAATCATCCATAGCTGAACAATTCAAATCTTCTCGTTTAGTATGTTCGACTGTTGTCTGAATATGTTTGTGTTTTTCCACACTTTTTTCTTCCGTATATTTCGTTACTCGTGACGCCCATACGCGTGTGTAAGTGTATCAGTGTATTTGTCGGAGCGCTTTCCGATGCAACTGGCAACAAGTCGTCAAGCAGGACACAGAAGAACTAATGAAACAGTTACGAGAGACCGTTCCGACAGAGATCTGCTGTCGATTCACAGGAAACGGTCATTTTATCGATTTATTTACTATATATTTATTTTAGCCTTAGGGAAAATGGACAACACAGTGACAGGCTTAACACAAACGTAGAGTTAACGTAAGCTGAGACAATAAGTTCAACATCGTGAATAACACAATATACTAACGAGATTTAATTATACTCATGACTACACTATATACAAGTGTATTCTCGGAATTGAAACTCTTTTTTATCGTTTATTTTTTCCGTCTCAATTCCTCATTTACGCTACGGTATGACTCGATTCCTTCAAAGTTGTTCATCTTCCGATTCTGTAATTATGCGTCCATACGGCAACCAAATATCAGAACACAGCCTTCTCATATTTGAAATGACTATGAGG
The DNA here is from genome assembly GCF_023864345.2 of Schistocerca serialis cubense. Taxonomy (NCBI): domain Eukaryota; kingdom Metazoa; phylum Arthropoda; class Insecta; order Orthoptera; family Acrididae; genus Schistocerca; species Schistocerca serialis. The sequence goes on from NC_064644.1 coordinate 589,811,907, forward strand.
GATTTGTGTCAGATGGAATTATCCTTCCGTAATGTTCGTGTGTCCTAGGAGGTAGGCTATTTCGACATAGAAAATATCATGATGTCCTCTTATCCCTAACAGGTGAACACACGTCACTTTCCCTGGTTTGTGTTATGGTCTCCAATGAATGCGAAATACATCTTTTAGTCTGCTGAATGTTGGATTTTGTAGTAATCACAAAACATTTTGCCTCCAGAGAGTCCCAATACGAAGCTGAATGTCCGTATTCTACAATAAAAGGCCTCCTTTGTGGCTAATAACTCCACTGTGTAGGTGGAGGTTTTGCGTGGATGTGCAAGCACTTAATAGGTGCCATTAGCGGAGGGAGGGGAGGAGGTGTTTTCCACTCCATCGTCTGCTTTAGAGCCAGCTGCATCCATTGTGTTCAATCGTACTTTGGCCAATATCGTTCAGTAAATGACTCCTGCTCGTATATGATGTCTTTCCCGTTTCTTTAAATCATGTGGTATATATGACACGAGGGCTGTGTTAAAGAAGATATGAAACAGATATCGAAATCAAGGTAATTTCATAATCTGTAGGATAACTGACGATAATTTTGACCATTTCTCATAGCTCGGTATCAGCACAGAAATTCGGTTCTTGTTTGTTTTAGGCTTCGTTATTTGGACACTGCCTTCATGGAGATATGATCACACAATCTTTTAGATTAACCGCAGTGATGAGTGAGGTATGTCATGAAACGTACAGGTTCACCTATTAGATTCTATCAGTTGTATTTCCTTTCAGCAGGACCACTATTCCTTTTTCGAAAACACAGTTTGAAAGAACCAACTGTCCTATTCATTACATATCACTTTTATTGAGGGAGATTTTATGGAACATTTTCTATAGATTGAAGACTGCAAACGGTATGGAGCTATGTTACAAAATTAGTTTAATTAAGAAGTAACGCAAGCTTAATCGTATTGTTAAGTTCTTTGATTACCTGTAATTACTAATCAGTAGTGACACAGCTGCATGATACTGCTAATTCGCGCTTCAGTAAATATTCTAAATTCAAAGAATCGAAAAAAGGAGAGTGTTATGTTTCCATCATAACCTTCTTAAATATTTACAAAGCAATTTTTCGTTAACTCCAGCTTAAAAATTTCGAACTCATTCAACTATACTCAGGTCAGCTTTGTGCGTAAGCCGCCCTTCACGAGTACACGGAATACGGTGCCGTGCCGAGGGCGGAGGACTATAAAGTATTCAGCAGCCATTTTGCGGTTCGTACGTAATATCCATGAAAATGTTAGATTCATTACTTGCGATACATTATTAAGCGCTTAAAGCTGTGAATATTTCCACGTCTGTTAGTTACGTGTGAGGAAACTTCCCAGATCAGCTAAAATACAATTTTTTGAAACGTGTGATTCTTGAGTTTCTCCCGACGTATTTGATAATCAAAAAATCCACGGGTGTACTGCCGGTCTACAGTGTGCAACGGGCACAATATTTCGGCGATCATAGATGTCGCCATCATCAGGTGAACTGACGGACTGAGCTCCTGTGAACGTGCTGGTACGGAGGTACGTACGCTATGGCTGCTCAGGGGGAACTGGGTTCAGTCGCAGCGGCGGCCGATTTAAATACCCTCCGCCCGCGGCGCACTCCCTCCGCCGTCCGCGCCCCACGCCACGGTCGCGCCGTGGAACAGATTGCGACGGCGTCTGAGATGACGTCGGTGTGATGGCTCTGTCTGCCGTGGTCGTCACAACTATACGTTTGCTCGATTTACTCTTGATTAACCCAATCGTTGGTATGTTGAACAGCCTGGTGCTCTTAGAATCACGCCTGTATACTGCGAGCTGTGGGATACGTTGCGTTGTCCTGCAGGTAGATCCCATAGTTCCGAGGAAAAACAAGCACCATATAGGGATGGACATGGTCCCAAGAGATCGCCGTTAAGTCCGATCCTTGTTTACTTTCAGAATTTCCAGGCCGTGGTGTGTAGGATAGACCGTCAGAGCAACTCGTCTTCCTGCTGCTAATAAGGCGAGTGCACCGTTCGTTTGTTATATAGTTTTACGATCTTCAAAGAGGAGCGACTTATTTTCAGTTATCTGTGTAGTTACTAGTTCATTTTTGTAATTTCTTGCGAGCGCTTAGTAGGCACAAGCTTTTATTTCAATAACGCTGTAGCCTACGCTACCACCGTTGTTATCGACCCTTGTATCGATCCTCATATTGTACAGGCTTTTGTTTGTTTTTGTTAGTATAGCTGAGTGTCGGATAGACCGTCAGAGAGAGAGCGTGTTCCTGGTGCTAATAAGGCGACTACATCGTTCGTTTGTCATATACTTTTACGAGCTTCCAACAGGAGCGACTTATTTACAGATACCTGTGTAGTTAGCAGATTATTTTTTTTATATTTCTTTCGTGTTCAAGTGCATACTAGGCACAAGATTTTTATTTTAATAACAGCGTAGCGTACAGTAGCGCCGTTGTTATCGACCCTCGGATCGTTTAGGCTTTTTCAAACGTGGGACTTAGGAAAGCAACAAAGGTGTGGGCGGGGCCTCATCAGTTACTGTTGGTTGCACACAAAACACATACACTATATTTTTTTAAAAACCAAACTCAACAATCATTTTAAAAAATCACTACACTGGCAGCTGAAAGCCTTATTAGCAGAATTGCAAGTTATTGTCGGCTGAAGGCCACAAGCAATGTTGCAATCAATTAACGGCTGAAGGCCTGATTAAGAAAGGATTCAAAATTATTGGGGGCTGAAGGCCACAAGCAATTTTCAGAATACTCAATGGTTGAAGGCCTGAATTACAAGTAAGGAAGGCAGATGCATGTTAAAATACTAAAACCTTTTTAAAACAATCTTAACGATCTGTAACATGCTATACTGGCGGCTGCAGGCCTTATTAAGAGCAAATAATTTTGTCGGCTGAAGGCTACAAGCAGTGTTACAAATAATTAACGGCTGAAGGCCGGAATTACAAGTGGGGAAGGCAATAACATGTTAAAACATTAGGGTAAATTTTAAACAGTTATGACAACTTGTCCAAATAAGACGGGGTGATCCACAGACAGTGTTCCCTGGATCGACCTGAGGAAGGTGACTACAGCTGTGTAAGCGGTGAGACAGGCAGCCAAGAGTTGTAGTCGCATTACAGGATGGCAACTCAGAAACACACCCAAGGCCGAAGGAAGCACTGGGGCGTTAGCGGTCACAAGGCAGAAAATACCGCTGGTTGCACTTCAGTAATAAGAATAATCCTAAATCCAAGCTAACATCAAGGAGTAGCAGGCAGCTAATAGTTTCTGCCAACCTGACAGACTCCACTTGTTGCATTTGGTCTTGCCGACCCTGGGAGCAGCAACACGCACACAACAGCGAGACCTCAAACAGTGGAGGTTTCAGTACTGGACAAGGTTCTCTCAACTCCAAACGTCCTGGGTTCAGTCGTCGGCTACAGCCCATCGGTCCAATAGTGATTGCACACCACCAGCAATCCCGGCCTGCCCTCGCGCTGCGGACCTCGCCGCTGCTCCGTCCTAAGCCGAACAGTCTGATGTCCGTCCGCAACTCCCCATACTCCAAATTCAGTGCGCAGACAGCATAAAATAACTACTCATTCAAAAGCAGAAGATACACACGGATCTGGGAAAACAATTCCACCAACAACTGACAATACTAAAACCAGTCACTGTGAAACAACTCGGACGAATCATAAGTGGGCACAACACAGAGAAGCCAGAAGCGATCGGAAGACCAAATGCACCTCGTCGGCTGCGACGACCGACCAAACGACCAGCCATCAGTAGTCCCCACTCACATCAGGAACGGGAAATATTCTAGTATAAATCGTCAACTGACAGTTTATTACTATGAGGTCACTTCGACGGGTGGGGACACACACACACACACACACGTGAAAGTTGCACTACTCGAATATCAAGGTCCACTCAACTAAAACTCGCAGAATCCGGTCTTTCACGTGGTCGTGCACTCTCGCGACCACATCCTTCCTTCGGACAGTGCATGTGTGTCGCCAGCGGTCGGGCGAGTACTGGCTGTCCGGACCTGACTGCTGCTCCTTCCCAACTCAGCTCGCTCGACACACGACACCCCGGAAATACTAGAGGCCGTTCCAAAGACGGTACCACAGTAAGTGCTATCGATAAGCGATGGTGCTGCCACTCACGGACAGACAAGGCGAACAAACGTAGTGACACCAGTGAACACACTAAGAAAACGAGAAGCCACTATCGCTATTACAAGATGCCAAGCTATGAACGGCCTCAACGCGAGCTGCGCATGGTTCACTTTTTTTTTTTTTTTGTGTAACTCAGTGTCGTTTAGACCGTTAGTGAGAGAGCACTTCGAATTCCTGCTTCTAATAAACCGAGTATACCGTTCGTTTGTTACAAATTTTTACGAGCTTCAAACAGAAGGGACTGCAGTAATGGACAGGAACTGTGATTGCTGAGTACAGATGCGAGCTGAGTTGGTGACCCTTCGCTTACGGTTCCACGGTGCGCTGGCTTCCATCATACATCTTCAGGCTGCTGCCGAGGGGCATCACTGTCGGGGGGTCGGACGCGGAGATGCGAGGGACGTCGAGCACGTCCCACGTGTCCCCCGATAGGTCCACTGCTGTGACCATACCGGGTACTGCCTGCACTGAGATTGACCCCTCACCAGCGGTCGAGTGGGAGATCATTCCATTCTGGCAGGCGGAGATAAACTTACCGAGGGCCCGATCGTAGGGCCTCCCCAGTTCGTTTGACGAAGAGGTTTCGGGCTTTATCTATGGCTGACGATCCAGTCGTCCACCCTATTGCAGAGGAAGCTTCTCGGTCCGCAAGGTCTGGGCATTCATGAAAGGTGGATTTTCTGGTAGTTGGGAGCTCCAACGTCAGGCTCGTACTGGGGGCCCTTAGGAACATGGCTGCCAACGAGGGGAAGGAAGCCAGTGTACACCTCGTGTGCCATACCGGGGCGAGTCATCCCGGATGTGGAAAGGGTGCTTCCGGATGCCATGAAGAGTACAGGGTACTGCCAACCACAGGTGGTGGCTCATGCCTGTACCAATGACGTGTGTCGCTTTGGATCGGAGAAGATTCTCCCTGATTTCGGGCGGCTAGCGGAAATGGTAAAGACTGCCAACCTTGCTTGCGAGATTAAGGCGGAGCCCACAATATGCACCATCGTCGATAGAAACGACTGTGGTCCTTTGTTGCAGAACCGAGTGGAGGGTCTGAATCAGAGGCTGAGGCGGTTCTGTGACCGTGTAGGCAGCAAATTCCATGACTGGCTCCATAGTGTGGTGGGTTTCCGGGTTCCGCTTAATAGGTCAGGAGTCCACCACAAACATGAAGCAGATCCACGAGTAGCGGGGGCTGTGTGGAAGGGACTGGGTGGTTTTTTAGGTTAGAGTGTCTCAGGGAGCCACAGAAAGGGCGTCCCACTAAAAGGGAGCAGGTAAAACACAGTAAGTTAGGTGTAGACACGATCGGTATTGTAGTTTTAAGTTGTCATAGCTGTGTTGGGATAGAACGAGAGCTCCTACCCCTAATAGAAAGCGCTGAAGCTCAGTTATAGATACAGAAGGCTGGCTAAAGCCGGAAAAGGCTCAGACGAAATTTTTTCAGACGTTCTAACAGTGTTCAGGAAGGATAGATTAAATACAGTTGCTGGTAGAGGATTTATCGCTGTCAGAAGTAGTTTGCCTTGTAGTGAAATTGAAGGAGATAGTTCCTGCGGAATAATATGGGTAGAGGTTGTACTTGACAGTCGGACTAAACTATTAATTGGATCGTTCTACCGACCCCACGACTCAGAAGATGTAGTTGCTGAATAGTTCGAAGAAAACTTGAGTCTCATTTCAAATAGCTGCCCCACTCATACTATAATATATAATATATCTACCCTCGATATGCCGGAAAAATCACACTTATAAAGCCGGCGGTAGGCATTAAACGTCATCCGAAATTGTACTGAATGCTTCCTCAGAAAATTATTTTGAACAATTTGTTTATGAGCCCACTCGAAGCGTAAATGCTTGCGAAAGCATACTTGACCTCTTAACGACAAATAATCATGGACAGACAGTGAGTATCGTGACGAATACAGGGATTAGCGAACACTAGGCAGTTTCTGCTACACTGAAAAGCGTAACACCTACAACCATCAAAAAGACACACAAAGTATGTCAATTTAAAGAAGTTGATAAATATGCTCTTAACACCGTTTTAAGAGACAGTCTTCACTCCTACCGATCTGATCACCTAAGCTTAGAAAAGTTGTAGAATGATCTCAAAGAGATAGTATCCACAGCAAGTGAGAAATATATACCACACAAATTAGTAAGTGATGGTACCGGTACCCCATGGTACACAAGACGGGTCATATCGTTGTTGCAGAAGCAGCGAAAGAAGCATGCCAAATGTAAAAGAACGCAAAAACCCCAAGACTGGCAAAGTTTTGCAGAAGTTCGAAATACAGCGCTTGCTTCACTGCGAGATTCTTTTAATAATTTCCACAACGAAATTCTGTCTCGGAATCTGGCAGAAAACCCAGAGAGGTTCTGGTCATACATAAAGCACACCAGTGGCAAGACGCAGTCAATACATTCACTGCGCGGTAACAACGGTGAAGTCACTGATGACAGTGCAACTAAAGCAGAGTTATTAAACACGTTTTTCCGAAACTCCTTCTCCGAAGAAGACGAAGTGAATATTCCAGAATTCAAATCAAGAACAACTTCCAAGGTGTGAAACATAGAAGTAGATATCCTCTGCGTCGCAAAGCAGCTTAAATCGCTTAATAAAGGCAAGGCTTCCAGTCCAGATTGTATACCAGTAGGGTCCCTCTCAGAGTATGCCGATGCAATAGCTCCATATATAGCAATTACAACCCCTCGCTCACAGAATGATCCGTACTTAAAGACTGGAAAATTGCTCAAGACACACCAATACCCAAAAAGGGAAGTAGGGGTAATCCGTTGAATTACAGGCCCATATCACTAACGTCGACCTGCAGTAGGGTTTTGGAACATATACTGTACTCGAACGTTATGAAGTACCTCGAAGAAAACAATTTATTGACACGTAGTCAGCACGGATTAAAAAAATATCGTTCTTGCGAAACACAACTAGCTCTTTATACTCATGGAGCACTATGAGTGCTATCGACAGGGGATGTCAGAGTGATTCAATATTTTTAGATTTTCAGAAGGCTTTCGACACCGTTCCTCACAAGCGTCTGCGTGCCCATGAAATATCGCCCCAGTTGTGCGACTGAATCCGTGATTTCCTATTAGAAAGGTCAGAGCTCGTAGTAATGGACGGAAAGTTATCGAGTGAAACAGAAGTAATTTCGGCCGTTCCCCAAGGAAGTGTTATAGGCCCTCTATCGTTCCTGATCTATATTAACGACATAGGAGACAATCTGAGTAGCTGTCTTAGATTGTTTGCAGATGATGCTGTCATTTACCGTCTTGTAAAGTCATGAGACGACAAAAACGAATTGCAAAATGATTTAGATAAGATATCTGTATGGTGCGAAAAGTGGCAATTGACCCTGAATAAAGAAAAGTGTGAAGTTATTTACATGAGTACTAAAAGAAATCCGCTAAATTTCGACTAGGTGATAAATCACACAAATCTCAAGGCTGTAAATTAAACTAACTGCTTGGGGATTACAGTGACAAATAACGTAAATTGGAACGATCACACAGATAATATTGTGTGTAGAGCAAATCAAAGACTGCGATTCATTGGCAGAACTCTTAGAAGGTGCAATAGGTCTACTAAAGGGAATGCTTACACCACGCTTGTCCGCCCTATTCTGGAGTATTGCTGTGCGGTGTGGGATCCGCATCAGGCGGGACTGACGGATGACATCGAAGAAGTCCAAATGGAGCAGCTCGTTTTGTATTATCGTGAAATAGGGAAGATAGTGCCACAGACATGATACGTGGATTGGAGTGGCAATCATTAAAACAGAGGCATTTTTCGTTGCGACGAAATCTTCTCATGAAATTTCAATTACCAGTTTTCTCCTCCTATTGTGAAAACATTCTGTTGGCACCTGCCTACATAGGGAGAGATGATAATCACGAAAAAATAAGAGAAATCAGGGCTTGCACAGAAAAATTTAAGTGCTGGTATGTATCACTGTTCAAAACATAATTGGTTATACAGTCCAACATCATTAGATATCAAAAATTGCTTTGCAGCAGTGGCAATACCTGAAATCTGCAGACTTAGGACAGATTAATTTTAAATGACCAAACATAATTTAACTGTCCCCTGTGACAAATTAAATGTTAGTTGTGCAATTGTTACATTGCAATTATAAATTCAATTTCATTTTTCATCAGGACTCATCTACTGGCAATAACGGCTGGAGGGATTGTCTACACGGTAATCGCATGTCCCAAGATCATATATCTTCCCACGTGCTGCTTTGTAGACTGGAGTCGGACACAGGGAACATGCCTAATGCCTAATGTCTAATCCGTAAACAGTGTTTACGTTTACGTTTACGTTATGTTTTGCACATCACATAAAATAGTAATACCTTCGTATTTAAACACTTTGTATCTCATTGTTTTCTACGTATCTTCTTCATTCTCGTGAGTAATGTCCAAAGCTTTTGAAATATATTGCACTTTTTGAAAAATATTGTGCCATCTGTACGCGGTATTGTCAATATCTTCGCCAGGCAGTCGCGTGTGTCCATGAAGAACAGTGCTTCTTTGACTTAGCTGTTGTATTTATCATATAAAATGAGTTTTAAACAAGTATAAAGGTCGTTCATATTGCTTTAAACACAAACATGGGGCAACCCTTTCCAGTGATGTGCCAAATGTTGGACCATCAACGCCTAAAAAAGTCTGATAATTATTTGTCTCTTTAATCCTCCATTCCTTCAAAAAGTTTTTGTGCGTGAATGTTTGACTCACCATATATCAAACTTCCTACCACCTTTTTTTGTACTGAGATAATTGTTAATTTTTTATTTCCTCGGTCTCAGTTGCATTAATAGACACATTTTGCTGCAGTCGTTACCGGTTTCGGGCTGACAAGCCCATTCTCAAACCACACACATTGTTATTAACGGTAAATAGTCATACAGTGTGTTGGCAAAAGGCATGAATAGCTTCTCTACAGAAAGTCAAGCTATGGGCAAGAAGTACTTTCATTGATATTAGCGCATACGATTATTGTACAGTATGTAAGTAGGCTGTTTACGTTTTTATGTTGGTAACGCCACGTAGCGCTCTATATGAAAATCACTGACTGTGCTGTGTGCAGTCTGTGGCTGGTTAGCATTGTTGGTATATTCGCTATTGTAGTGTTGGGCAGTTGAATGTGAACAGCGCGTAACGTTGCGCAGTTGGAGGTGAGCCGCCAGCAGAGGTGGATGTGGGGAGAGAGGTGGCAGAATTTTAAGAGCGGAACAGCTGTACGTGTGTCCGCGAGAAAGAGTAAATTTGTAATACTGGATATCGTAAACTGATATATATATATTATGACTTTTGAACATTATTAACCCTAGAAACACCAAGCACGGGCAAACATTGCCCGTACATTTTTATTTTTAAAAAACGTCATGGCAAATATCCTTCATTGTTTTTTGGTCTTTTTCTATTTGTCTGTTACCTTATAACACACGATGCTGTACGTTTCTATGGTTAAATTTTTATAATTGCAAGTACAAAATAGGAATTTTACGCCCAAGGGCACATTTGGCCCGGGGTTGGTACTCCACGCGACCATAATTATTATTATCTTCCCAACAACCACCAAGCATGGTCAAAATTTGCCCGTACGCTTTTCTTTCTTTTATTCAGTTGGCAACCTCGAACATGAGTTTTACAGTGGTTTGTTGAGCGTCTAATTGTTGAGTTTCCCTTTCATTGTTGATTTTAGACTTGCCATTATCTATCTTACCACAATCTATTGGTTATGACCTGTAGATTAAAACTGAAGAAACTGCAAAAAGGTGGGAATTTAAGGAGATGGGATCTGGATAAACTAAAAGAACCAGAGGTTGTACAGAGATTCAGGGAGAGCATAAGGGAGCAATTGACAGGAATGGGGGAAATAAATACAGTAGAAGAAGAATGGGTAGCTTTGAGGGATGAAGTAGTGACAGCAGCAGAGGATCAAGTAGGTAAAAAGACGAGGGCTAGTAGAAATCCTTGGGTAACAGAAGAAATATTGAATTTAATTGATGAAAGGAGAAAATATAAAAATGCAGTAAGTGAAACAGGCAAAAAGGAATACAAACGTCTCAAAAATGAGATCGACAGGAAGTGCAAAATGGCTAAGCAGGGATGGCTAGAGGACAAATGTAAGGATGTAGAGGCCTATCTCACTAGGGGTAAGATAGATACCGCCTACAGGAAAATTAAAGAGACCTTTGGAGATAAGAGAACGACTTGTATGAATATCAAGAGCTCAGATGGAAACCCAGTTCTAAGCAAAGAAGGGAAAGCAGAAAGGTGGAAGGAGTATATAGAGGGTCTATACAAGGGCGATGTACTTGAGGACAATATTATGGAAATGGAAAAGGATGTAGATGAAGATGAAATGGGAGATATGATACTGCGTGAAGAGTTTGACAGAGCACTGAAAGACCTGAGTCGAAACAAGGCCCCGGGAGTAGACAATATTCCATTGGAACTACTGACGGCCGTGGGAGAGCCAGTCCTGACAAAACTCTATCATCTGGTGAGCAAGATGTATGAAACAGGCGAAATACCCTCAGACTTCAAGAAGAATATAATAATTCCAATCCCAAAGAAAGCAGGTGTTGACAGATGTGAAAATTACCGAACTATCAGCTTAATAAGTCACAGCTGCAAAATACTAACACGAATTCTTTACAGACGAATGGAAAAACTAGTAGAAGCCAACCTCGGGGAAGATCAGTTTGGATTCCGTAGAAACACTGGAACACGTGAGGCAATACTGACCTTACGACTTATCTTAGAAGAAAGATTAAGGAAAGGCAAACCTACGTTTCTAGCATTTGTAGACTTAGAGAAAGCTTTTGACAATGTTGACTGGAATACCCTCTTTCAAATTCTAAAGGTGGCAGGGGTAAAATACAGGGAGCGAAAGGCTATTTACAATTTGTATAGAAACCAGATGGCAGTTATAAGAGTCGAGGGGCATGAAAGGGAAGCAGTGGTTGGGAAGGGAGTAAGACAGGGTTGTAGCCTCTCCCCGATGTTGTTCAATCTGTATATTGAGCAAGGAGTAAAGGAAACAAAAGAAAAATTCGGAGTAGGTATTAAAATTCATGGAGAAGAAATAAAAACTTTGAGGTTCGCTGATGACATTGTAATTCTGTCAGAGACAGCAAAGGACTTGGAAGAGCAGTTGAATGGAATGGACAGTGTCTTGAATGGAGGATATAAGATGAACATCAACAAAAGCAAAACAAGGATAATGGAATGTAGTCTAATTAAGTCGGGTGATGCTGAGGGAATTAGATTAGGAAATGAGGCACTTAAAGTAGTAAAGGAGTTTTGCTATTTGGGGAGCAAAATAACTGATGATGGTCGAAGTAGAGAGGATATAAAATGTAGGCTGGCAATGGCAAGGAAAGCGTTTCTGAAGAAGAGAAATTTGTTAACATCCAGTATTGATTTAAGTGTCAGGAAGTCATTTCTGAAAGTATTCGTATGGAGTGTAGCCATGTATGGAAGTGAAACATGGACGATAAATAGTTTGGACAAGAAGAGAATAGAAGCTTTCGAAATGTGGTGCTACAGAAGAATGCTAAAGATTAGATGGGTAGATCACATAACTAATGAGGAAGTATTGAATAGGATTGGGGAGAAGAGAAGTTTGTGGCACAACTTGACCAGAAGAAGGGATCGATTGGTAGGACATGTTCTGAGGCATCAAGGGATCACCAATTTAGTATTGGAGGGCAGCGTGGAGGGTAAAAATCGTAGAGGGAGACCAAGAGATGAATACACTAAGCAGATTCAGAAGGATGTAGGTTGCAGTAGGTACTGGGAGATGAAAAAGCTTGCACAGGATAGAGTAGCATGGAGAGCTGCATCAAACCAGTCTCAGGACTGAAGACCACAACAACAACATTATTACTATTAGCAGTTTATCACAGTAGAGCGGCGCCTTTATTGTAAAGTAGACTTTGTAAGATAGTTATAGTGGCTTGAACGACGCAGAAGTTCTTGCAGAACTGTTACTCGACGACGAATTATCAGATTTAAGTGATTTTGAGTCAGATCGTACAGAAGTAGAAAAGGATTCCAGTGAAGAAGCGGAGGACAACGAAGAAGAAACAAACCATGCAGGTAACGCTCCAAATAAATATGTTACCAGTTCTGGCAGAGTGTATCTTGCAGAAGCTATGAGACATAGTAAAAGGGATTTTGGTAACATAGTCCATGAACGTCAAGGAATAACCAGTGCTGGGAAAGTAACAAGCATATGTGAATCATTTAATTATTTTTCACTCCTGAATTAGTGCTGAAAATACTTGACCATACAAATGAAGAAGCTGAAAGAGAAAACGTATCTCACCGATTCTGAAATATATGCATTGATGGGAATTTTAATTCTAATGGGAGTTTATCAGGACACCAATATTTCTTTACCTGATTTATGGTCAAATTTACTGGGAAGAGCGATTTATAGAGGATCTATGGGTAAGACAAGAGCGTATCAGCTACTGAAAATTCTTCACTTTGATGATAAAGGCACCAGGTCAGAAAGATGTGTATGTGACAAAATTGCGCCGCTGCGTGAAGTATTTGAAGCATTGAATGGAATATTCCCACGGTACTTCAGAAGTGGACCTGACAGTACAATTGATGAAATGTTGTGTCTTTTCAGAGGTCGTTGTCCTTTCAAAGTTTTCCTCAAAGACAAACCTGGAAAATATGGAATATTAGTGAGAATGCTTTGTAGTGCAACTGAACGATGCATAATGAAAATGGAAGTGTATGCTGGAAAAGACAGTAGACCTGCCAGTGAACGAGGTCCTCTTGAGATTGTGAAGGGAGTGGTGGAACCAGTGAAGGGAGTGGTGGAACCAATAAAGAATACAGGCTACAATGTCACTACCGACCGCTTCTACACTTCTGTGGAGTTGGCGGACAATCTCTATCAAGACTACAAACTTACATTGGTTGGGCCACTCAAATAAAACAGAAAACATGTACCGCAGGAACTTAAGACGACAGGAGGCAGAGAGCTGTATTCTTCCAGATTCGCATTCACAGAACCATCTTCTAAGAACCCGCCAATAGCAATTGTCTCTTACATCACAAAGGAAAAAACCAAAGAAAAATATGTTGATGTTGTCTACACAACATCGTAATGCAGGAGTAGAAGTTGATACACCAAAAAAGAAAACACACATAAACCTGTACTATAATTCCACTAAGGGAGGAGTGGATGCCGTAGATCAAATGGTTAGGACATACTCTACAAAAAAGGGGTACGAGAAGATGGCCACTGTCAATGTTCTACAGCCTGCTTGATATAGCAGCAGTTAACTCATACACACTGTTCAAGATGAATGCGCCTAAATGGAATGAAGGGAAACCAAACACCAGGAAACTGTATCTCCATGAATTGTAAGCGAAAATATTCTCTCCAAGTGAAAAGTGTTTTCCGAGATTTTTCAATGTCCAATAACATGTATTTTAGCAATTGTTTTCATTTCTGTTTTTGAAACTTTCTCTCAGTGACAATGCTGTATTATTCAGATAATAAATTAAAGAGTGCATAGAAACTTTAGACAGCCCTTGTATTCAATTACAAAGCTTCTTATCTTGATTACACAAACTTTCATTGACCAAGATTTGACCATTCTTGGTTGTTATATTCACCCTATGAGTGTTAACAAATTAAGCTTTCAATTATGTTGTCACTATTTCCTGTTAAACTAATATCTCAATGGAAACAGAATTACATAAAATAAATAGATATTACAACAAATTACAAGATTTACTGCTTATTGTAACATGGGCAAAATTTGCCCTTGATTGGTGCTCCGTGTAACCTAAAATACCTTGGTGTTTCTAGGGTTAAGGTAAATACATTGTTTGTTCTCTATCAAAATCTTTCATTTGCTGACTATGCCTATCAGTAGTTAGTGCCTTCAGTAGTTAGAATCTTTTTTATTTAGCTGGCAGTATTGGCGCTCTCTGTATTGCAGTAGTTCGAGTAACGAAGTAGGTAAGTGATTCATGAAAGGTATAGGTTATTGCTAGTCAGGGCCATTCTTTTGTAGGGATTCTTGAAAGTCAGATTGCGTTGCGCTAAAAATATTGTGTGTCAGTTTAGTGTTGATCAGAATAAGTAAAGAGAGTAGAGTCTGAGTACGTTCAGTTTTGCTCAGCTCTTCGAAAATCAAATAACGTAGAGGTTTATCATCACAGTAATTCATTAATTTTTCAAAGGGGATGTTTCAAGTATTATTGACCCTCGAGGCTCCGCTTCAGTCCCAAGTCATTTCATCTGTAGTTCCACATTCAGGTGTCACATGGCGATGGCCTATGAAATCGAAAGCTGTTCGTGATCAAATAAATATTAGTTTGCAGAACATTAGGAAAAAGTATTCCCTGTTTAATACTACAAATGATGTATCAAGCACTGATCAATTAATAAAGAAATTAAACATAATCAAAAAGTTTGTTTGGTGCTCACGTCATTGTACACTGCCGTTCTGCGTGTTCCGATACTCGAAGTGTTCTCGTAAGCCACAAATTCCAAACTACAGCTAAATACAGCTGCGTCTTTGCCTTTGTTAATGAGAGCAGCCGCCATTGGTTCCAGCTACAATTCTCTGCTGGCAATAACCTTTACGAAATCGTATACAGACTGTTATAAATGGGAAGATTTGGAATTAAAAGTATGACTGGTACAAGCTGTTATGTAGTCCCCTAAAGTTAAGAAAAAATTTTTAAAAGTAAGGAAACTCTTTTCAAAACAAAAAGAGAAACCTATTTTTGTCATCAAAATAATTAATGGATGTTTAACCTCTTCCAGGACATAAAGAGCCATACAAAGAACTTAACTGGAGGTTCTGGAAAGTTATCAAGCGTCTGTTGACTCGTAATAAGAAGAAAATATCGCAGACGTAGTTGTTTTCACTGAAACGGAAACAAGAGTAAACTAACATAATTAATTAAGTAGATTCTTTATCAGCATTCACATTTAATTTTTTGTTTCTTTTTAGAAAGTGTACGGTGGACCGGAGGAAACGTAGTTCCTTTCCCTCCCGTAGCTGCTTCAGAACGAAAGGAGAATAGGAATCGTTGAAACATTTTATATAGGACCCACGGTGCACGTGTGCCGGCACTAAACGAGAAGTGGAATAAAAATGCAAAATGCAAACGAATGCAAATATGCACTGTGATAGGTGCCGTATATATGGTGGTATCGAGAATCGATAGAAACGAAAGCGCGGGTACACGAAATGCTGCAGGCCGACCAGAACACCTTTTTACACGTATCTCCGTCGAGGTATCGAACAGAAACAACAGTAGCAGGCGAAAGGGAAACTGATGCTGTGACCTGAAATCGTCTCTGTCTGGTAGAGTTATGACCTCATATGTTAATTCCCATAGTGCTCAGAGCCATTTGAACCATTTGATTTCTGCGGTAGACACTTCCCCATTCTCCTTCAGCAGCTGAAATCAAAGCAGTGATGTTGGGCACTGGAATCTGAAGCGAAATCTACGTTCTAGCTCCTCCCAAAGGTGTTTTATTTGAGTTCAGATGGAGGATCTGGGCAGGGCAGCCCATTATACCATGCCCGCATCGGTTCTATGTAAAATGATCCTTAGTAACGGAGAATATCTCTTACATGGTAACAGATAAACGCACAGCAGCGGCGTTTGACATGTGAAATTACACGTCACGCCACCACTAACTCTGTAAACAGGAAATATGTCAAGCGGATGCATACATGGAGATTGCAGTGCCTCACAAACGCTTGTCGCTAACTTAGAATCATCTTAGTTATTAAACTGAAATCTGGATTTTATATCCAAGATGCGACAGGAGAATGGAGCACCTCGCGTAAATCTTCGTTCGTTTAGAGGAATGTAGCGAAACAGGATGGTCACGTTTCATCACACATGAGATGGAAGTCCTCTGAGGACCGAGAGATTTGCTTTTAACGATCGCAACTAGTCGGTGCTCTGTCACACACAAAACACGTGGTTGTATACGAGTTGAGCACAGGCTATATCACACAACTGATGCATCCTGACAGAATAGCGGAAAAAGTGGTAAAGAGACCTGCAGCAACATCTCCTTCTCTCTCTAGAATGCATCATCAGTCTACCATTAAATCGTACCTCGTTTCAACTCCATCTGAACTGATCACTCCATCTACTCTCTGTCATCATTTAACGCAGATGCAAGTGAGTTTAGAGGCAGATGGTTCTCTGTTTTTCTAGGAAAGCATCAAAGACAGCAGTCAACTCATGTATATCACTACTACCTCAATAGACATACAACAGAATGCTTTCTCGGTGGAAAAAAATGACTATTTCTCTGGTTCCTGGCGCTTCCATGTCAACGTTTCCTCGGATTCCTCTTGCTGCCGCATACTCTTTCCCATGTGGAAGAATTGTTCTGCACCAACCAGAGGACACGCAAGTACTTCCTCAATTTTTCGTAATCCAATCGATTTTATGTCACTTCTACCCATGCAATCATGACATCGATTCTCGTAACGTGTTATAAAATTGCTTGTAAATGCAGTGCAGCTGCCAACACCTAGCGCAAATGCGGCATTGTATTGCACTGTACACGAATTCAACCAGTCACATCCACCCACATATTCTACACTTGCAGTGCGTTTGCTGTTTCCTGTTTCTCTGTGTCTGTACATGTGCTGCAAACAGCTCCCAGGATCCCGTTCTTCCGCTGGTGAACCCAACTTCCAACACAGAACACATCTTCGGACGTAATGCGTGGATGGACCACCTTTGAGCCCTCCCCTAGATGTGAAGTGTGGTGGATCCGCCTCAGAACATCGCTTTAAATATAATGTGCGGCGGATCCACTCTCGAACGCTAACTCAGATCTACTGCGGGTCCTGGGAGCCATCTGGGACACTAAGTAATTTAACATTATAGACCGTTTTAAATGCAGAACCGTGCAGCCCGAAGAATGTGTGTCTGTATGTTCTCTCTTACCAAGATCTTCCTGGAACTGATCCCAGACACTGGAACAATACTTCAGAATTGATAGCGTAGTTCATTTACGTAAAATGCCCCGAACTCCATCTGACTGGAGCTCCATCATGCATAGAAACCACCCGTTTCTTGTTCTTCCTAACTGCCTGCTATTACATCACAACATTTTCGTATCTACTACTGTACACCGATAAAGGGCGCTAACCTCATCGACATGCGCGCATCTGGAGAAGTCTTGTGCACCTGCATGGGTGCGGAACAGCAGTTACGGACTCGGCTTCGCTCCATTCATTCAAGAGACATGGAATGTAGTGGTCTGCTTCCAGTCAGCTGCCGATTAAATCGGTAATGGTGCTGCAGAGCGGGTTCTTCAAAGACAGTACGAGGGTATCTTTCAGTCTCTAACTTTACCCTAAGAATGCGAGAATGCCCTGTGACTCCCATTCTCGTAGAGATCGATTCTAAATTATGCACTATGCTCAAGGTGCCAGAAATATGTAGATCGCTGTCTTCGATGATGTATACGAGGTGCGGCTAGAAAAAAACCGGACTGATGCTGGAAAAAACATTTATTTACAATTATTTATAATTTCATGTTATCTCCTTGAATGTACTCTCCTCCTCGGTCTCTACACCGCTCCATACGAATTTTCCACTGTTCATAGCAATGCTGCAGATCATTTTCGGTAAGTCCATACATTACTTCCGTCGCTTTTTCTTTTACTGCTTCAACAGTCTCAAATCTAGTTCCTTTCAAAGCTGACTTGACTTTAGGGAAAAGAAAAAAGTCACAGGGGGCCAAATCAGGTGAGTAGGGTGGATGATCTAAGATGGGAATGTTGTGTTTTGCCAAAAACGTCTTCACTGACAACGCACTGTGAGCTGGGGCATTGTCTTGGTGAAGGATCCATGACTTTTTTCTCCACAAATCGTTCCGTTTTCTCCGTACTCGCTCATGTAGGGTAGCCAGGACGCTAATGTAGTAATGCTGATTCACTGTTTGTCCCTCTGGTACCCAATCAATGTGCACAATCCCTTTGATGTCAAAAAAAAAAACAATCATCATTGCCTTGAATTTCGATTTTGACATTCGTGCTTTTTTTTGTCGTGGAGAACCAGGAGTTTTCCAATGCATCGATTGGCGTTTAGTTTCGGGATCGTAAGTAAAAAACCACGATTCATCGCAAGTAATAACATTTTGTAAGAAGGTGGGATCACTTTCAATGTTTTCCAGGATGTTAGAACAAATCATTCTTCGGCGTTCCTTCTGTTCAATTGTGAGACACTTTGGAACCATTTTTGAACACACTTTGTTCATGTTGAAACTTTCATGAAGAATCTGCCTAACACTTTCCTTGTCAACTCCTGTTAACTCAGACACTGCTCTGATTGTTAAACGGCGATCTTGTCGAACAAGTTTACCGATTTTTTCAATGTTTGCATCAGTTTTTGCTGACAATGGTCTGCCAGTGCGAGTGTCATCACTGGTGTCTTCGCGGCCATCTTTAAATCGTTTAAACCACTCAAACACTTGTGTTCGCGATAAACAATCATCGCCGTACACTTGTTTTAACATTACAAACGTTTCACTTGCAGATTTTCCTAGTTTGAAACAAAATTTGATGTTAACACGCTGTTCTTTCTGTACACTCAACATTTTCCGACGCACAGACAAAACGTCAACTACTTAAAACAGACGCCACGGGCAGACTGAGTGCAGGAGGCAGATGAAACTCGAGCGGTAGGCGGAGCGAGAGTCACGTGACAGGCCACGCGACTTTCAGCCTTATTGCATTCGTTTTATTGTTTCACCAGTACTAGTCCGGTTTTCTTCTAGCCACTCCTCGTATGTTCGAGAATTAACAATGAATGGATGTTCTGGACAGGAGGGGCGGTTTACCAGTGATACTGAAACTGGGAAGCATGCTATGGCACCATTGGTCAGCGTTGAAGTTACTGTAAATTTGCTAAAATTGTTCACACTATCAACTGGGATGCTTATTATTGGAGTATATCCATAGTGTCTTTTCCATCTGATCCATTCACTGGTACGCCGTTGATTACCACATAATAATTGAGTGAAATCGCTTGTTTGAGATGCAGAAAGAGTCTTGGTGGAGGGACAACACCTTCTGGGCATGGCTAGCACCGAGACAGTGATAGCGTGCATGGCTGCAATATGAGGAATCACCGAAACGGTACACAGAGCCATCAGGTATGGCGTCACTGCGGCAGATGAGTTTAAATGTCAAGGGCATGAATAACCTTTGAACAGCAATTTGGATATGCCCAACAACGCTGCAGAACTCTTCCAGTTTCCTTATGTTGCTATTGTCTTTTGTTTAAAATCTTCCTGTGTGTGTGTGTGTGTGTGTGTGTGTTGTGGTAGCAGCAGCAACAACATGATTTGAACTGTGCGTCATCTAGTTTTCTGTGAGAAGCAATGGATCAGAACGTGTTAATGTCAGTTTGGAACCTGGTGCGAAAAACAAAATGTATGGCAGTGTACACTGGAACAATACTTCAGAATTAATAGCGTAGTTCATTTACGTGAAATGCCCCGAACTCCATCTGACTGGAGCTCCATAATGCATAAAAACCAACCGCTTCTTCCTAACTGTCTGCTATTACAACACTTTCATATCTACTACTGTATTGTAAAGAAGAGTAATGAGGAAGATATGGGGACCAGTTTTAGATAACGGAGAATGGAGGAGGAGGAGAAACGAGGAAATCTACCTTCTGATGCGACAACCAACTATCCTACAGAAGATAAAGAGCAAAAGAATACAATGGGTGGGCCATGTAGCCCGTATGCCAGATGGAAGACAGGCGAAGATGGCACTAGCGGGGAAACCAAACACCAAACGCCCCATTGGACGACCAATGCAGCGCTGGATGGACGACCTGGCGAAGGACCTAGCAGCCCTGGGAATCGAAGACACCTGGAGGTACCGGGCACAAAACAGGAAGGAATGGAGGCGGTTTGTGGAAGTAACGCGTGCTCTGCAGGGCCTGTGATCGCTGAATATCTATCCATCTATCTATCTATCTGTGGCAGTGTACAAATCGTGATACAGCAGAAAGAAAACAATGTTTCAAACAACGACAGAGGGAGTCTCTCTTACGATTTTTAGTATAGTCTGTGGGATGTGGTTCTCCTCCTACACTTCGGGCGTTGGCACTTTACACTGGTCTATTCCTGAATATTTAATAGGAACCTCGTCCTACAGAATGAGCATTGACACTTTACACTGGTCTATGCAATGGAAGGTTCTAACCTTACACATCGTACACGGTTGCCAGAGCCACAGCAGTCAGCAGGGGGTATTTCCAATACTTTGCTCACTGGCGAATTTCATCCAACTGAGATTGAGATCGTAATATTTAATTATAAGTACAGTGATAAAACATATATGTGACCAGTTTTCTAGACGATTCTGTCTGGTATGCGAGGAGTACGTGGCTGCGGTGGCCTTCTGCGGGAATTATTCACGTTTCCAGACAATGGCAGGAGCTGCCCGAATGGAAAGGCCAGCTGGGGTGACAATGTCTACCTCTATATGGCTGAATAGTGAAATAATACTCAGTATGTATTGGACAGCGATCATGATTTGATAAGATTCAATATCGACATGTGTTTGTACTGGACCTTTATTTCTTCCCATGTAAATTGTAGTGTTGATTGCTTCTGCACATTTGTGCCTTCATTTGGTTCAGAGAACATCGATTGTGGTGTGTGCATGTAGCAAGTGAAAGACGGGTGGAAGACACATTTGCTGGTTCTCTAGAGACATCTACATCTACATTTATACTCCGCAAGCCACCCAACGGTGTGTGGCCGAGGGCACTTTACGTGCCACCGTCATTACCTCCCTTTCCTGTCCCAGTCGCGTATGGTTCACGGGAAGAACGACTGCCGGAAAGCCTCCCTGCGCGCCCGAATCTCTCTAATTTTACATTCGTGATCTCCTCTGGAGGTATAAGTAGGAGGAAGCAATATATTCGATAAGTCATCCAGAAAACCTGGACAGCAAGCTACACCGCGATGCAGAGCGCCTCTCTTGCAGAGTCTGCCACTTGAGTTTTCTAAACATCTCCGTAACGCTATCACGTTTACCAAATAACCCTGTGACGAAACGCGCCGCTCTTCTTTGGATCTTCTCTACTCCTCTATCAACCCGACCTGGTACGGATCCCACACTGGTGAGAAATACTCAAGTACAGGTCGAACAAGTGTTTTGTAAGCCACCTCCTTTGTTGATGGACTACATTTTCTAATGACTCTCCCAATGAATCTCAACCTGGCACCCGCCTTACCAACAATTAATTTTATATGATCATTCCACTTCAAATCGTTCCGCACGCATACTCCCAGATATTTTACAGAAGTAGCTGCTACCAATGTTTGTTCCGCTATAATATAATCATACAATACAGGATCCTTCTCTCTATGTATTCGCAATAGATTACATTTGTCTGTGTTAAGGGTCAGTTGCCACTCCCTGCACCAACTGCCTATCCGCTGCAGATCTTCCTACATTTCGCTGCAATTTTCTAATGTTGCAACTTCTCTGTATACTACAGCATCATCCGCGAAAAGCCGCATGGAATTCCGACACTCTCTACTAGGTCATTTACATATATTGTGAAAAGCAATGGTCCCATAACACTCCACTGTGGCACGCCAGAGGTTACTTTAACTAGACGTCTCTCCATTGAGAACAACATGCAGCGTTCTGTTTGCTAAAACTCTTCAATCCAGCCACACAGCTGGTCTGATATTTCGTAGGCTCTTACTTTGTTTATCAGGCGACAGTGCGGAACTGTATCGATTGCCTACCGGAAGTCAAGGAAAATGGCATCTACCTGGGAGCCTGTATCTAATATTTTATGGGTCTCATGAACAAATAAAGCGAGTTGGGTCTCACACGATCGCTGTTTCGGGAATCCATATTGATTCCTACAGAGTAGATTCTGCGTTTCCAGAAATGACATGATACGCGAACAAAAAACATGTTCTATAATTCTACAACAGATCGATGTCACAGATATGGGTCTATAGTTTTGCGCATCTGCTCGACGACTCTTCTTGAAGACTGGGACTACCTGTGCTCTTTTCCAATCATTTGGAACCTTCCGTTCCTCTAGAGACTTGCGGTACACGGCTGTTAGAAGGGGGGCAAGTTCTTTCGCGTACTCTGTGTAGAATCGAATTGGTATTCCGTCAGGTCCAGTGGACTTTCCTCTGTTGAGTGATTTCAGTTGCATTTCTATTTCTTGGACACTTATTTCGATGTCAGCCATTTTTTCGTTTGTGCGAGGATGAGAAGCGCCTTTTTTTTAGTTGACTTTGTAAATTATAAGGATGACCTGAAATCTGTTATATGACCGACATCGGTATCTGTGAGTGGAAATGTCAGTTCCCTCTTTTTTTTCACATAAAGATCTTCGTAGACGGGATACGGTTGTAGTTACTTGGAGGTTTACAGCATGCTGCACCACGCTTAAGTTCTGGACTTCTAGAGACATAATTTACAATCTATATCTTCGGAATAATCTATATCTTTCGTAGATGAAACACTGAATGCACACAAGAGCCACCTATCAGACCCACACAGCATTTTTTTCCAAATTTATTCAAGATGGCGGATCCAAGATGGCAGCGATAGACGTTGTCACATCGTAATGACGTCATGGCCGAAAGTTCGAACTTAGGCTGGAAAATAAACCTTGCAAAAGTGATCTAAAGATCACTTCCTAAATTGCATTGCTCTGCCACGGTCGATGAAAGCTTGAATATATCAGCATCAAACCGATCTCCAACCCGGCTATATATCACCATATACCATATCGATGTAGTAAACACTTCATTCGTATCCTGCGCTATTCAAAATCATCATTTCTGCATCCTGCAAATAGCTGTCCACCATCAGACAATCGTACATGTACCACAAAGAGAGACAGCATAAGCACATGGACCGTGTATAGTCCTCACCACACTGGATACTTCCCACGTGGGTGGTCGGTCGTCCACCGCAGGCGACAGTCACATCTGCCCCCACAAGCACACTGGCCCGACGTGTAACCAGAGTGCCCTCAGCAGACCTAGGTCACTCTCCAAACTGTTGTACAGTGGCTGGGTCGGATCCCCTTGGCATAAACGTGTTATTGTTTCTGGACCAAACCTGCTTCCTTGCTTGCTTTCTACACCCATCTCCAGACTCTGGGATTACAAGGATATACGTATTTTCGCATGGTTTCCCAGAATATCATACCATTTACCTGATACTTCTCGACATCAAACACATAGAAATATCGCTTGCAAGTTTCGGCAGTTTTCCTGACAATGATTGATAAATGTGGCTTCATCACTAAACAAGATACATGATACATCCTGTGTCTCCTGTCTCAACGCCCATGTCCAGAAGTAAACACAATTCTCTTAATAGTTACCATGCAGCTCTTGATGGAGATGGATGTGATACAGATGGAATCTATGTCGATGGAGCATGCATGGATCAGCTGCCTGACCTATCTACGTCTTCATGTGATTGTGTGGGAGCTAAAGGGCATATCAACTGCGACAACAGCAATTATTTCGCCGTCTTCTGTCGTCGCTTGTTTCCTTCCGTTACGTTGAAGAGTTTGATAAATAATTGCCGCGATGGTCGATGGCTATTGTGATATCTTTCCGCATATACCGTACAAGAATGACCTTCATCTTCCAACACTCTCCATACGCCATGAACACCTCAGCTTTTTCTCCTTTTGGTAAATCTCATTTTCGACTCACGACCTCCATCTTGGACTGTCACACACTAACTAACTAGCAAGTCACAATTCACTCAAGAAACACACGAGCACACTGTAAGCAAACTTAACAACCTCATACCTAGCAACTACGCAGCTTGAAAAGTTCAGACAAGCGTCAGTGTGGAAACTTTTCAAAATATGATACCTCGTAAACGATTCGCACTGGAATCCTGCAACAAACACCACTGACATTCTAATGCAGACAATTTTTAATTTTTTAAGGTCAATAGTCATTATTCCATTTAAAAAAGTGTCTGTTTGCACAAAAGTACACTTTCTAAGTATTGTTACACTCTCTTTATTGGCTCACCATACGAGCCCCTTACTACCAATCCATTCTGCGAAAGCCACACTTCAATAGCAAAATGGTTCAAATGGCTCTGAGCACTATGGGACTTAACTGCTGTGGTCATCAGTCCCGCAGAATTTAAACCTAACTAACCTAAGGACATCACACATATCAAAGCCCGAGGCACTTCAGTAGTACTTTTCATATCTGGAATATCTGTAGTGAAAGTTGTGGATGGTTCACGCTTTATATGTAGATGTAGAGGTATCACAGCTGCCGACTTCCAGAATTGTGTGTATCAAACAACATACTGGGATTGTGGGGAATAAGAAAGCTGACCAACCACAAATAATGCTACAAAGAATGGAATACACTGGCGATACATTCAGCTTAATGATGTAATGGCTGTAGTCAGGGACATGGACACGGCGAGAAGAGAATGTAACAAGGCCTGGATAGGGAAATTTAGAGAAGGACATCCAGTACAGACAAAACCACTCACATTTACAGAAGGCCCAGTGGTACACTGATAGGTGGTATATGAAATGAGGGAAGGGGTGCATAATTTGAGTTTTCCTTTTTTTGTTGTTGCCATAAAAACTTGTTCATACTCGTTGACCAAGCACACCATCCATCGTAATGGATAATGCTAACTCATTCCGCAAATTGGGCACATTATTGAACCACCTGTGCTTACTGATGTTCAGTGTACTCAACGACTTCGAACAAGTCACAGGTCCACAGGCTTGTTAGTACTGTGGGCCATAAACCAATTACTGGTGACTAGATAAGAGCAAAAAATAATAATTTACATAACGTGTTTCATTAGCATTATCCTGCTGGAATACACAGTTCAGTAGTTTACACATGGGCCGCTCACCTTTTCCTGCTTAGAAAAGATAGATGATTACAAACAAATTACAAGAACAAACAGTGAGGAACAAGCCACAAACAGATCAAAGCCCCACAGGCCGCGATCTTTGCATCTGTGCTGTAGATACACGAATACTTTATACTCTAGACCACATTCACGCTCCGCTACCGTAACTGAGTCCGCTCAGCGCTCTGTCTTCCCCCACCACTGCACTATTCCATACAGGTGTGTGAGTGAGACAGCTACATGCCAGAGGTTGCACACCCAGGAGGCTTAAGAAGACATGTTTGTAACACAGTGGAACTACTTGTAAGAGGCGAATACTGCAACATAGCCAAGCGTTTAGCACACATGTATTTTTCATCTTCTTTTTCTGTAAAATCCATAATATTTATCATTTGATTAAGCAAGTACATTATGCAGCACCGATATAGTGAGCAGCAAACCAAAAACCTTAACATACAGTCATTTAACATTAAACCGCGACGTTTATACATTTACACACATTTCGATTGTAGGACATGTAATAAATCTGCAACTATAGTTCGTTATACCGTAAACACATGGAGTTACACATATTAAAATCTGTTAAACCTTGACATTGGCGGGACTTTGTCAGTTTTACAACAGAAAATCACAGATGTGTTTAACCAAAGTTTGGAGTAAGTATAGCGGTTTGTTTGTCAAGTCGAGGATGTTGCTCTTGGGGTAATATTTTAGAAAAGTCTTGAAAATTCCTGAATTATCAAACACGTCAGTGGGTTGGGTGATACACTGTACATATGTCAACTCAGGTTTCAAGTAATGAAATATATTAGCAGACAAAACCAAGAACAGTATGGCAAATAAATTTAAATCCCTCTTCAGTCGTGCATTGTCTTGGAATCTCTTTTAAGAACTCACACTCTTTCAATTACTGAAACGTAGACAGTCATGTCTGGTCCAAAAATAACTGTCTTGAGTTTGGGGAAATGTTCCATGTCATAACTTCATGCTAATTTGCTAATTTTCCTGTAGGATTACGTTTTGTTTGATAACATCGATCTTGTCCGTTGTATCTGTTGCCAAATGATTTTCCCCCTGCATTAAGACACTTAATGAATATGTAGTTGGTGATGTCGACCATAAGAGATATTATAACCGCTATTTCTTTCTTTTGCTGGTGCCTTGTCCCTCGGTTTCGCAAGGTCGACACGGTTAGGAACGGATTTGACAAGCTTAGTTTTAAGGGGAGGGGGGGGGCCGATGCCCTTCCTGCCGCCACCCCGTACCCCCCCCCCCCCCCCCCTGGATGGAATTAGTGTACTCCTGCTGTCAGCGTCTAGAGTCATCAATGGAATAGTGCGAACGTGTTCAGATGTCTGCGAGGCGTGTAACTGAGGCGGAACGTGGAGACCAGCCCGGTACTCACCTAGTGGGATGTGGAAGACCGCCTAAAAACCACATCCAGGCTGGCCGACATACCGGCTGCTGTCGGTAATCAGGCGGGCTGATTCGATCCGGGGCCAGCGCGCCTACCCGAGTCCAGGAAGCAGCGCGTTAGCGCTCTCGGCTAACCAGGCGTGTGTACAGTTACCACTCTGCTGACCCTTAAATAAATTTTCCCCTAATGGTTCCTTCATTTCAGCCATCGTTCACTGTCGTTAGTCAGAAAACAAGTGCATGCCAACATCTTTGTGGTTGGTGTTGTAATTACGTTCCAATAATTGTTTTTATAGCCTATAGTATTGGGATGCTATATTAAGCGCTTTGTATGGCCTTTAAGCGATGCGAAAAGTAAGGCAATTCCCATTCTACACTGAACGATGTGACTCCTTCCTTTTCCTTTTTTCGACTAGTGTACAGACGCCATAGTATTTCCTAATGTAGAACATAAATCTCATTTAACGCAAATAGTGAGACAGCAAACAGCTTGGTGTGTTGCCAAGAGACTGCTTTGCTCTAACGGCCTCCGGCAGTGGACTTCCTCCTCCTCTTCATCATCTCCGCTGAGCCCCACTCGCCGTTGCACCCCGAACGCGGCCGGAGCACAACACGCGGAGAACACGAGCAAATTTCGTGTGAATTTTCACGCGAGACTAGGGGGTGGGAGGTGAGGGCCAAGGACACCTAACGCAGGCTGATCTGAAGACCAGCAGAGCGGAAACAAGTGTTTCCTAAGTTGAACAAAAGGACACTTGGGTTCCAAATTCACCCCACAAATAATAAGATTCGAAAATTTCACATCTCATAGAAAAGTGTAGAACAGCTACTTTAGGAACGGTGGAGGGGGAACCCTTGGTGACAGGGCGGACCAGAGAACGATGACAGATCAGCTCAGGTGGCGCTGCCCCTCGGCAGGGAGGGAGCAGGCGGTGGTCCGACCGAATAGCCAGTCGTCGCCACTAACGAAACTTTTCGGTTGAGAGTTATTTGTCCGTACTGGAAACTCCTAAACTGCAGCTTTGCTATTTATTAATTAAAATATGTAGCAGGCTGGGTGCACCGGGTTATGAAGTACCCTGGCAAGCGTCTCATCGAGCGTCACATTACCTGAAATTAACGCTACTGAGGACCTAAACTCATATGATGATAATCCATGGAATATTCCTAATGGATACATTTGACTGCAACTCAACTGGTGGAGGAGACAAGAGGCAGCACGTATTTACCACTGACAGGGTAAAATTCATCCACCGTAACTAGTGTCAATACATCTTCAGAACGCCACACCATCACCATTCTGGGGGATGGAGAGCAACAACCACATATACTTTGGCTGCTCAAGGTACAGGAGAGAATCAGACTGGTTAATTACTGAGCTAGTCCACATGAATCAAGAGTATCCTTCTAATACGTTTACTCTCACGTCTAGAATGAAAACTGACGTTTATAAATTGCTTATGGAATTCGCGATAAAAGAATTAAATTGTAGCCACACAGTTTGGGTGTGTGTGTGTGTGTGTGTGTGTGTGTGTGTGTGTGTGTGTGTGTGTGTGTGTGTGTGTGTGTGTGTTTATACGTGTTTATGTCGATTTATTTAAGAAATCTGTAGCATAACCAAAACAGACCACTATATTTAATTACGTGTCACTAAACATGCCAGTGAAACTTGTTTTAAATTGTTCAGAAACGATAGAAACCAGAGTTTGATGACTGCAAAGGATAGACAGCACTGTAAATTTGTGTGTGTGAGAATTCCTAGGGGACCAAACTGCTGAGGTCGTCGGTCCCTACACTTACGCACTACTTACACTAACTTATGCTTAGAACAACGCACACACTGATGCCCGAGGGAGGACTCGAACCTCCGGAGGGAGGGGCCGCGCAATCTGTGACACGGCGACCAATACGCGCGGCAAAAGCCTAGCAATATATTGTTTAGTGCACTCAGTCACAATCCTCACGTGCCTCTACAGTAAAATTAAGTAATTCACTACATTTCTATCAGTCAACTTACAGTTACACTCTGTGCGGTAGCGTTCTTGCTTCCCACGCCCGGGTTCCCGGGTTCGATTCCCGGCGGGGTCAGGGATTTTCTCTGCCTCGTGATGGCTGGGTGTTGTGTGCTGTCCTTAGGTTAGTTAGGTTTAAGTAGTTCTAAGTTCTAGGGGACTTATGACCACAGCAGTTGAGTCCCATAGTGCTCAGAGCCATTTGAACCATTTGAACAGTTACACTCTCCCAGGGAACTTCCATTTCGTGAGACTTTCAGTGTTCCCCCACAATTCCCTACCTTCTCCAGTAAATGCAACTTCCCTGGAAACTCCAGAATCTGAACCGAAAATTTTAATTTGCAGTTATATCACACAAAAATATTTCTTTTTTACTATTTGTTGTCCGTATGTTTGTCTGTCTGTTAAGACCCATTTTTCTCAGGAACAAATAGAGGTGTTAAGTTTAAATTCATGGCAAATACTGAGGCCTACAGTCTCTTGGGTAAAACATTTTAAGCTTCTAAGTCAATGCAACTAAAAGATACGTTGAGGCTGATGGAGGAAGTGGTGGGCAGACCGAGTGGGAGGCGGAAATGGACATAGAGAGAGAGAGAGAGAGAGAGGGCGAGGGGGAATGCATGAGGCAAATGGAAGTGTGGAAGGGTAGTGGGCAGGTGGAAAAGAAAGGGAGGAGGCGGAGATGAAAATAGAGGAAGGAAGAAGGATATGGACAGAGGGAGGAGAGAGGAAGATATGGCCAGGAAGAGGAGTTGGAGGATATGGATGAAGAAAGGGGGAGAAGGAGCTGCAAAGACACAGATAGAGGCGAGAGCATGAGGTGGACGGACGGAGGAAGAAAAAGGACACAGACAGGAGGAGTGGGAGTCGTGTTCAGATATGAAGGCGAACCGCGCGGTAAAAGCTAGCATATATACACATACACTCCTGGAAATGGAAAAAAGAACACATTGACACCGGTGTGTCAGACCCACCATACTTGCTCCGGACACTGCGAGAGGGCTGTACAAGCAATGATCACACGCACGGCACAGCGGACACACCAGGAACCGCGGTATTGGCCGTCGAATGGCGCTAGCTGCGCAGCATTTGTGCACCGCCGCCGTCAGTGTCAGCCAGTTTGCCGTGGCATACGGAGCTCCATCGCAGTCTTTAACACTGGTAGCATGCCGCGACAGCGTGGACGTGAACCGTATGTGCAGTTGACGGACTTTGAGCGAGGGCGTATAGTGGGCATGCGGGAGGCCGGGTGGACGTACCGCCGAATTGCTCAACACGTGAGGCGTGAGGCCTCCACAGTACATCGATGTTGTCGCCAGGGGTCGGCGGAAGGTGCACGTGCCCGTCGACCTGGGACCGGACCGCAGCGACGCACGGATGCACGCCAAGACCGTAGGATCCTACGCAGTGCCGTAGGGGACCGCACCGCCACTTCCCAGCAAATTAGGGACACTGTTGCTTCTGGGGTATCGGCGAGGACTATTCGCAACCGTCTCCATGAAGCTGGGCTACGGTCCCGCACACCGTTAGGCCGTCTTCGCTCACGCCCCAACATCGTGCAGCCCGCCTCCAGTGGTGTCGCGACAGGCGTGAATGGAGGGACAAATGGAGACGTGTCGTCTTCAGCGATGAGAGTCGCTTCTGCCTTGGTGCCAATGATGGTCGTATGCGTGTTTGGCGCCGTACAGGTGAGCGCCACAATCAGGACTGCATACGACCGAGGCACACAGGGCCAACACCCGGCATCATGGTGTGGGGAGCGATCTCCTACACTGGCCGTACACCACTGGTGATCGTCGAGGGGACACTGAATAGTGCACGGTACATCCAAACCGTCATCGAACCCATCGTTCTACCATTCCTAGACCGGCAAGGAAACTTGCTGTTCCAACAGGACAATGCACGTCCGCATGTATCCCGTGCCACCCAACATGCTCTAGAAGGTGTAAGTCAACTACCCTGGCCAGCAAGATCTCCGGATCTGTCCCCCATTGAGCATGTTTGGGACTGGATGAAGCGTCGTCTCACGCGGTCTGCACGTCCAGCACGAACGCTGGTCCAACTGAGGCGCCAGGTGGAAATGGCATGGCAAGCCGTTCCACAGGACTACATCCAGCATCTCTACGATCGTCTCCATGGGAGAATAGCAGCCTGCATTGCTGCGAAAGGTGGATATACACTGTACTAGTGCCGACATTGTGCATGCTCTGTTGCCTGTGTCTATGTGCCTGTGGTTCTGTCAGTGTGATCATGTGATGTATCTGACCCCAGGAATGTGTCAATAAAGTTTCCCCTTCCTGGGACAATGAATTCACGGTGTTCTTATTTCAATTTCCAGGAGTGTATTTTTCCAAGTAAGTGCGGTAACGTTATTCGGAATACAGAAAATATTCAGTGGACACTAGAAACACACAAACAAAATTTGCGTAATCTCCACACACTCCTCTACACCGTTAGAAACGAAACTAATCATTACACTGTTCGGAAAAAATACAACATCCTCAACGACACGATCATTTTATTGACGAGTGCTGCGTCAGATGGTTCGTCATTGCCAGGTATGTGGCAACAAATTCATTCCAAGCGAAACACACACATCACAGTAAATAGTGCTTAAAATGTGTAGTCTTGACTAAAAATAAACGTGCCCAGTGGGATCCTGCAACAGATTATCCCAGGCATCCTGCACCTTTTGTTGCAATTCGGCAATGTTTCTTGTAGGGTTCTGGAGAACGTGTAAATTTCCGCTTCATCATATGACACTCATGTTCAACTGCAGAGAGATGTGGTGAGTTGGCAGGCCAACATCTTTTTGTACACCACGGAAACCGTGTTGCGTCGATTCGTCCGAATGTGCACGTGCACTGTCCTCTTGAAAAACCACATCATGTTCCTGTCGAGGAAATGTGGTGGAACATAGATGAGAACGTGTGCATTGCAGCGGGCACCGGTTACTTTATCCCACAGGAACACCAAATGTGACGCCGAACTGTGACTGATGATGACCCACTACGCCCGTGGGACACGCGTGTCGTGGACGAATGCAGCCTAGAATAAGCCACTGACCAGGTCTGCGCCGTACACGTGTACGTCCATCACTCGCATACAGACACAGCATACTCTCATCACTGAAGACAACACAGACGCTCTCCAGTCAATTCTTTCACGATCCCATAGTAACCGTGCATAGCGATGTATCGGTGGTAGCCTGGACAGACTCAACATGCAGGAAAGTCAAAACAACCTTCGGTGACATTAAAAGGAAGGGTCATAGCATTAATAGTGCAACGGGAATGCCACTGTTAAATGCAGAGGAGAGAGTGGATAGGTGGAGTGAATATACTGAAAGCCCCTATGAGGGGGAAGATTTGTCTGGTGTGCTAGAAGAAGAAACAGAAGTCGATTTAGGAGGGACAGTAATAGATTTAGGAGAGAGAGATTGAGAATTTAAAAGAGCTCTGGAGGACTTAAGATCAAATAAGGCAGAAGGGATAGATGACATTAGATGAGAATTTCTAAAATCATTGGGGGAAGTGGCAACAAAACAACTATTCACGTTGATGTGTAGAATGTATGATCTGGCGACATACCATCTGACTTTCGGAGAAGCATCATCCACACAATTCCGAAGATGGCAAGAGCTGACAAGTGCGAGAATTACCGCACAATCAGCGTAACAGCTCATGCATCCAAGTTGCTTACAAGAATAATATACAGAAGAATGGAAAAGAAAATTGAGGATGCGCTAGATGACGATCAGTTTGGCTTTAGGAAACGTAAAGGCACGAGAGAGGCAATTCTGAGGTTGCGGTTAATAATGGAAGAAAGACTAAAAAAGATCGAGACACGTTCATAGAATTTGTCGACCTGGAAAAAGCGTTCAACAATGTAAAATGGTGCAAGATGTTGGAAATTCTGAGAAAAGTACGGGTAAGCTATAGGGAGAGACGGCTCATATACAATATGTACAACAGCAAAGATCGAATAATAAGAGTGGACGACCAAGAACGAATTGCTCATATTAAAAACGGTGTAAGACAAGGATGTAGTCTTTCACCCCTACTGTTCAATCTGTACATCGAGGAAGCAATGATGGAAATAAAAGAAAGGTTTAGGAGTGGAATTAAAATTCAGTGTGAAAGGATATCAGTGATACGATTCGCTGATGACATTGCTATCCTGAGTGAAAGTGAAGAAGAATTACATGATCTGATGAATTGAATGAACAGTCTAATGTGTGCAGAGTATAGATTTAGAGCAAATCGAAGAAAGATGAAGGTAATGAGAAGTGGTAGAAATGAGAACAGCGAGAAACGTAATATCAGGATGGATGGTCACGAAGTAGATGAAGTTAAGGAATTCTGCTACCTCAACAGTAAAATGACCAATGATGGACGGAGCAAGGAGGACATCAAAGGAGACTAGAAATGACAAAACGGGCATTTCTGGCCAAGAGATGTCTATTAATATCAAATATCGGCCTTAATTTGAGGAAGAAATTTTTGAGAATGTACGTCTGGAGTAAACAATTGTATCGTAGTGAAACATGTACTGAGAGAAAACCGGAACAGGATCGAAGCATTTGAGGTGTGTGCACCTGGTTCATGCACCCATGCTGACTGATGTTCATCAGCGTCGAAGGCAGGAGTTTGTCCGCCAATGCCGTAATTGGACATCCACTGAATGACGATAGCCAGCCAGGGTGGCCGAGAGGTTCTAGGCGCTACAGTCTAGAACGGCGCGCCCGTTACAGTCGCAGGTTCGAATCCTGCCTTGGGCATTGGTGTGTGATGTCCTGACGACGATGAATGACGATAGGTAGTCTTTTCAGATCAATCACGTTTTATACTCCATCGGATAGATGGTCTTTTGTGTGTATGGCCCAGCAATAATCGTTGGAAAGATCTAGGCCCGAGGAGGTAGTGTTATGGCCTGGGGAATGTTTTTGTGGCATTCCCTGGGTCATCTCGTCATTCGGGAAAGCACAATGCATCAACGCAATTACGCTCCTACATATATCCCCAGGCATCACGGCTACCCTTAGATACAGTTTGTTTTTTCCTCAGAACGATGGCATCTAACTGCAGGAAAATGATACGTGTCACACAGCTCACAGTGTAAGTACATGGTCCAAAGAGCACCAGCATGAGTTTGGTATACTTCCTTAGCCAACGAACTCCCAGGGTTTGAGCCCAATCGAGAATCTCAGGGACCACCTTGATCAGACTGTTCACCCCATGGATCTGCAATCAAGAAACCTGCACTTGAGTCAGCATGGTTCCACATCAGTATTGGGATAAAGAGAGAATGAGCACAGCCTGCATTGTTGCCAAAGTTGTTCAAGACTGAGGATCCAACATGGCATTGGTAGATGGGCAACATCACATAATATGTCACCAGATGGCATCATCCTCCTTCCCTCCCATTCCTCCTTCCTCCTTCACCACCCCTCTCCGCACCTATTTCCCTCCCCTTCTTCCACCTGGAAATTGGCAGGAAAAGCTCTGTCTGTGCTGAACTGTTGGTGAGGAAGGATCTCTTTATTTAATCATTTGTGGGATGTACAGATATTATCCTATTGAAAGAATTCTCTTGTGTGTTGCCTAGCTCACAATATTGTAACCAGAGGATGCTGAGAAAAGCAACCTCCCCTCTCCTGCCCCATCTGGAAATTGGTGGGAAACTGAACTGCCACCCCTACTTTCAACCACCCCCCCCCCCCATTGGGAATTGGCAGGAAAAGCTCAGTTGCTTGTCAGCGCCAGTGGAAGTGGCTGTGTATGTTCAATATTTTCAGTTGATGAGATGTTGGTGCCAGACAGATGACTTTAACTTCTGTATTACCCCTAAGCACATGCAGCTGTGGACTGCTTCCATGGCTTCCTACAGGAGGACAAGAAAGAAATAATAATGAAGGCGTGGAAGAAGATTAGTTTTCAGAAAATACTGGTCCTGCAGAAGAATGGCTTAAAGGTGCGTTTCACAACCGATACAGACGGTTGCACGTGCAAAACTGTGTACATTTCTTGAAATGGCTGGTCCGTCTGACTCTTCCAAAGCGCAAGAGAAAATTGCATCGTCTTCCACAGCCCATTACCAACTAATCTAGTTCATAGTACCACCACGAGGGAGTGACAGTTGTGATATGACAACACCCCATCTGGCCACGTGAGTGTGACATCGGGGGTAGGAGGCGAGCGCGGTAGCTCACCAGTCTCAGTTGCAGTCAAGTCAGTTGAAGGACAAGAGGTGGATACAGAGAACCACTTGCTGTGTTCTGTTTGCTAGAAACTCTCCAATCCAATCATGCAGTTGGTCTAATATTCCATTCGCTCGAATTTTGTTCATTAGATGGCATTCCAGAAGCCAAGGAACACGGCATCTACCTAGGCAACTTTATCTACTTCTTTCTGAGTGTCGCGCACCAAAAATGTGACCTGGGTTCCACACGGTCCTTGTTCCTATGACGCATGTTGAATCTTACAGAGGAGATATTCGGTCTCCAGAAATGTCATAATATGTGAGCATAAAATACGATGTATATTCTGCAGGTACCCGGGCATATAGTTCTGCGAGTCTGTTCAACGACCCTTCTTGAAAACGGAAATGACCTGCACTTCTTTCAGTCATCACGAACACTTTGCTCCTCCATTGACCTACGTTTACTACTTCGATCTTTTGTGTCATTCTCTTTTTAGAATCCGTTTTCGTCACCAAGTGTCTGAATAGATGGCTTCGAATCTTTTACTGATTTAACATCAGGCCTAAGCTTCTTAAGATTTTGTGTCAAGTCGGAAGACAGAATTCACTGAACGCATCTTGCTTGGCTATCCTTATCCTGATCTTGGCTTCGTTCGGTTTTTATTTCTCTGTGAGGCTTTAGATAAGTTTAAATTTGCAGTGAATCTATCTCTGCTTTCGTAGCAGCTTTGTAACATGGCTATCGAACCATGGCGGGTCACTTTGACACCTCACGACCTCATTCGGCTGTCTAAAGCGTATTGTACAATCCTCGATCTTTATCCAATGACGAACAACATTGTTAATGCTTTCATTAATACTCAGATTTTATTTCATTTAGCCACATACAGATTTTCGCACTAACAATGCTATTTGCTACAGGTTTCTGTCAAACGCATTTAGCAAATGCCCCAATGCATTTTATACTCGCGATGTCCTACAGCCATCATTTAGAGATTTTGAAGTACACTTTTGCACGTCTTCAAATAAATTCGGTATCGAATCTAGTATGGATTCCTTAGGGCCTTGGAGCATTGTACAATTAGAGCGACTTCAGCGTTTCTTCAACACCACTGACACTGCTATCTGTACCTGATATCTGATATTTGTATTATAATTCTGCTTTGCTATCCTCAGTTTGTCACTGAATATCTGGACACTAACTCTGGTACCACTAGCAACTTTTAGATGTCTTCAGATTTTTTTGATTTTTTCTCTTTTTGTTTTTTTGTTTTGTGAGACAACGTTCGACTGCTGCCGCAGCCTTTGTAAGCCTCATGTATTGCCTGCTTGACACCAAACCGCCTTTCATTCAGCATCTTTATTCAGCTCTATGCTTTATATTATATATGTTATACAGAAGTCTCTCTTTCCTTGGAGCTTTTTTTATTATTTATGATCCGTGTGGCTCGATCAGCGATATTCCCGCCACCTACCGGGCCGATCGGGAGCGAGAGGAAAGCTGAGCAAGAGGGAGGATTTTGCTTTTGGACGTCGAGCAGTAACGGCGTATTGAGAACTATGGTGGACAGCTAAGGTCCGGTGTCAGCCAGCAAGGAGGGACGTCTAAAAGGAGCTGTTAC
Source organism: Schistocerca serialis cubense (assembly GCF_023864345.2). Taxonomy (NCBI): domain Eukaryota; kingdom Metazoa; phylum Arthropoda; class Insecta; order Orthoptera; family Acrididae; genus Schistocerca; species Schistocerca serialis. The sequence continues at coordinate 589,848,338 of NC_064644.1, forward strand.
CCGGGTGACGGCGGCGTGGCAAATATCGCGGGCGTGGAAAGAGACGTTACTGGGAAGCCGCTGGTGTTTTTTCCGCTGGCTTCGTGTCTCCTGGAATCAGGGTCTGCGGCGGCTGGCTTCGTCGAACAAGCAAGAGGGTGAGGGCCTTGCTTGTCCTGTAAATTGTGGTCGAAATCCACTACCGGGTTCTGTGCGGTTGACTGTATTTTCTTGGGCGGCCGTCGCTACTCCTACTGACTATGGCCTTCAACGTGCTGATTTTAATTGGTTTAATACGTAATGTTTAAAGGTGTATGTGGTGTGATCATTAACATTTACAAGGGACTGGAGTGCTGAGACATTCCGTTGTAGATCCCTACTGTCAAGTTTTAACCGCCATTGACAGCAGTTTGCTGGCCCTTGTTTAAGTACTGCCTGGTTATTGTATTTATATCACACCACGGATTTAAGATGCCCAATCGCTATTGATGGATCTATTTATCTCTGAATTGTAATAAAATTACTGTTACGTTTCTGTTTGAACTAATAGTGTGCCTAAGAGACACGTGTATAATTTTGAAATCAGCAGTTTCCTAAATTACCAGTTGTTGAAAGGTCAGTTGTTACTGTGTGTTTAATGGCCTGAAACGGGATTCTGTTGATGGTGGTACTAGAATTCCTTCAATGACAGTAGATAGATATTGTAATTAATTTCATGTATTAGTTTTACTGATGGCGTGTAATGAGTTATTGTGTTTCTAGTTACTTAAGACAGATGTCAGTCTGTTGTAGATACCCATTAATTATGGGATTTTCTCGTGCCCATTCGTGACCGTTGCTCTTCCCATACGGGGATCCATGTCGAGCCTGAACTGGAAACAGCTGAGCGGGCGGGCGTCCGTTTTCTGGGCGTAGTTGTTGAATCTCAAGAGCTTGTTTGCTCACGTGAAATTTTATATTTTGCCTACCATTTGAGTAACCTTATGTGTGCCATGGTAGCTAATTGTTGCCTGAACCCTGAATTATTATGGTAATAACAATCACTGTCGTAATGAAAGAATACATTTGTTAAATTTTAGTAAATTGTTCTTTACCTTGATTACAATTTAGAGTATATAAAATTTAACTCATTTCAGTAAATGTGTAATAGGCTATAAGTGCCGCGTTTTTGTGAATCTTTCAAATTGAAGTAATTCATTTTTACCTGAATGGTAATTTTTAAAGATGTGTGGTAGTTTTAAACATGTGATGGTTTTATTTGTCAAGTTCTCTTGTTTAAAGGTACCGAATAAAATGTTCGGTGCAACTGTCGATGGTGATTGCCTGATGTGTTACGTTGGCCCAGTCCTACGACCCTACAGCCTGTTGTGCTGAGTTTGTGTCGTTGTGTAAAAGGTGGAATTACATGTTGTGTCGACACTTCAATTTATTTATAGTTCGGCGTAAACACTTTGAGACGAATGACTCATTGGGCATTTAAATTACTGCACCTGATAAGCTAAGGAAAGAAGTACATCAGGTTTTATGCATCTTAGCTATAAAACTGATATACATTACACAGTAACATGAGCAGCGCAAAGGGGCCATGCAATGGACTGTAAAATATGCAGTAAAAATCAGACGTAAAAAGAGCCAGTAGAAGGAACACTGTATACCATGAAAGGTCTGATCTATCCTCAACTGATCTATTAGGTACGTAGCTGTCAAATACATGGTCAACCATTTTTTTAAACCTGAGCCACAGTTCTCCGCTTGTCTCTGGATTAAATGTTTACAGTTCCTTAAGGGGTCTCGACCAACTACACTCAGCGAATTCAGCGCTGCACTGTTCCTATCGCTGGTTCTCCTCGAGAACTGCCAACTTACCGCGGTAAGGAGGTTTGGGTGTCCCGTTCGATCCCTGAGAGCTATGCTGGCGGGAGCTTAAGCTTTTGGCAGGGTCGTTCAAGTCAGATTGAAGTGTTAATACCGACGTAGGGCATTCAACGAGGTCCCTGAAGGCCTCAGATTAGACGGCCTCTGGGAGGACTCAGGAAGAGCTCTCAGACATGCTGAAGTCTACCTTCCTAGGGGAAATAATACCAAAGAAAAATTAAATAGCTGCTGCCTTGCACTTAGGTCTTACCAAAGGCTAGAGGAAGTAAACTTGATCAAAAATTACTGGCAGGTCATGAGGTCAGAACGTGGCAATCCCACCACATGTGTAGTCTTAGCTATGGGGTGGCATATCGTACCGGTGACTTTAAATTTACTCATAATCTTAAAAGAAACAAGTTGGCCTAGACCAGGATCAAAGAAAAAACAGAGTTTCCTTGGCTGTTTTAGGGCTAACAGGCCAAAAAAGTCGATGGTAAAGTGTGGATAAAGAAATGGTTAATGCGATGGAAGAAAATCACCTCCGCTCTGTTACTTACAGACCTGAGACCCGATATTTTCGGAATTATTGAAGAATGGATTAAAATGCTTTTCGGAGCTGCTTAGCGTCATAAAACCATATTTGACGAAAACGAATGCAGTCGTGATGTTACCTGTAAGTTGCGAGGCGAGATTGTTAGCTACACTAAGATTTATAGCCATTGGCAGAAGTTAGGAGGACCGCAAATTCAGCACAGTTGTGTCGCCATAAATGTTACCTAATATAATTCCTGAAACCGCCAAAGTAATTTAATTACCTGAGGAAACACATCATAATAAAGAAAAACAAACAAAATACATTATGTTCATATAATATTTATGAACTGAGACATTTATGTGGCGTAAAAGATATATCCAATAAGTTCAAGAAACTCATTTAAAATTACAAGAATATAGACTATAAATGATGGTGGCGCACATCATGTAATAAATTCAGCAATAGGTACATAAGAAATGAAGCATTTAGCAACTGTTAGTACAGTAAGAAAGTCCTTCACTTTGCTCTTAGTAGCCAAAGACCTGACGACAAGTTGGATTTTGTAATACTTCTAATAATGAAACATGAGTATTTCATGAATAAAAGTCCGTCGATTGTCTGTACTTCGTATTTTGGGTTTTATCTGTGATAAGTATGGAAAATAAAACTGAAAAACAGATAGTCGACTGCTAGTTATTCATAATAGTATACATATTTTACATTCTCTGTGCGCCACGTGAAACCATCATAGATTCATTAAAAAATGAAAGAACCTCTTCATTTCTGGGCTCTTCATTGTTGTACTCCTCACACAACGTGTATCACAGACATCTGAAGTCTTTGAAGTTCACCAAAAATTCTGTCAACAAAGTTTTGTCTGTCTCACACTCTGTCATGTTGACTAACATGGACTGCGTTTAATCCCGCTCGCAGTGACTGAAACCGAACTATTGTGGGGTGGTTGGCACGACAGCACTAGACACACTGCATTATTTGTTGGGCGAACGGACCGAACCACAAGAAAAATGTTCCTTCCGTTGGGCGACGAGCCTGCACACATAGAATTTGCCGATAGGACGGCCAACAAGCCTACAAATGCGCAATTTGTCAGTCTGTCGGTAAAAGCAATGCGCGCGCGCACTCACATTCCATGTTCCAGAAATCATGTTGGCTAATAATTGTGGGGATCAACTGCGCTGAATTTGAGGTTCTCTTAACTTCTGCCTGCAGCTAAAAACTCTGTATAGCTTACAGCCTCTCTCATAACTGCAATCTTTCCCGTTAAGAAAGGTTGGTGGTGTTCAGTAACTTCGAAATACATATTTCATCTATTCTTAGATAATTACGAAAATCATCGATTCCCAGCATCTTCAGTAACAGAGCATGAGTAAATATCTTCCTCTACAATAGCCATTTAAATTCCCACAGCTTCCTCTCACCTTTCTTAGATCTTCTTAACTCGAAAATAGCCAAGGCCACTCCCAGTTTGTGTCTGTGTAATACAACCAGGATCTCACACAACATAATTTCAATCAACTTAAAGGTAAGCAAATCGCAGCAACAGTGCGGCGCTATGATCGCTAAGTGCAGTCGGTGGGGCGTGTGTAGCCTGCCGCGAAGTTGGTCGGTCGGTCGACCGATAAATTGGTTCGTATGTAGGGGGCTTAAAATTTGTGTCGTAACGAGAACACGTATCCTACTGCTCTGGTGTTATCAAAAGACAAGGCAAAGAAAGTAGAGGCAGCTCACCCTCGCAAAGCAGGGAAGTTGCATTTGTCATCGCTTTAGGGTCTAAATGAAAAAGTAAGTTTTATGTGGTTAGACTCAGTGACTCGCCACCAGAGGCGCCGCTGCCGAGTCACGTGATCTGGCCAAATGCAACCGCAGACGAAACGAACAGTCGTGATCATTCTTTAAACCGTTGTTCGCTTGTTGTTGTTACTGTTATCGGTTGATTTGTGACACGGACTCACTTTCGGTTGCCAAATCGAGATCAGCTTAAGACGAATTTTGGCTAACTATCGCACATATTGATTTATGTTGTTGGTGCTCCTGTGTATTTCGGCTGACAACCTGGCTTCTTCACGGACCAGTGCCACGACAGTACAGGCGCGGTGAGTGAACTCGCTTATGATTCTTGAAGTCATATTTTGTATCACTGTTACTTTCTTGATTTAGCATAGTTTTATATTTGGAAGATTTAGCTCAACATTCTGTTCCCACCTTCATATTAAAATATTAAAGATCAGTGGTGTGATTAAAATTTAAAGAAAAATATATGTACGCCAGTTACATTAATTAATTGATCAGTTGCATCCTACAAAAAAAAAAGGCAGTTGCATGACTTTCGTTGACAAATAACAAAAGCAAACAAACTGTTTTGCGTTATTTTTTGCTCATATTAGATAGCTTGTAGTTTTCTGTTTATTTTTGCGTTAGAGATTTTATTTCTGTCATTAGACTCGAAAAGGTATCTGTTGCACGCTGTGAGAAGGTATGTTTGGTAACCGACGGAACAAAGCATAATACGTTTCCTTTCGGGAAAAGGACAGGAAATTGGAATCAGTTCGTCGTCCGTAATAAGGAAGTTTACGAGCAGGGCATTGCCTATTGCAATAGGCGTAGTTATTGTCTACGATAAAGTTCCTACAAGAAATTATTTTGACTGATTGCTTTAGTTAACAATTATTTTTATGTAGTACTACTTGTTCCTGTTATAGTACGTACAGTATGTGTTTGTCTATAGAAGTTCGTGTATATCGAAATTGGTGATGCACATCTCTTATCTGGGTGGATTTCTAATTAGTGTTTGGTAACTGTGTTAAACAGTGGTTTACAGGTGTCGAGGATATTTACCATCGTCGGTTAGGTTACATTGTGAGTTTGTTTATTGGACTGTGGCCTTCTTGTTAGATAGGGTAAGTGAAGGCTTGCATAACGGATCTATTTGAATACGTTGGTTTTCGATACTGTGAACTTCATTTTAGCTGTCGCATCCGTAGAATGTATTTTGCGGTGTCGGGTTTCGGTGTTGCGTGTGGTTTCTGGTATCAAGGGCTTCGTTAGACGTATAGATACATCAAGCGAAATTTAAGATACCAGTGGTTATGGTTTTTAAATGTTGACAATTTTGTGTGGTTGATTTTTGTATTAATAGTGTTTAGGTTGTTGTTATTCTTATTGTCGTATATTTTGTCATCGCTCGAAACCGTTCACTTCTCGCTATTATTCCGTTGAATTGATTCTACCGCTAGAGTTAAATATTTCACGTGTTACTTCTGTTCGTTCGCGGATGCAGTAAGTGGCGTCATGTTGTTCCTGTCTTCAGTCCTGAGACTGGTTTGATGCAGCTCTCCATGCTACTCTATCCTGTGCAAGCTTCATCTCCCAGTACTTACTGCAACCTACGTCCTTCTGAGTCTGCTTAGTGTATTCATCTCTTGGTCTCCCTCTGATATTTACCCTCCACACTGCCCTCCAATGCTAAATTTGTGATCGCTTGATGCCTCAGAACATAGTAGCCATATTCTGTACGCTTCAAAACGGGATGTCCGCTGACTTCATAACGTTGCGGGACAAAGTAGACAAGCGGAATACCAACCTTATAGTCTACCCATTTTGCCCTATACGAAGCTCTTTCTGTGTTACCCAATAACATAAATTGACGTTTGCTCAAGAACAAATTATGTAGGTACCTGACAGAATATGTTCATATATTGTTCCCTTACGCACCAAAAGGGTCAGATACCACCCGTCGGCTTTGACCTGTGACGTAAGTCTGTTGTGTGGGACGTCGCGACGGCGCGAAGTTTAGTTTGCGAGTGTCGTGTGTTTGTAGATGTCTTGTGTTGTCGGTGGTGCTCTGATGGCGTGTCTGTCAGTTGTAGGTAAGGTTTTATTGTTGGTTTTGGTGTGTGCTTGTGATGTTTGTAGGTGGCGTGTCGTTGCGGTTCACTGGTGCTCTCTGGTGGGGTTTGTGAGTTGTCGTATTGGGTTCATTTGAGTTGTTGACGTTGTCAGCTTTTGTTGTGGTTGTAAGTGAAGATTGGTGGCGTATTGTGCAGTGAGTTGATGGTTTAGTCTTTTTATAGTAATGTAGTGTTGTATGTGGTTTGTCGTGTTTGAATAAAAAACACGCAATCAAAACCAAATGAGAATTCGTTTTTGAGAGAATATATAAGTTTCTAGATTTCAGAAGTTGGTGATACATTCACACAATTGGAATTTTATATGCCGTGATTTTGCTCTTGAGCTCATATAAGAAATGATTAAGTGCATTTGCGATCTGTTATTCATAATTTACAGCCCTTCCATTCATTGTAATACCTATTGATCTTTTGCTGTGGCTGGTTGTCTTTTCACTACATACCATAATTCCATGTAGCCTGAAATCTGTCAGAAGTACTGATTTCTGACATTATGTGCATGCTCTCTGATTCTTTAATCACCTTTATTAGTAATTTTGAGAATTTTTGTGTAAAACTTCCAGTAGATCTTTGTTCATACCAAAAGATAATTCTCCCTTTCACAAGATATTCCAATCCCTCTGGTCATAGTTTTTCACATGGCTTATAACTGCTGTAACGTAATATTTGCGCCAGTTCCCAAAAGATGTTGCTTGACGATATTTAGTCTAATTTTATATCACCAAGAACACACGCCACTTGGCCTGCTTAACTCTTCTTTATTGACTTTGATTAGCAGCTATCCCAGAATCATCACATCTTTCCTACCAAAGAATACACAAACATAAAAATTTTAAAGATACTACATGTTATCAGTAATGAACTATAACTATTAACGGTCTTGGCAACTTCATAAAATACAAAAATTCCATTTAGGTTTCATCACTGTTACCTTTACACTACTCCCCCACCAGTAACATGGCTTCTAATTAATACGTTGTGATGAATCAATTTTCTAAAAAAATCAGCACATTAACATAAAGTATTGGAATGACAAAAGATGATACAAAATAATTAAAAAAGCTTTTTACAATGTCTGGTATGATATTTGATTAATTCTCCACAGACAAAACTGCTCTAAGAATCGAGGTGGGAAACTTCTAATCCGTCCTGACTTCGATACAGATATTTGGAGACAGTTCCTCTGTGGGATGTTGTGGTTCAGTGTCCTTCGAAAAGTTTGGAAGTTCCTTCTCTGATTCCCATTTTTCTTGCAGGAGATAAGCTAGTTTGAGTCTGTCCACTGACATTTGTTTCCATTTCCTTTTAATAGTGAAATATTTTTCATGTCTTGAAATGACAGGACAGGGACCATCAAATGTAGGTTCTAATGGTTTTCTAACCCTGTCACATCTCAGGAAGACATGGGAACAGGTCTTCAGATCTTTTGGAACAAATACTGATCTTGATTTGCTTTGTGTAGATCTACTAGGTTTCAGATGAAGCCTTTATCTTACATGAATTTAAATTCTTGTTTTGCCATCGCCATGCGCTGTGGGTCTAATTGTCTTGCCCTGGAAACCACAGGCAGGCCTTCAGTGGTAATATAGTGTTTGACATGTTTAATTTCGCTAGGTACCAAATTAGGTTTAGCTATGTCTGGATACTGTAACAGTAGATCTGTAAATTTTGCTTCGGCTCATGTTGCTCAGGATGTTTTCCTCTGAGATTGACATAACTTTACCCTCAACATTGAGCTTGGTTACATCTATTAATCTTTTATTATGGACATTTACTAATAATTGAAATTTATTCAAAAAATCGGCACCCAATATAGCTCTATTGATCATCGCAACTATAAATGGCCATTGAAATTGATGTCGCAGTCCCAGATAAATAGTACGAAGTTAGATTGCGTATGTAGGAATTTCGAGACCATTTGTAGCATACAATTTATATGGTGACTCACCATTAACATTTGCGTTAGCGGGAATGACAGAAACTTCCGCCCCACTGCCGACTAAAAATTGCAGTCCCGTTTTTTGTCGGTTACAAATAAGCGGGTTTTGGGGCCATGGACTTGGGCAGCAGAACTTGCCGGTAATTCAGCTGCTGGGTCGCGTTTCCCTTTTCAGTCCAGCTACATGGAGGTGTGCATTTTTTTCAGGCTTGCAGTTCTGCCCAAAGCGAAAGTGGTAATAACAGTACTTGCCCTTGGGGCTGTATTTGTTTCGAGACTTAAGACTTCTTTTACATTGACGCTCACAGCTTCTGTTAAGAGACCTGCCTCGATAACCAGTTTACAGCGCGGCCATTTGTTGCTCTAGCCCCGAAATTCTTGTCATCAGGTCACTCGTTGTTATCGAAACATCCTGTTGGCTACAAGCACCACTTTTTGTGACGAACAATTCGTTACGGGGGCTTATTTCTGTTATTCTATCAGCCATTATAGCCTTTTCGAGTCCCTCGTCACTGACAATTAGTGTTCCTTATAGAATCCGGAAGTTTTCCTAGCCAAAGTGTCTTTAGGACTTTTTCTGACACATCTACACCTGCCAAGGCTTGCATTTTGCGTACTAACTGACGAGGGTTTTGGTCTCCCAAATCAATTCCAGTAACTAATCTCTTAATACGCTTATCTTCACTTTGTTTGAAAATATTCGGTAGACGTTCCTTAGCCAACGAATATTTATTCGCAACTGTGCCACAAATAATGTCCCAAATATTCTCGATGTATTTTGGTTCTAATTGTGACACTAGGTGGTTAAATTTAGTTTCTTCTGTGAAGAGTTAGCAAATGCTGAACTGTGCTACTACTTGATAGAACCAAAATTCGGGTTTTCACTCAAAAAGGTGGAATTTTGATGCTAACATTGTTTGCTTCCAGGCGATCTTCGGAAACGCTCACGTTTGTCGTCATATGTTCTTATACTCACGTCGGGGTCACCAAATATAACTGCTGTAACGTAATATTTGCGGCAGTTGCCAAAAGATGTTGCTTGACGATATTTAGTATTATTTTAAATCACCAAGAACACAAGCCACTTGGCCTGTTTAAGACTTCTTTATTGACTTTGGTTAGCAGCCCTCACAGAATCATCACATCTTTGCTACCAAATAATAAACAAAAAAAATTTAAAGATATTACATCATGTTATCAGTAATGAACTATAACTATTGACGGTCTTGGCAACTTCATAAAATATAAAAATTCCATTTAGATTTCATCACTGTTGCCTTTACAGGCTCTTTAGTGTCCTTTCTCATTACCTTATGTGTAAAGCTATTTTCAAATAATGAGTTTATCATAGAATACATTAAATTTTGATTGCATTTGGTTCACAATAAATTACATCCCACATCATCACCTTTAAATTATTCTTAAAAGCAGTTGCTCTGTATAGCTATTGATTCTCAATGAGTATCCATACTGTAAGGTGCATCATGATCAGAGAGCATTTGTTACTGGGTTGACAGTTATTTTCTTACTTTGAGCTTCATCAAAGAAATTCTCAATCACAATCATATTGTCTTTATCCACCCATGTTTGAAAGTTATTCAGACCAGATAATATTTCCAGATAATTTTGCTTCTATCATCCATTAGAATATCTACATTGAAATCGCTATGGACAATTAACTGTTCGCTGCTGGTTCAATATGTCAAATTGAGGATCTATATATAGTTAAAATTAAAAATGAACTATTTTACAGCATTAACAAGCGCACACATCTGTGCTGATCATAAAATCTACTTGCCTCAATGTTTCAGAACTTACATTGAGTGTATATGACAAGTTCATTTCCTATGTTTGTTCAAGAGTAAGTTGCAATTTTATTTGCAACTTACCTAACGCTGTGGTTATGTAAAGGTCTCTAAATGTTCCAAACAAGACTATACAGAAGCTACCTTATTATTCAGGCCTCTAATATTTTGTTCAAATAAGCTAACCTTACTTTTCTGTGCATTATTAAGCATTTTGTGGGCTCTTCTTTTTCATGTATTTTGGAATAGGGTGCCTAAATCCTGATTTGAATCCAAGAAGGATGCCACTCTGACACCAGTAACAATAGAGATCTCCCCATGTGTGATGGAGCCTCCCCCCCCCCCCATGTATATTATCTGCTAGCAGCTCAGCCAGCCTATCATCTCTTCTCCTAGTCAGATGTAGGCCACGTCTAGCATGTTCCCATCTCCCGTTGTTGCAACTGGCGCTGCACTCAGATGAGATTTCGTTTGTCAGCAGCCGCCTGCTCAACATATTCACGTCGCTCATAGCAGTGTTTATCCAGGGCTCGTCATCTTGCTGCAGCCCCATTTTGTGTGTGTGTGTGTGTGTGTGTGTGTGTGTGTGTGTGTGTGTGTGTGTGTGTAGCTGCTACTCCTGTTCCATCCAGGTCACATGTGATGCAGTAATTACTGCTCTTAGGCTGGCTGTTCCCTGCTCCCCCAAAATAATGACCTGATCGTCCTTGCTAGAACCTCTGCACAAAGTACCATAGGCCTTTGTCACCTGGCTTAGGCCAGCACTAGCCTTCAGAATACATTTAACCTGGTACCCTGTCCAATTTGTCCAGTACCATGTGACCCACACCCCTTCCATGGCTACTACCCAGCAGCAAGACACTCTTCATTCTACTCTTTCGGTACTGACCTACACTGAGTTTCTTTGCTAGCAGCTTGCTGCACCCTGCTGTGATCTACAACTGGAAGAGGCTTTTCTCCTCCTGCTTCAGGTAACAAGTTAAATTTATTGAATACTGTTAGCTGTTACCTTTACTCAGTTCCCAAGACCCTTTCCCATATTCAGCGTACAGAGTTCAAATATCGCTTGATGTGATTCAGCCTGAAGGGCACAAATCTTTGCCTTCCTGCTCAGATTCCCTTGTCTTCCTTGCAAAGCCTACAATTCCATGGGGAGTCTCGTTGTTTCCATTCAGTTCACCGCTAGTCACACCAGGGAAATTCCAACCCACAGTCTACACATACCAGTCCCTCTTTGAGTATCCTACCGTGACACCCACAGTTTTCAGGCATTTCAAAACAGATTGTGAGCTTATAAAGAGAATTAAATTACTTCACACTACATATTAGCACTTCAGGTATGTGGTATAACGTAAAGTTATTTCTGCGTACAACAAGAACTTAGCAGTCATTCAACTGCAGTATCCGTTAAATTATCTTCATCACAACACAACTTCATTGTATGAAAGCTGCACATAACAAAACGGTTAGTGCGAAGGATTCTACATCAAACAAATTAAGATCAATGCTTCTTTCCGTAAATATTAATTCAACAGTGAACGAACACGTTCAAATAAAATTTTTGAAAAGAAAGCAGAAGAATTAAGCGGGATTCTCTAAGTTAATTATGCCAAAACATAACTATTACAAACAGAGCTTACGATCTTTCCACTTTTTATGGACTAATTCTTTAAGGAAAGTGAGATCTTAAATAGCAAGCTTAAGACATACTGACACACGTATTTAATAATTTATACTAAATTAACTGTTATTACAAATCTAAACAATCTGTCTTCACGACAGCGCAAAAACTAGTTCTCGCTTGGCGCAGGGCTGCCAACGACCTGTGCAATTTTACGCAAAATCTGAAAATACTGTATACAAAAGCGTAAATAGTAATCTTCTACCTACATCAAGAAAAGAATCGTCAAAGAATTTTACGTTATCCCATGTTAGCGCTGTAAAAGAGAACATGTATTAGTGGATTTTATGACAGCGAAGTTAACTTTGAACTATCCATTGATCAGTAGAACAAATGATTACTCCCAGTTTTGTGTTTGTGCGTGTGCTTTATAGTTCGCATTAACGGTAAATAATAAAAGCACATTGATATCGTTTTGTTCGTTCAGTGAATTGTCCATATCAATGAAAGTGAAAGTAGCAACCTGGCAGAACGGCATAGCATCAGATTTCAGTCGGCAACAAAGACATGCTAAACGAAATTAAGACTTCGATTTGGTCTCCGTCTTTAGCTATAGACGATAGTTTAAGGTATACAGGGAGCGAAGTAAAAACATTGTTTCTTGGTAATGAAATGGAAGTAGGAAGAGAATAAATACGGAAAATGAAAACTCAGTGGAAATAAATTCGTTTTATTCCTAGCAGTAGCACCAGCAGCATTGAACCGCGTGCTTGGGTTTGTGATACAGATCCGAAACCTACTGATGAACCAAAACAACTTCTATTAATGCACTTTCCCTGTTGCTTGTTCGGAAAGAGACAAATTTCCAGCCGTCTTGATACGATGTTCATCCATTGCTGCAATATAGTCCCGGAAATGGTGCTGAATTTTATTCATAGATTTTGTCCCCAAACTCAAGGCACAGAAAGTTACTTGCGTAGTTGAGTTATTGACGGTCCGAGTAATTAGGAAAGAGCAACAGCCTAATCCGGCTTTTGCGTAAACAGCTACACACGAAAGAACTCTGTAGTTGCTGGAGTCATTCAAAAATTTAAAAGCTACGTTTGGAGTGAATGAGTTGCTGCTCTACTAGATTAAAGATACGTTCTAAAATGTAAAGGTAACAGTATAGATGGTCTACGGTCGTGCTCGAGAAAATCGTGACGCTGACCCAAATTCTCGAAAATTTCTCGGACGCTCCTAGTTTGTCGACGGTGCTGCGCTCTGATGGAGTATGCGAGACCACTGTAACTGTCGTCTTCCTTACCTGCAGAGAGAAATCTGAAATTGCACTTCCTGCATTTGTATCAAGTGTACTGATGTCACAATTTACTGCTGCAGTACGAAGCCTCTCAGAAGACAATCGTGGAATAGTTAATCAAAAACGCAGATCTCGTCCCCCCTGCGGGTCCAGGGATTAGAATAGGCCCGAGGTATTCCTGCCTGTCGTAAGAGGCGACTAAAAGGAGTCCCTCCCCCACAAGGGGATAGTTAGCGCCTGCGTCCGGAGACAGACGGTTCCACGACCTCTATTTGCGGTCATTTTGCTTTTTCACTTCGTTTCCTCCTTCCTTTGGTTTGTTCCTTTCTTTGCTCTTCTCCACCTCACTGTCTTCCTTGCCTTCTCATTGCCTTCTTCTCCTTGCCTTCTCTGGTCTCCGCCTCGGCGTTTGAGACAGTCTGTCCTCTCTCTCTCTCTCTCTCTCTCTCTCTCTCTCTCTCTCTCTCTCTCTCTCTCCCTCCCTCTCCCCCTCCCCCTCTTTTTCCTCTTCTTCCTTCCTCCCTGTGCGCGCCTGAAGGCCGACCCACGCGTTCGCACGCCCTTGGTAGACATTTAAGGCACGCACGTACCAATGGTAAAGACCAGGCCCAGGGAGGGGTGATTGCCTGAGCTGATACCTTCTGACCATGCCGATTGGTCCCTCCGTCTGTTTCTCGGGAGGTGTGACCTGAGGTGTAAACATCCACCTAAGGCTGGAGTGCCCTCTGAGAGGGTCCCCATAAGGAAGGAGCGCGCCATCGGAGACGATGGCAATCATGGGGGAGTCCTCCGCAATGGATTCTACTCCATCTCTCTCGACTTCTGCCCACAAACGGAAACATGACCAGCCACCAGTGACAAAAGTACTACCGCCTGCCCCACAGTTCATCGTCGTTTCTCGATCTGAGGACGGAAAGGATTTTTCCTCTGTCAACCCTTTCGTTATCCAGAAGGGCGTAGATGCTATACCCGGTACTGAAGTCTTGTACAAGGTTGCGTAATGGTACCTTGGTACTAGAAACTGAGAGCGCCTTTCAGGCACAGAAACTGCTTCCAGCCACACTCCTGTACACGTTCCCTGTCCGGGTGGAGGCTCACCGAACTTTGATTCGTCTCGTAGTGTGGTCTATACTAGATCCCTCGACGAATTGACTGACGAGGAGATTGTCTTTCCTCGCTGAGCAGGGCGTGACGGCTGTCCATAGGGTCATGAAAAAGGTCAACAATGACCTTGTACCGACCCGGACAATTTTCTTGACCTTCGATAGTGTTAAGCTGCCATCGCGCATCAAGGCGGGCTACGAGGTTATTTCTGTTCGCCCCCTATGTCCCGACACCTACGCGCTGCTACCAGTGTCAGCGTTTCAATCACACTAGACAGTCTTGTTCCAATGCGGCTAAATGTCACTTGTGGCAGGGATGCCCATGAGGGTGACTGTCCACCTCCGTCTCCTCGTTGTGTGAACTGAACTGTCAGGGTGACCATGCCGCATCCTCCCGCGACTGTCCTGTCTATAAGGAAGAACGCTGTATCCAAGAAATTCGGGTCAAAGAGAAAGTGTCCACCTCGGCTGCTCGCAAGCTATTGGTTAGTAGGAAGCCCACGCTGCTCCCAGCGGGGAAATACAGTACTGTCCTCGCCTCTTCTCGGACTACCCGGGAGGTAGCAACCCAGACATGCGATCTGACCTTCAGCACCACGGTCGTCCGTTCGGCCAGTGCTAAGATCGCGCGGTCGGCGTTTCCTCTTCCTCCCATCACCCCACAGACACGAGCACCTTCCTCAGCTTCTGCTAAGACGAAGACATCGAAGTCAGATGCACGGGCCTTCAAGAAGGAACCATCCCGTGCAGACTACCTCCGTACCTCGACCTCCCAGCCTTCGACCGGTACTTCCACTACACGTCCTTCCAAAAAGGCGCATAGGAAGCACAGTTCTCCTTCTCCGCCACGGCGCATTCCCTCTCCTGCGCCACCCAGCGGTTGCCGCCCCAGGCCGTCATCTGTTTCGCCTGGCCGCACCGCTGGTAGCCGTACATCTGGCCGTTCACTGGCGGAGGAAGCTCCCCCTCCCGGCCATCCTCCCGAGATGGCCGATGACCCTATAGACCACATGGACGATGACTGTCCGCCTACTGATAGCGGCGGCAGTGCTCGCTCGAAGCCAGGCCCTAAGCGGCCTTCGAGGTGACCACTTCTCTCATCTTCCTTTTCTTACGATGGCACTTATTCACTGGAATATTCGCAGCATTCGCTCCAACCGAGAGGACTTGAAGTTGCTGCTCCGCTTGCACCGTCCGCTCGTCGTAGCCCTCCAGGAAACGAAGCTACGCCCATGCGATCAAATTGCCTTGGCACACTACACCTCTGTGCGTCTTGACCTACCCCCTGTGGTAGGTATCCCAGCTCATGGAGGGGTTATGTTGCTGGTCCGGGATGATATTTACTACGATCCCATCACGTTGCACACCGGCCTGCAGGCAGTTGCCATCCGCATTACTCTCCCCACTTTTACGTTTTCCTTTTGTACCGTTTACACTCCATCGTCATCTGCCGTTACCAGGGCAGACGTGATGCAACTTATTGCTCAGCTACCTGCACCATTTTTGTTAACTGGAGACTTCAATGCCCACTATCCCCTTTGGGGCTCTCCAGCATCCTGCCCGAGGGGCTCCTTGTTAGCAGACCTTTTCAACCAGCTCGATCTTGTCTGCCTCAATACTGGCGCCCCTACTTTTGTTTCGGACACATCTCACACCTATTCCCATTTAGACCTCTCTATATGTACTCCCAACTTGCACGCCGGTTTGAGTGGTATGCACTTTCTGATACATATTCGAGCGACCACTTCCCGTGTGTTATCCATCTCCTGCAGCATACCCCCTCTCCGTGCTTCTCTAATTGGACCATCTCCAAGGCAGACTGGGGGCTCTTCTCTTCCAGCGCGACCTTTCAGGATCAAACCTTTACAAGCTGCGATCGTCAGGTCGCACACCTCACGGAAGTCATTCTCACTGCTGCTGAATATTCCATCCCTCACCCTACTTCTTCTCCACGTCGCGTACCAGTCCCCTGATGGACCGCAGTATGTAGAGACGCTTTACGTGCTCGTCGACGTGCTTTACGCACCTTTAAACGCCACCCTACAGTGGCGAATTGTATCAATTATAAACGATTACGTGCACAGTGTCGTCGTATTATTAAAGAAAGCAAGAAAGCCAGCTGGGCTGCTTTCACAAGCACCTTCAACAGTTTCACTCCTTCTGTTGTCTGGGGTAGCCTGCGCCGGCTATCTGGCACTAAGGTCCACTCACCAGTTTCTGGCTTGAAAGTCGCGAATGACGTCCTTGTGGCCCCTGAGGCTGTCTCCAATGCCTTCGGCCGCTTTTTCGCAGAGGTTTCGAGCTCCGCTCATTACCACCCTGCCTTCCTCCCCCGCAAACAGGCAGAGGAGGCTAGGCCACCTAACTTCCGCTCCTTGAATCGTGAAATTTATAATGCCCCATTCACCATGCGGGAACTCGGAAACGCACTTGGCCGATCGCGGTTCTCCGCTCCAGGGCCTCATTCTATTCATACTCAGATGCTGAAGAACCTTTCTCCTGCGGGTAAAGGTTTTCTTCTTCGTACTTACAATCGCATCTGGATTGAGGGACATGTTCCCGCATGCTGGCGCGAGTCTATTGTTGTCCCGATTCCTAAGCCAGGGAAGGACTAGCACTTGCCTTCCAGTTATCGACCCATCTCGCTTATGAGCTGTGTCTGTAAAGTGATGGAGCGAATGGTTAACTCTCAATTGGTTTG
Organism: Schistocerca serialis cubense; assembly: GCF_023864345.2. Classification (NCBI taxonomy): domain Eukaryota; kingdom Metazoa; phylum Arthropoda; class Insecta; order Orthoptera; family Acrididae; genus Schistocerca; species Schistocerca serialis. The sequence continues at coordinate 589,865,104 of NC_064644.1, forward strand.
GCTGCTAGAGTCTCGACGCCTACTTACCAATGTACAATGTGAATTTCGTAGGCGCCGCTCTGCTGTTGACCATCTGGTTACCTTGTCGACCTTCATTATGAATAACTTCTTGTGGAAGCGCCCCACCGCAGCTGTGTTCTTTGATATGGAGAAGGCTTACGACACCTGTTGGAGGGCGGGCATTCTCCACACCATGCATACATGGGGCCTTCGCAGTCGCCTCCCTCTTTATTCGTTCCTTTTAAATGGATTGACAGTTCAGGGTACGTGTGGGTTCTGTCCTGTCAGACGCCTTTCGCCAGGAGAATGGTGTGCCACAGGGCTCAGTTTCGAGCGTCGCTCTCTTCGCCATAGCGATCAATCCAATAATGGATTGCCTCCCAGCTGAGCACTGTCTTCAGCGTTCTCTTGTTGGTCTTTACTCCTGGAGTGTCGCCAATGGCTTCCGTTTTTCTGCCAAGAAGACGGTCTGTATTAACTTCTGGCGCTACAAGCCGTTTCTCCCACCATCCTTACAACTCGGTCCTGTTGCTCTCCCATTCGTGGAGACAACAAAAATTTTAGGTCTTACATTTGACAGGAAACTTAGCTGGTCTCCACATGTGTCATATTTGGCTGCCCGTTGTACCCGTTCTCTAAATGTCCTCTGTGTTCTCAGTGGTACGTCGTGGGGAGCGGATCGAACTGTCCTACTTCTCCTGTATTGGTCGATCGTCCGCTCCAAGCTGGATTATGGGAGCTTCGTATACTCATCTGCACGGCCATCCATCTTACGCCGCCTCAACTCCATAAAACATTGGGGTTTACGACTTGCGATCGGAGCGTTTTATACTAGTCCCGTAGAGTCTTCATGCTAACACTGGCGAATTGCCACTCACCTACCGGCGCAATATACTGCTTTGTCGGTATGCCTGTCGGCTATTATCAATGCCCGACCACCCGTCTTATCGTTCCTTTTTTGATGACTCTCTCGACCGTCAATACGGGTTGTATGTCTCTGCCCTGCTACCCCCTGGAGTTCGCTTTCGTCGCCTCCTTCAACACCTTAATTTTTCACTCCCTGCAACCTTTAGAGTGGGCGAGAGCCACACGCCACCTTGACTCCAGGCTCCGGTTCGCGTCCACCTTGACCTCTGCTCGCTCCCGAAGGAGGTTACCCCAGTTCAGTTTACCACTCCCGTTTTGTCGAACTTCGTTCGAAGTTCATTAATATGACCTTCATTTATACAGGTGGCTCTAAGACCAATGACGGGGTCGGGTGTTCTTTTATTGTCGGGGCACAAAGTTTCAAATACCGGCTCCATGGCCATTGTTCGGTCTTCACAACTGATCTCTTTGCCCTCTACCAGGCTGTTCTTTACATCTTCCGCCACCGACATTCTGCTTATGTCATCTGCTCCGATTCCCTGAGCGCTATCCAGAGCCTCAGTGATCCGTACCCGGTTCACCCTTTCGTGCACCGGATCCAACGCTCTCTTCAGCAACTGGTGGACGTCGGTTCTCCGGTTAGCTTTATGTGGGTTCCTGGTCATGTCGGTATCCCTGGGAATGAAGCTGCAGATGCCGCGGCCAAGGCTACGTTCCTCCAGCCTTGGACAGCTTCTTGTTGTGTCCCTTCGTCGGATTGTAGCAGGGTAATTTATTGGCGCATTTTATCGCTGTGGCATGCCGATTGGGCTGCACTTACAGACAAGCTTCGGGCCTTGAAACCTCTTCCCGTGGCTTGGACGTCCTCCTCACGCCCTTGTCGGCGGGAGGAGGTAGTTTTGGCCCGGTTACGAATTGGACACTGCCGGTTCAGCTATCGCCATCTGCTGACGGCTGCGCCGGCGCCGTTCTGCACATGTGGGCAATTGCCGCCACATTTTAACGTCCTGTCCGGATTTTAACACACTGCGTCTTGATCTTGGCCTGCCATGTACTCTAGAAGCCATTTTAGCGGATGACCCACGAGCAGCTGCTCGCGTTCTTCATTTCATCAATTTGACAACCCTCTCTAAGGATATTTGATTATGCTGTTTCCTTTTTTAATCCTATGCCTGTCAGTCTGTCGTTTATCGTGTTTTCCGTTTCGTTGCTGTTTTAAACTTGACTCGCGGTGCATTCCTAACGTAGTCTGGGCGCTAATGACCATTGAAGTTGTGCGCCCTAAAACCACAAAAAAAAGCAGATCTCGCACGAAACAAACTTTATTCTTATAAAAGAGAGTTGAAACTAAATCAAAATAAATTGGTTATTTTGTAATCTGCAGTGAAGTAAAGCAGGAGAATTTGAAGTCCTGGTAAGTGGATTTAGTTGTTTAGTTCAGTATTCCCCCTATACACCTTACTTTGTGCGGCAGAGAGAATGTACTACCTGTACCAGTGACTGTCTCCCCTCTCCTTGCTCACTGACAGCCTCCCAGACTCCCCCCAGGGGGTCCACAACTCTATTGTGGGTACGTGCGTAGTGAACACGGGACCTCGAGCTAATGTGGCCCTCCTTTCTTTCCGGGCTGCATACCCTCCCTTTCCGCATCCTTCCCCGTCCCCCATCTTCGCCCACCCCCTCACCTCTGGCTCTTTTCTTCCCTTTCTCCCTCTCTGGGAGTATGGTTTGTGCCTACGTCCGGAGACAAACGCTTGTAAATGTACTGCATTCTTCGCCTTCCTTGATTGTACGTCTTCATCCTTCCTTTGTCCTTCTCTTTTCCTTACCTTTTCTCTTTACCCTTTTCTCCGCTGCGGCGTTTGAGACCTCTCTTCTTTCCTTTCCCTTTCTCTTTCTTCCTCCCTGTGCGTGTCTGAAGGCTGACCCACGCACTTCCATGCGTAGCCGGTGACGGGGTAATGCGTAATTCCCCGCCCCGGGTAGACAGGTAGGACATGTACGTACCCCCTGGTAACGGCCAAGCCCAGGGAGGGGTGATTACCCGAGCTGATACCTTCTGAAAGTGCCGATTGGTCCCTCCGTCCGTTTGTCGGGAGGTGTGACCTGAGGTGTGAACAATCACCTAAGGCGGGTGTGCCCTCAGTGAGGGCCCCCACAAGGGAGGAGCGCGCCATCGGAGACGCCGGTAATCATGGGGGATTCTTCCGCAATGGTTTCCTCACCTTCCACTATGTCTGCTCACAAACGTAAGTTCACTGAGTCTCAGCCACAGACGGTTCTTCCATCGTTGCCACAGTTCCTTGTTGTTTCTCGGTCTGACGAAGGTCACGACTTTTCCACAGTCAACCCTTTCATTCTTCAGAAAGGTGTCGACGCAATTGCGGGTCCTGTAAAGTCTTGTTCCAGATTACGGAATGGCACCCTGTTGTTAGAAACAGTGCCCTCCAGGCACAAAAATTTCTGCGTACCTCACTACTACTCACCTTCCCTGTCCGGGTGGAACCGCACCGTACTTTAAATTCCTCGCGTGGAGTCGTTTATACACGCTCCCTCGATGGATTGTCTGACGAAGAAATTCAGCATTACCTGTCCGACCAGGGCGTAACGGCTGTTCATAGGGTTATGAAAAGGGTTGACACGAACATCATTCCAACCCGCACTGTCTTCTTGACATTTGACAAAGTTCAACTCCCATCGAAAATCAAAGCAGGCTATGAGATAATTTCTGTTCGCCCTTATGTCCCAAACCCTAAGCGTTGCTATCGGTGTCAGCGGTTCAATTACACCAGCCAGTCCTGTTCCACTCCAGCCAAATGTGTTATGTGTGGCAAGGATGCCCATGAGGGTGCTTGTCCACCTCCATCCCCTCACTGCATCAACTGTATGGGTGACCACGCTGCTTCCTCTCGAGATTGTCACGTTTTTAAGGACGAAAAGCTCATCCAGGAAATTAGAGTAAAGGAAAAGGTGTCGACCTTTGCTGCTCGAAAATTATTCGCCAGTCGACACCCCACCGTGCCTCAGAAAGGAACATACAGCACTGTCCTTGCTTCTCCTCGGCCAACAAAGGAGGCGGCCACGCAGACTTGCGACCTCACCTTTAGTACCACGGTCGTCAGATCGGCCAGCGCAAAGATCGCCCGTTCAACCTCACCACTTTCGCCTGCCCACTCTATGGCTGACCCTTCGTCGGGTTCTGCTAAATGTCGAGCCCAAAAGTCAGACGCCAAGTCTTCGAAAAAAGAGCATACTCGGGAAGAGTTTTTACATACCGCAACTTCACAACCATCGGTTCCTCCTTCATCTAAACATCATACTTCCAAGAAGGCTACAAAGAAACACAGTTACTCTCCTTCTCCGCCAAGGCGTGTCCCGTCTACAGCACAACCTGGCGGAAATCGCCCTCGGCCGTCTTCTGTGTCGCCGAGGCGTACTGATGGTGGCCGGTCAACCGGCCAATCGCTGGTGGCAGGAGCTGCTCCTGACCAACCTATGGATCAGGATCTTCTGCCTTCAACTGAATGCCATTCCATGCTGTCGGTCGCAAGCTCTGAGCAGTCGTTGAGTTGACAGCGACCTTTGTCACATTGCTCCATTTTCTGTTCACCCTATGTCCATTGTGCACTGGAATATCCGCGGCATTCGCGCCAATCGGGATGAATTGTCGATCCTCTTACGATCCTACTCGCTGGTCATCTTCTGTCTTTAGGAAACAAAGCTGCGTCCCCATGACCACTTTGTTCTCCCTTATTTTCAGTCCGTCCGATATGATCTCCCCTCTGTTGAAGGCACTCCAGCACATGGAGGACTCATGATTCTTCTCCATGAAACTCTCCATTATCACCCAATCCATTTAAACACTTCGTTCCAAGCTGTCGCCGTCCGTCATTCCCTTTCCAGATACACGTTCTCTCTTTGTACTGTATACATTCCATCGTCCACACCAATGGCACGAGCTGATCTTCATCTCCTTGGTCAGCTTCCACCCCCATATTTGCTGGTTGGGGACTTCAATGCCCACCACCCGCTTTGGGGATCTCCATATCCTTGTCCACGTGGCTCACTATTGCTAGACGTCTTCCACCAAGCAGATCTAGTTTGCCTCAACACTGGGGTCCCTACATTTATGTCTGCCTCCACGACAAATTTATCTCATTTGGACCTTGCGGTCGGTACTGTTCCGCTAGCTCGGCGCTTCGAATGGTTCGCCCTTGATGATAAACACTCGAGTGACCACTTTCCATGTGTCCTTAGACTGCAGCCTCAACTGCCCTACATGCGCCCGCGACGCTGGAAGTTTGCCCAAGCCGATTGGACACTTTTTTCGTCTCTAGCGACATTCGATGACCGCCACTTTCCTAGCGTCGATGATGTCACCCATATTACCGACGTTATTCTTACAGCTGCAGAACATTCAATACCACGCACCTCCGAATTGCCCCGGCGCCCCCCAGTTCCTTGGTGGAACGAGGCATGCCGTGATGCAATGCGTGAGCGGCAACGTGCTCTCAGCGTTTTCCGCCACCATCCTACTTTGGCCAACTGTATCCGCTATAAGTAATTCCGAGCGCGATGCCGTCGTGTCATCCGCGATAGCAAGAAGGCAAGCTGGAAATTCTTTATTAGCTCATTTAACACCTTCACTCCCTCCTCGGAAGTTTGGAGTCGGCTTCGACGGTTCTCAGGCGCGCCTAGTTTCTCCCCGGTCTCTGGGCTCACTGTCGCGCATGATAGATTAGTGGACCCTGTCGCATTTTCTTACTCATTGGGTCAGCACTTTGCTGAGATTTCGAGCTCTTCAAATTACCCGCCAGCGTTTCTCTCGAAGAAACGTGCAGTGGAAGTGCGACCTCTTGCCTTCTCTCAAAATCGCGAAAGCTAAACTACTGTTTTCTCCATGCGGGAACTCCTACATGCACTCTCTTCTTCTCACTCCTCCGCCCCAGGACCGGATGGTATCCATGTCCAAATGTTGCTGCATTTATCAACCCATAGCCTGCGTTACCTCCTTCGCCTTTATAATCGAATTTGGACCGACGGTACCTTTCCCAGGCGATGGCGGGAAGCTATTGTCGTTCCCTTTCCGAAACCTGGAAAGGACAAACATCTCCTCTCTAGCTATCGCCCCATTTCTCTCACGAGTAGTGTCTGTAAGGTTTTGGAGCGTACGGTGAATCACCGTTTAGCGTGGTGGCTGGAATCCCGCAGTCTTTTAACACCTGCCCAATGCGGATTCCGAAAGCATCGTTCTGCAATTGACCATCTTGTTGCTCTATCCACTTATATCATGAACACCTATCTGTGGAAACGCCAAACGGTAGCAATATTTTTTGATCTGGAGAGAGCATACGATACCTGTTGGACAGGCATCCTCCGCACACTGTTCTCTTGGGGCTTTCGAGGTCGGCTGCCCCTTTTTCTTCGCGAATTTATGGCAGAGCGCTCATTTAGGGTGTGGGTGAACACTACTCTCTCCCGTACTTTCTCCCAAGAAAACGGGGTACCTCAGGGCTCCGTGCTGAGTGTTGTACTGTTTGCCATCGCCATAAATCCAATTATGGATTGTCTCCTTCCTGATGTCTCAGGCTCCCTTTTTGTGGACGATTTTGCGATCTACTACAGCTCTCAGCGGACCAGCCTTCTTGAACGACGTCTTCAAGGATGTCTCGATCACCTCCACTCTTAGAGCATCGAAACCTGTTTCCGTTTCTCTCCCAGTAACACCGTTAGTGTTAATTTTTGGCGACGTAAGGAGTTTCTTCCGCCCTCCTTACATCTAGGTCCTGTCAACCTTCCGTTTTCCGACGTCGCTAAATTCTTGGGTCTTATGTTTGACAGAAAACTGTGCTGGTCCTCCCACGTTTCCTCTCTTTCGGCTCGCTGTCTGCGATCCCTTAACACCCTCCGTGTCCTGAATGGTACCTCTTGGGGAGCGGACTGAGTGGACCTTCTCCGCCTCTATCGCGCCTTAGTGCGCTCTAAATTGGGCTATGGAAGCATAGCCTACTCCTCTGCTCGGCCGTCTATTCTTCGGCATCTCGACTCTATCCACCACCGTGGATTACGATTAGTGTCTGGAGCTTTTTACACCAGCGCTGTGGAAAGCCTTTATGCTGAGACTGGTGAACCTCCGCTGTCGAATCGGCGAGCAGTCCTGAGTCTTTATGCTAGCCATCTGTCTTCCATGCCTGCTAATCCAGCCCATGACCTTTTTCTCGATGCCTCCTTTGATGTAGGGTATGCAGGCCGCCCCTCCTCCCTACTACCACCGGGAGTCCGCTTCCGTCAACTGCCCCATTCTCTTTCCTTCCGCTTTCCTAAAACCTTCTTGACAACTTGGGGTACAGCAGCGCCTTGGCTCCGTCCCCGGATCTGCCTGCTCCGTGACCTTTGTCGATTTCCCAAGGATGGTACCCCTTCACTTGTTTATCGTCGGGCATTTGCTGCTCTATGTGCACAAGTGACGGACGCCACGTTTATTTACACCGACGGCTCGAAAACATCGTTAGGTGTAGGGAGTGCCTATATTGTTGGCGACACCCCAAATCACTTTCGGCTTCCCGACCCGTGTTCGGTTTATACTGCGGAGCTTTACGCTGTTCTCCAGGCTGTCCACTACATCCGCCATCAGTGGATACGGTACGTTATCTGCTCAGATTCTCTCAGCTCTCTCCTCAGTCTCAAAGCTCTTTATCCTGTGAACCCTCTGGTCCACCGGATTCAGGACTGTCTGCGCTTGCTCCACCTGGGGGCGTCTCGGTGGCGTTCCTCTGGCTCCCGGGACACGTTGGTATCTGTGGAAATGAGGCGGCCGATATGGCGGCTAAGGCTGCAGTCTCTCTTCTTCGGCCAGCTATTCAATCGATTCCCTTCGCCGATCTACGGAGCGTTTTGTCATGTTGTTCATTTATGGCACGCGCATTGGTCGACACTTCACCATAATAAATTGCTGGACGTGAAAGATCTTCCTTGTGCTTGGACCTCTTCCTCCCGAACGCGTCGTCGGGAGGAGGTAATTTTAACTAGACTCCGGATAGGGCACTGTCTTTTTAGCCATCGACATCTTTTAAGCGGCGATCCTCCCCCACTCTGTCCCCACTGCTCTCAGCTGTGGACGGTAAGACACCTTTTGAGTGCCCCTATATTAATCCGTTACGCTCCCGTCTACAGCTATCGCCTGATATATCGTCGATTTTAGCAGATGACACACGCTCAGCCGACCGCGTTCTCAAGTTTATTAGTGCCAGTGAAATGACGTCAGTCATTTGAAGCTTTTTTGGGGACAACCAACCCCTTTCTGTAGTGGATTTTTAAGCCTTCCTTCTGCTTTTAGTTTCTCCAACTTTATGACTTTCGTTCCCATTGCTGCTGGTTTTCATTTTCGGTTTTTTACTGTTTCCTAAGTCACGGACCGGGCGCTAATGACCATAGCAGTTTTGCGCCCTAAAACCAAAACAAAAAAATCCGCGTACTGCTTGCCACGGAGTGCATCCTTCATTGCGCCAGAAATGGAAGTGGGGGAAGGTGCGAGATCCGGGCTGTGGGGTGAGTGAGGAAGAACAGTCCAACGGAGTTATGGCAGCTCCCCTTGGATGCGCAGCCCTTTAAGACCTTGCGTTGTCATGGAGAAGATTGTTCTTTGGTGGCGACGAACACGATGAAGTCGTCTAAAATTTCCTGAGGGAACGTGCAGCCATGCGGGACGAGGGAGATCGGACAGGTTTGCAGGACCTTGTTGCGATGATGAGACGCCTCGCACAACGGCTAAGGGTGCTTTTGTTCACTGCCAGGTCTCTCCAGACATTCGGCAACTGCCTACGAAGATCGGCGATTTTAGAGTTTCCCGCCAAAAGAGACTCAGTGACGGTGCTCTGCCTTGAATGCAGCTCTGTTACAGACGCTCTCTTCAAGGTTACACTTAGCGCTGCTACCAGTCAGAACATGATGAAACTTAAGGGGCTGCAGTAGGGATATTCCGTGACGCCCCATAACAAATTCCGCATTTTTAACCGAAATCGGCCAAGAAAAATGTTACATTATGCTCATGGTAAAACATGCACGTAAAACTGAAATTTGAGGATATACCCGTCATAAACCCATGAATAATGGAATACCAATGAACGACTGATGCGTTGGCATAAATCCCAGGGCGGTTACTGTAGAAGAGCAGGAAAGTGTTTTTCACGATTATTATGCCATCGGCCGCCGACAGGTCCCCAGCCGTGGATTCGAAGAGGGGTGTGCCCAGTAAATGGCAGCTATTTTATGATATTAATAAAATTTTGCCCTATAAGAGCTTAGAAAATTTTCTGGACATCATTATACGTTCCCGAGATACAGGGGTATACATTACCAAACTTCGGCACGTAAAATTAGGTGTGAGGTGAAAACGTAGTTCATTAAGTGACTTAGCACGAAGAAATACGTTGTGAATTATCTGTTATCATCAGAAGGGTTCTGGGAATCACGTTTTGTAATAATGAAGCACATGAAATGTTCTTGTAAGACTAAATTGGGGTCTGGAGTGTAAAATTAGTATAGTGTTGTTTCAGTTTTACATAAGTATCGGAAGTTCACTGACCCATAAAGTTCTTTCCATGAGTGACATTCCCGCTGTGGCAGGCAAAGTAACGGAACCAGCGGGTGAATGTTCGTCTCAGAGTGCAAAATAAGCCATTACACTCCTGTTAAAAAAACTGACTCAAATTTTTGGCATGTGAATGTATTCCCACTGTTGTATCCTGAGTAAGGAGACACTGACAGTATCCCCCCTGCGGGTCCGGGGATTAGAATAGGCCCGCGGTATTCCTGCCTGTCGTAAGAGGCGACTAAAAGGAGTCCATCCCCCTCACGGGGGTAGTTCGCGCCTGCGTCCGGAGACGGACGGTTCCACGACCTATCATCGTGGTCCTTTTGGTTTTTTCACTTCTCGTTTCTTCCTTCCTTTTGTTGGTTCCTTTCTTTGCTCTTCTCCACCTCACTGTCTTCCTTACTCTTTCCCTTGCCTTCTCCTTGCCTTCTCATTGCCTTTTTCTCCTTGCCTTCTCATTGCCTTTTTCTCCTTGCCTTCTCATTGCCTTTTTCTCCTTGCCTTCTCATTGCCTTTTTCTCCTTGCCTTCTCATTGCCTTTTTCTCCTTGCCTTCTCATTGCCTTTTTCTCCTTGCCTTCTCATTGCCTTTTTCTCCTTGCCTTCTCATTGCCTTTTTCTCCTTGCCTTCTCATTGCCTTTTTCTCCTTGCCTTCTCATTGCCTTTTTCTCCTTGCCTTCTCATTGCCTTTTTCTCCTTGCCTTCTCATTGCCTTTTTCTCCTTGCCTTCTTATTGCCTTCTTCCCCTTGCTTTCTCATTGCCTTCTTCTCCTTGCCTTCTCTGGTCTCCGCCTCGGCGTTTGAGACAGTCTGTCCTCTTTCTCCCTCTCTCTCTTCTTTTTCCTCTTCTTCCTTCCTCCCTGTGCGTGTCTGAAGGCCGACCCACGCGTTCGCACGCGTAGCCGGTGACGGGGTAACGCGTAAGTCCCCGCCCTGGGTAGACATGTAAGGCACGCGCATACCCCCTGGTAAAGGCCAGGCCCGGGGAGGGGTGATTGCCTGAGCTGATACCTTCTGACCATGCCGATTGGTCCCTCCGTCTGTTTCTCGGGAGGTGTGACCTGAGGTGTAAACATTCACCTAAGGCGGGAGTGCCCTCTGAGAGGGTCCCCACAAGGAAGGAGCGCGCCATCGGAGACGCTGGCAATCATGGGGGATTCCTCCGCAATGGATTCTACTCCATCTCTCTCGACTTCGACCCAAAAACGGAAACGTGACCAGCCAACAGTGACAAAAGTACTACCGCCTGCCCCACAGTTCCTCGTAGTTTCTCGAACTGAGGACGGAAAGGATTCTTCCTCTGTCAACCCTTTCGTTATTCAGAAGGGCGTAGATGCCATAGCCGGATCTGTCAAATCCTGTACCAGGTTGCGTAACGGCACCTTATTACTGGAAACTGAGAATGCCTTTCAGGCACAAAAACTGCTTCGGGCCACCCTCCTGTACACGTTCCCTGTCCGGGTGGAGGCCCACCGAACTTTGAATTCGTCTCGTGGTGTGGTCTATACTGACTCCCTCGACGGATTGACTGACGAGGAGCTTCAATCATTCCTCGCTGAGCAGGGCGTGACGGCTGTCCATAGGGTCATGAAAAAGGTCAACAATGACCTTGTACCGACCCGGACAATTTTCTTGACCTTCGATAGTGTTAAGCTGCCATCGCGCATCAAGGCGGGCTACGAGGTTATTTCTGTTCGCCCCTATATCCCGACACCTACGCGCTGCTACCAGTGTCAGCGTTTCAATCACACTCGACAGTCTTGTTCCAATGCGGCTAAATGTGTCACCTGTGGCAGGGATGCCCATGAGGGTGACTGTCCACCTCCGTCTCCTCGTTGTGTGAACTGTCAGGGTGACCATGCAGCATCCTCCCGCGACTGTCCTGTCTATAAGGAAGAACGCTGTATCCAGGAAATTCGGGTCAAAGAGAAAGTGTCCACCTCGGCTGCTCGCAAGCTATTGGCTAGTAGGAAGCCCACGCTGCTCCCAGCGGGGAAATACAGTACTGTCCTCGCCTCTCCTCGGACTACCCGGGAGGTAGCAACCCAGACATGCGATCTGACCTTCAGCACCACGGTCGTCCGTTCGGCCAGTGCTAAGATCGCGCGGTCGACGTCTCCTCTTCCTCCCATCACCCCACAGACACGAGCACCTTCTTCAGCTTCTGCTAAAACGAAGACACCGAAGTCAGATGCACGGGCCTTCAAGAAGGAACCATCCCGTGCAGACTTCCTCCGTACCTCGACCTCACAGCCTTCGACCGGTACTTCCACTACACGTCCTTCCAAAAAGGCGCATAGGAAGCACAGTTCTCCTTCCCCGCCACGGCGCATTTCTTCTCTTGCGCCACCCAGCGGCTGCCGCCCCAGGCCGTCATCCGTTTCGCCTGGCCGCACCGCTGGTCGCCGTACATCTGGCCGTTCACTGGCGGAGGAAGCTCCCCCTCCCGGCCATCCTCCCGAGATGGCCGATGACCCTATAGACCCAATGGACGATGACTGTCCGCCTACTGATAGCGGCGGCAGTGCTCGCTCGAAGCCAGGCCCTAAGCGGCCTTCGAGGTGACCACTTCTCTCATCTTTCTTTTCTTACGATGGCACTTATTCACTGGAATATTCGCAGCATTCGCTCCAACCGAGAGGACTTGAAGTTGCTGCTCCGCTTGCACCGTCCGCTTGTCGTAGCCCTCCAGGAAACGAAGCTACGCCCATGCGATCAAATTGCCTTGGCACACTACACCTCTGTGCGTTTTGACCTACCCCCTGTGGTAGGTATCCCAGCTCATGGAGGGGTTATGTTGCTGGTCCGGGATGATATTTACTACGATCCCATCACGTTGCACACCGGCCTGCAGGCAGTTGCCATCCGCATTACTCTCCCCACTTTTACGTTTTCCTTTTGTACCGTTTACACTCCATCGTCATCTGCCGTTACCAGGGCAGACGTGATGCAACTTATTGCTCAGCTACCTGCACCATTTTTGTTAACTGGAGACTTTAATGCCCACCATCCCCTTTGGGGCTCTCCAGCATCCTGCCCGAGGGGCTCCTTGTTAGCAGACCTTTTCAACCAGCTCGATCTTGTCTGCCTCAATACTGGCGCCCCTACTTTTCTTTCGGACACATCTCACACCTATTCCCATTTAGACCTCTCTATATGTACTCCCCAACTTGCACGCCGGTTTGAGTGGTATGCACTTTCTGATACATATTCGAGCGACCATTTCCCGTGTGTTATCCATCTCCTGCAGCATACTCCCTCTCCGTGCTCCTCTCGTTGGACCATCTCCAAGGCAGACTGGGAGCTCTTCTCTTCCAGGGCTACCTTTCAGGATCAAACCTTCACAAGCTGCGATCGTCAGGTCGCACACCTCACAGAAGTCATTCTCGCTGCTGCTGAATATTCCATCCCTCACCCTACTTCTTCTCCACGTCGCGTACCGGTCCCCTGGTGGACCGCAGCATGTAGAGATGCTTTACGTGCTCGTCGACGTGCTTTACGCACCTTTAAGCGCCACCCTACAGTGGCGAATTGTATTAATTATAAACGATTACGTGCTCAGTGTCGTCGTATTATTAAAGAAAGCAAGAAAGCCAGCTGGGCTGCTTTCACAAGCACCTTCAACAGTTCTACCCCTTCTTCTGTTGTCTGGGGTAGCCTGCGCCGGCTATCTGGCACTAAGGTCCACTCCCCAGTTTCTGGCTTGAAGGTCGCGAATGAAGTCCTTATGGCCCCTGAGGCTGTCTCCAATGCCTTCGGCCGCTTTTTCGCCGAGGTTTCGAGCTCCGCTCATTACCACCCTGCCTTCCTCCCCCGCAAACAGGCAGAGGAGGCTAGGCCACCCGACTTCCGCTCCTCGAATTGTGAAAGTTATAATGCCCCATTCACCATGCGGGAACTCGAAACCGCACTTGGCCGATCACGGTCCTCCGCTCCAGGGCCTGATTCTATTCATATTCAGATGCTGAAGAACCTTTCTCCTGCGGGTAAAGGTTTTCTTCTTCGTACATACAATCGCATCTGGATTGAGGGACATGTTCCCGCATGCTGGCGCGAGTCTATTGTTGTCCCGATTCCTAAGCCGGGGAAGGACAAGCACTTGCCTTCCAGTTATCGACCTATCTCGCTTACCAGCTGTGTCTGTAAAGTGATGGAGCGAATGGTTAACTCTCGATTGGTTTGGCTGCTCGAGTCTCGACGCCTACTTACCAATGTACAATGTGGATTTCGAAGGCGCCGCTCTGCTGTTGACCATCTGGTTACCTTGTCGACCTTCATTATGAATAACTTCTTGCGGAAGCGCCCGACCGCGGCTGTGTTCTTTGATTTGGAGAAGGCTTACGACACCTGTTGGAGGGCGGGCATTCTCCGCACCATGCATACATGGGGCTTTCGCGGTCGCCTCCCTCTTTATTCGTTCCTTTTTAATGGATCGACAGTTTCGGGTACGTGTGGGTTCTGTCCTGTCCGACACCTTTCGCCAGGAGAATGGGGTGCCACAGGGCTCAGTTTTGAGCGTCGCTCTCTTCGCCATCGCGATCAATCCAATAATGGATTGCCTCCCAGCTGATGTATCAGGCTCCCTTTTCGTGGACGATTTTACCATCTATTGCAGCGCGCAGTGTGCACGTGTCCTGGAGCGCTGTCTTCAGCGTTCTCTTGACCGTCTTTACTCCTGGAGTGTCGCCAATGGCTTCCGTTTTTCTGCCGAGAAGACGGTCTGTATTAACTTCTGGCGCTACAAAGAGTTTCTCCCACCGTCCTTACGACTCGGTCCCGTTGCTCTCCCATTCGTGGAGACAATCAAATTTTTAGGCCTTACCTTTGACAGGAAACTTAGCTGGTCTCCACATGTGTCATATTTGGCCGCCCGTTGTACCCGTTCTTTAAATGTCCTCCGTGTTCTCAGTGGTATGTCGTGGGGAGCGGATCGAACCGTCCTACTTCGTCTATATCGGTCGATCGTCCGCTCCAAGCTGGATTATGGGAGCTTCGTATACTCCTCTGCACGGCCATCCATCTTACGCCGCCTCAACTCCATACAACATCGGGGTTTACGACTTGCGATCGGAGCATTTTATACCAGTCCCGTAGAGAGTCTTCATGCTGACGCTGGCGAATTGCCACTCACCTACCGGCGCGATATACTGCTTTGTCGGTATGCCTGTCGGCTACTGTCAATGCCCGACCATCCGTCTTATCGTTCCTTTTTTGACGACTCTCTTGACCTTCAATACGGGTTGTATGTCTCTGCCTTGCTACCCCCTGGAGTTCGCTTTCGTCGCCTCCTTCAACACCTTCATTTTTCACTCCCTGCAACCTTTCGAGTGGGCGAGAGCCGCACGCCACCTTGGCTCCAGGCTCAGGTCCGCGTTCACCTCGACCTCAGCTCGCTCCCAAAAGAGGTCACCCCCGGTTCGGTCTACCACTCCCGTTTTTTGGAACTTCGTTCGAAGTTCAACAACATGACTTTCATTTATACAGATGGCTCTAAGACCAATGACGGGGTCGGGTGTTCCTTTATTGTCGGGGCACAAAGTTTCCAATACCGGCTCCATGGCCATTGTTCGGTCTTCACAGCTGAGCTCTTTGCCCTCTACCAGGCTGTTCTTTACATCTGCCGCCACCGACATTCTGCTTATGTCATCTGCTCAGATTCCCTGAGCGCCATCCAGAGCCTCAGTGATCCGTACCCGGTTCACCCTTTCGTACACCGGATCCAACGCTCTCTTCAGCAGCTGGTGGACGTCGGTACGCCGGTTAGCTTTATGTGGGTTCCTGGCCATGTCTGTATCCCTGGGAACGAAGCTGCAGATGCCGCGGCCAAGGCTGCGGTCCTCCAGCCTCGGACAGCTTCTTGTTGTGTCCCTTCGTCCGATTTTAGCAGGGTCATTTGTCGGCGCATTGTGTCGCTGTGGCATGCCGATTGGGCTGCACTTACCGACAACAAGCTTCGGGCCTTAAAACCTCTTCCCGTGGCTTGGACGTCGTCCTCACGCCCTTCTCGGCGGGAGGAGGTCGTTTTAGCAAGGTTAAGAATTGGACACTGCCGGTTCAGCCATCGCCATCTGCTGACGGCTGCGCCGGCGCCGTTCTGCCCATGTGGGCACTTGCTGACGGTTAGACACATTTTAATGTCCTGTCCTGATCTTAACACACTGCGCCTCGATCTTAACCTGCCTAATACTTTCGATGCCATTTTAGCGGATGACCCACGAGCAGCTGCTCGTGTTCTTTGTTTTATCAATTTGACACACCTCGCTAAGGACATTTGATGATGTTTTTTAATCCTATGCCTGTCAGTCTGTCTTTTATTGTGTTTTCCCTTTTAGTTGTTGTTGTCAACTTGTGCCTCGCGGTGCATTCTTAGAGTAGTCAGGGCGCTAATGACCATTGAAGTTGTGCGCCCGAAAACCACAAAAAAAAAAAAAACTGACAGTATAATCACATCTGCCAGTCACTGACTAGGTTGACACATCTGTCGCTTTTCGTAATTAGTGTCCCACTTCTAAAATACGAGATGCTTGTTAAAATGGTCTTTCACATTTACACCTTATCCTGAGTCTCAATATCTGAATGATCAGTACCTAACTTGACATGCCACTTTCTGGTTCAGTTATTTTACTGAAAGAATAGGGGTACTGTCTGACGAGCAACTATCAATGATGCATTGAACACAATTATACTCTACCTGTGGAACACCAGTGCCCATGGATTCGAGTTTGACGTGGGATAAAGGTCCACAGGATGTCCATCTGTCCCGCTGAGTGCACTGTAAAGATATAGAAGTTGCTGATATAAATTTGAAACAGCTTATCAACAGAAAATTCTATTTGGCAGTTGACACACTACAATTACATTTGAAGACTAGCACAGCATCAAGTATGTGTACTAGGTGGAAAGGAAGAGATTTAATTATATCGAACTTGAGAATACCATACCATACAATACCTCACGAAAATTGGCGCCTCTGGATTCAGGACATGTTTTTTTGTCTCTCTTGCACTGAAATTGAAATATTTGTGCTACATTAGAAAGTGAAATGAACATATTTTAACATACAATCAAGCAACTACTTACATCTGTAATTGGGAGACAGATAGCAAAGTCAACAAATATAATAGCAATTCACACCATTCTCACATGCCATAGGATTTCAATAGTTGAACAGATACAGGTAGTTACAAAGTAGGTACATGATCGATGTATGGATATAGACAAATACAACTTCAGATTGTATACAGACATTCCCTGCACTATTCATTATGCTGATAAGATAGCTGTAATCATTTGTGAGCATGCAGCTGTGTCATTAGTTCTTGGACTTCAATAAGCAATACTTGAACGTACAAGCATGAATTCAATTATTACCTTTGATATGGGACCTTGAGGAACAGCTGCAATAAAATGCCTTTTTGCCATACCCATATTTTGTGCTATCCATCATGTGTAAAATCATTCACTCAAGCTAACCAGCATCTAACAATTCCTTTTATCCAAAATCAGCTGATAATTTGCTACACAAGCAATTCCAGGATTTGGAAAAATACAAATGCTGAGGTCCACAGACAACTGGACACAAACCATTACATAATTGGGATCATTCCTTGTTAACACCCTCAATTGTGCAGACCACTAAGTTCGATTATGCTGAAGCATATGCCATTAATGTATGCCTTTGTGTGGATGGAGTCCTATACCAACAGAAGCGATCATCATATTAACAAATGTCACAATAGGAAATGAAACTAAATAAGAGTGGGCAGACAGCATCACTCTAGGCTCAGTACGTGGCACACTATGGATTTGTGTAATTTCATATTAGACAGTGTTTCATGTTAGTGTCCATTCTTAGACATGTTCAAGAGAACACACACCACACACTCAAAACTGAATGTGGTGGATATATTGCCCATTGAGGCGAATCAGTGTCCGATCTCCTTCAGGAATTATAAAGTAGTGGGCATGGAGGAAAGGAACAGGGACTTCAGGCAGGTGGCACAAGGTAGGAATAGGCGTGCCAAATAGCTGCGATAAACATTGTCTGGGTGGCGCTGTGGTTCCCAACTAAGAATCCCAGGCCAGCACTCAAGTTCTCATCACCATTCATACCGCGTAGAGTCTTGATGCAGCAAATGTCAATATTCCTTTCCCTCCCTTTCTTCCCTCCCCTTCAATATACATAATATAAAAGACACTGAATGACTCCATAACATGAAGTTTGCCGATATAAGAACGAGCAATAAGAGCCCAAACAGACACAAAACTGGCCATTTGTTCAGGGCAAACAGTTTACCTTAATACTGCAATTCAAAACAAATGAAGGCCAGTTGAGGGCTGTTTTGTACTCAGAAAAACCACTATTGTACTATTTGGGTCCCATTTTCTCCAAAAGCAGCTTATGCATATGACATGGGAAAGTCTACCGGTAAGTAGGTTGCACAAGTGAAAGCAGTTTATGCCTACATTAAAACTGCAAATAACAATTACTTCATGAAGTGTGCCCATTGTACATTTCATAAAATTATTTTCGAATGGCGTGAAAGCAGCGATGTTACAAATCCGACGTGAGTGATGTATGATTTTCTTCTTTGCCTGGTAAAGTGGTGGTGGCATTTGTTGAATATACTGTGCTGCCCTTCTACTTTCATTCCTCGTAATGTGGGTACATGGTAAAGGAGGAATACCAGAAATCTTTTTCATAGTTTTACACAAGAGTAGGTTTTCATCCAAACATGTTAACTGCCTTCGTTTTGCAGTTTGAATGTGCTCATAGCTGCTTTCAAGTTTCACAAAAGTGACCTGAGATTAAAGGTGAGAATAAAAGAAGGAACTGCATGCATTCTTTACCGTTTTCTCACTACGCTAGGATTTTAGTAAGTCGACCTGGCAACAGTGTGTACATTGCATACATTTACTCCACAGTGTACTATGGCAATCTTCTGAGACAGTGCACCTAAGGTTGAAACAAAATTTTGGATGTACGCTGTGAAATACAGGAAGTGTGGAAAAAAATCATGAAAGTGTGTATTTCATGCAGCATTAGATATTTATGTATTTTTGGGGAAGAGAGGAAAGGAAAGGCCACAGGAAAGGCTTTCGGGAGAGGAGTGAACAATGTTTAACCCTTCTGTGGCCATTGCCATCAATTA
Organism: Schistocerca serialis cubense; assembly: GCF_023864345.2. NCBI lineage: Eukaryota > Metazoa > Arthropoda > Insecta > Orthoptera > Acrididae > Schistocerca > Schistocerca serialis. The sequence continues at coordinate 589,883,716 of NC_064644.1, forward strand.
CAGCGTACACTGCTTTCAACAGAGTGCCTTCATTGTGGTAAGGTGAGGTTTCCTTTGTATGAGATACGTAACATAAGCACTCATTGTCAGTTATTCAGTTGAAGACGGTTAAAAAGGGTGGACTTTCTCAGAACCTGCTGCTTACTTCTATTTTTATTAGTGTGGCAGCATCTATGGTAGGATCCCTGTCACTTTCTGGTTACTGCATAAGCAATGTTGTAGTAGTGTGTAGGCCAAAATACTTTGTGATTTGTATTCCATTGCATCAAAGCCTGCCAACACTTCCTTGGTAAATGTTCTGTATTGTGTTCTTCCCAGACTTCTTTCACATGGCTCACCTGATTTTGGGAATGGTTGAAGAGGCAGCATAATCTGATTATGTGAAGAAATAGAAGCAGATCTGGATGTAAATGAGCAGTACCATACAGCTGTTTGAACAACAGTAAGCATCACTGGAGAGGAAACTCAAGATATGTTGGGAAATGTAAAAATAGAATACATTCTTCAGTTGTACGTAATGACATTCGTGTATTTGTTGTGTTGTCTATCTTTACTAGCTATCAAATTATGCAGTGAAAGAAATGATTGGTCTGAGAATGATGACCTTGGTGTTCGAACAGTTAAAGATTCTTTGAGTCATAATAGGTATCTTCAACTGAAATGGGAAACATAAAGCAGTTTATCAGACTCAAGTCCACACACTTTCGATGTAAACTATGGACCTTACATCTTCCTACTATATACTGGGACGGAGCAGAATGATAATGAGGATCTACCACAAAGTTCCAAAGTCCAAAAAAATGGTTCAAATGACTCTCAGCACTATGGGACTCAATTTCTGAGGTCATCAGTCCCCTAGAACTTAGAACTACTTAAACCTAAGTAACCTCAGGACATCACACACATCCATGCCCGAGGCAGGATTAGAACCTGCGACCGTAGCGGTCCCAGACTATAGCTCCTAGACCAACGCGGCCACTCCGGCCTGCTGTTCCAAAGTACTTTTGGATATGTTGTCCATTGTCACTAAGCCCAACTGTTACGAGGTATTTTTTGACAATAACTTTATTAGTCATGACCTCATCCGACGGTAGGGACTAGGCTTCTGTGCATGTGCAACCATAAGAGAAAGCAGAACAACGATGTCACCCTTATCACCAGATAGGGTAATGGAAAAGAAAGGCGGGCACGGGAGGTTTTGAGTTCGGATTTGATAGAGAAGGAAAGCTTTGTCACTAAACGGAATGGTAAGAAGTATGTTGTACTAGCAATTGATTTTGACCCTGTACCCCCACGGTCAAAGTCTAACGTAGGAATTCATCCCAGCAACAAAAGTTCAGTATTCCAAAACAACATGCACTGAACACAAGAATATCATGGATGTGCCAATCTTCATGGATGTCTAAAAGAGAAATAAAAAATTGCAGTACATGGTTAATAGCGATGCTGGTTCCTTTGTTTCTACAACAATTGCAGATATGATGGTTACAACTGCACAGCTGGCTTGTAAGAGGTGCAATGAAGGAATTTCTCCCAGTGTACTAATGGAACACCAATGAATGTCCCAGCACGATACGACCAGAAACTGTGTGTCCGAGAAATGAGAAGATTGTCAGTCTGAGAACTGTGAAGGAAAGTCTAGAACATTTTGTGGTGAGTGGAAAGCATTTGGTAGGGAGTGTAACAATCGAAACACAGTATTTGGCCTTAAATTTTCGTTTTCGAAAGATGTTAGGTTAAATCTTTTACGAACGTGAGTTATTGTAAAATAAACAATAATAGTGAAACGTTACCAGTTTATCATCAATTTCCTTATACTATCCATTTTCCTACGAAGCAGTGTAAGGTGAAAACTCCAAAGTGCTCAGCCTTCTCAAATGAGAATGGCCCAAAATTTTTTCTTTTATGCCCTAAGTAAATTATATTTCCTCACGTTTCTATAAATTGGCTTACCAGTATACTGTTTTCCAGAAATACATGTCAATTAATAATAAATTGAATGCTAATGGGTCAATACAATTTATTGTTGTTTAGGAAGTTCGTATTAATTTTGTGGATGATAACTGGTGTAATCTGTAGTAACAATTATCTTATGAACCACATAAATTTCGAAACCCATATCCCTATACATCACTATTGACTTCATGATAACTGCATTTCCAAGATGCAAGTATTAGCCTAAATTGATATTCAGATTATCCCACTGAAGTTTTCCTTGCCAGACAAAGCTTTCATCCTGCCATTGCGTTCTGAATCCGGTCAAATGTGTGTTCTGGCATCATTTTGATTGAGCCAAAGTGAAGATCTTGCTTCACATTTTGTCTTTTCTGAAAACGAGCCCTAGCTACTATAACATCAGCTCTCCATCAAAACCAGCCTTTCTAGCCTTGCACTTTCTGTACCAGTGTTAATGTACTGAAACATGTGCAGTCTTTTGCCTCAGAAAACAAGCAATATTCATAAAATTCCAACCAGCACAATGAACTAACCACCGCAAATCTCTTCTCTCTTTGCAGACACTTCCACCCAGTAATGACACAAGCAAATTTTGGTTACTGTGTAGCACTAAAATTGCAAAACCATGCCAGAAACAGCACGAATTCAGCACAGTATTGCCACATGAATACTCTGGACAGTTGTAGGTTTGAATGTCATTACTTCACCGAATGTTACCCGAACAGCACTTGTAGCAGAAATAAAACTGTGCCAACGGTGTGAGTTTAGCATTACAGACAGTCAGGCCACCCCAATAGCTTCCCTCTGCTTTTTGAAACCTACGGGAACATGAGGGGGTGAGAGAACTGACCTGCACCACACCACCCAGGTGCCACCCTAGCTGATACCTAGTGCATCAACAAATCCCAACGAAAAGTGAAAACAACCATTTTAATTTCATTTAAACATGGACATACCATACATCATAAATATCAGGTCATCTGGGTGCCCAACTGTATGCTCATTTTTGAAAATTAACAAATTCATAAATACCAGAAAGGATTATTACACCTAAACAACAAAAGTATACTCACATTAACTGAGCATGTAAAACAAGATACGTAGCTGAGTGCAGCCAACTTAGTTTTCAGTGCCCTTCACGCATGGCAAATGCACCAATTACAAATCCTCTTTCGAAAGACAGTCCCATCTCCTGGAATATCCAACATCAAACCTACCAAAAGAGTATAAAAATGTAAACCCTTAAGCACATCTCACTGGTACTACATAAAGGTACAATTTTCTCATTATACCCCAACAGACTAATCACAAAGATAATTCTGTTAGATTCGTTGTACCAATTTTCATTTTTCGTACCACTGATGAAAGTTAATTATCAGGACCTAGGGCTAAAATGAGTGTCTTTGATGAGAGGAGCTAGTATTGAATGTTTCCTTCCTTACCATCAAAGCAGCCTAACCAGCATTTGATAAGTTCTCTTTATGTAATATTGTTGTTAAATAGATAAAGTAGACCACTAGGACATGCCAACTTCCCAGAATCCAGTGCAACTAGAAAACAGTGAACAATGCCTTCCTCACATTACAGCACTTCAGTGAAGTACCTGAGTACCTGCAGGTCATAACTGGCAAATTAAGTGGGACAGTGCAGCACTTCTTTTGGAACTGAAGAGTTCTGACAGCACACTCCGCAGCTAAGAGCCCAGTTTCACGAATGACTGAACAATACACAAACACCAAAAACTTACCTCCATTAGTAGAAACAGGTTTTCTTATCTAAGTATACATAGCACTCACTGTAGCAAAAGCAATAAACTTACCCATAATAACAAACGTTTTCTTATTTCTCAATTGCAGTGTTTCATTAAGAGTTATCTCATAATGAAAATAACTTGATATTGCCACATAATATAATTGGCACTGCAATCAGGCAAACATGAAACAAAGCATCAGAAATAAGCTTAATAAACCAGTCTATTACACAAACCATTCCTGACTTCCACCAAACCCTCAGCAGTACATTCTGGAGGTATGGCTTCCAGCCTGATCTGCAGGATGGAAGGTGTTGTCTGCACACTGCAAAAAAAATGTGAACTTTCAAAGCAGGTTCTTTCACTGCAGCAATGGAAAGAGAAATTTTGTAGTAAAAACCGACAACTCAGTTTAAGGATATCCCAGTTTAAGAAGTGGTACAATGCAGCTGCAGTTATTAAGATTTAATGAGCAATTAAAAAAAGTACATGAGTCAAACTGAAGTGTCACGAATAAACATGAAAGTTCTGCTGGCAAGTCAGAAATATCTCATTACATATTAAAGCTTTATTCAATTTTCTACAGCACTACATTTGCTATGGGAAGGTAGCTCTAATGAAGTGTAAAAATACTAGGAAAATTTTCTAAAGCTTGGGTGAACCCTGCAGATTTGAGGAATGGCACAGCAAGCGTAAGCACTGCTAGTAACGCTCTAGAGAGAAAACATGCCTGAAATTCATACTGCATATCTTGTATACATACTGCCTTTCTTAAGTGATTTGTTCCGCATAGTTTCGATAACAGCACAGTTAGGACAGCAAAGGACTTGGAAGAGCAGTTGAACGGAATGGAGTGTCTTGAAAGGTGGATATTTGATGAACATCAACAAAAGCAAAATGAGGAAAATGGAATGTACTCGAATTAAGTCGGGTGATGCTCGGGGAAGAAGATTAGGAAATGACACACTTAAATTAGTGAAGGAGTTTTGCTATTTGGGGAGCAAAATAACTGATGGTCGAAGCAGAGAAGATACAAAATGTAGACCGGCAATGCCAAGGGAGCGTTTCTGAAGAAGAGAAATTTGTTAACATCGAATATAGATTAAAGTGTCAGGAAGGCGCTTCTGAAAGTATTTGTGTGGATGTGAAACATGGACGATAAATAGTTCGGACAAGAGGAGAATAGCTTTCTAAATATGGTGCTACAGAAGAATGCTGAAGATTAGATGGAGATTAGATGGGTAGATCACATCACTAATGAGGAGGTATTGAATAGAATTGGGGGGGGGGGGGGGGAAAGAGGAGTTTGTGGCACAACTTTACCAGAAGAAGGGATCGGTTGGTAGGACATGTTCTGAGGAATCAAGGGATCACAAATTTAGAATTGGAGGGCAGTGTGGAGGTTAAAAATCGTAGAGGGAGACCAAGAGATGAATACACTAAGTAGATTCAGAAGAATGTAGGTTGCAGTAGGTACTGGGAGGTGAAGAAACTTGCACAGGATAGGGTAGCATGGAGAGCTGCATCAAACCAGTCTCAGGACTAAAAACAACAACAGTTTTGATAACATGAAATAAGCATTTCGAAACATGTTACGTAAACAATCCGAGCACTCAGTATCGCGGTCACGACCATCGAATCCTTCCTAAAAATTCATTTAGAAAACTCTAGCGCATATATAGCTGGGATCCTAAGGGCTTGGAACATCTTGTATACAGGGTGGACCCGCAATCCACACACTAAATTTAGAACGTTGTTCCGTGAATTTGGAGTAATTGGGTATCAGGCCCATGGCATATGGCAGTTCGTTACAGAATAATGGATTTTCGTTAATTTCATACCTTCACTTATGGGAACAAATAATGCTGATGTCAATGTTACGTATTGTGTATGTTGTTTGGAAACAGTTGTTTCGCAAAATCTTACGTATTATAAATCTGTGGAGCACAACATACTATGCCTTAACATGACACAGCTGCTAAATTAGTTATTACCCAACTCGTCTCCATAGTACACATAATTCAAAACTTTAAAATCTGAATGACGAAAACATACCACTTGCAGAAGAACAATAATTTTGCAGCCATGTGGCGGTTGAACATAGAAACTTGGCCCGTTTACGCAGTCGGTGCTGTTTTGTTTTTCCTTTTTTTTTGCGGTGTTTGGAAAGCCTTACATGGGCCTGGCAATATATTTTTGTTTTGTAAGATGAATGGCAACTTGTAAGTAGCCATAAAGAGTTGGTTTCGTCCCCGATAAATACATGCCTACATTTATACCATTCCCTTAAAAGAAAAACATATGACCACACCGTTTATTCCTTTCTCTAAGGATTAGGAGGGGCACACGCCCCCTGTTATTGCTCCCTGGTATGGGCGCCTCTGGAGGTAGCAGCTCGTCAGGGATGCTTACACTCCTGCGGGGACCGTATTCTGCACGCTCGGCCGCGGCGTGAAACCCCTCACCTTCTGTCTTGACACATCGCGATGTGTTAAGGAAGAGCAATGAAGTAAAGAATGAAGGAATACTAATGGCCTCATCACGATTGTCGAGGATCTCGCTTCTATTTGTACCTCCACAATACTCTGATATAACATTACATCATTTCACACAAACAGTCCGCACTACCTCTGAATAATTCCACATTCAATGTGCAACTAACAGAACAATAAGATTAGCTGGATTACGTCTCTTCTCTATAACAATTACAAGCCTTGTGTAGTAGGTTTTATTCCTTGATGTTAGAATGGGAATCTCATCACAGGAGGAGGGCATGTGTAAACATACACATAGTGAAAAACATTCTGATAACACAGTGCTTTTAAGAAACGAAAACGTCTACAAATAATTTGAAATACGCTTCTGTACAGACCAAACTAAAGTTGAATTTTTTTAAATAATTCATAAGCGTCCAAAAGGAGATCTGTGTCAGTCTTGATCACAACAGCATCCTACGCCCACTCACGGAGGTTATTCGTTTGTGACAAGCTGGGATGTTTGTTTTCATCATACCCCACAACAGCTTAAATATGGTCCAAGGTGTCATAACCCACAGGTACCTTCTTTTGTAGTCTATGTGCTGCGCGCCAATTCAGAGTGGCGAGGTGTACATTTCGTCCGTTGTGTCCACTGGGTTCCGAAGGATAATGAGGTTGCCACTGGTGCATTCACCTTGGCCTTTGAGGGTGATACATTGCCCAACGAGGTCCAGGTCTTGTCAACAGGGGTGATGTCAGGCCCTACAGCCCTCCCCCCCCTAACACTAAAAATTGCCGTGCAGATTTCTCACTGTACTGAGACTGCAAGCTATTAAACAGAAATAAATTTCTCTACTGAAGTTGATCTATTTACGGATACCTGTTAAAAGACAGCCTGTTTATCGCACGAGATAAATATTCAAACTAGCATGCGACGAAGTTTCGACGACGGGAAAATTTAAGCTACGAAGCCTCCCTACACAAAGATATTCACGAGACTTAAGCATGAAAAAAAACTGCGATTAATTTTCTAACCACTAGTGTACAAGTAAAATACCCGCGTATCGTTCACTTCTTTGCAGCAACACGTGAAAAAACACTAATTTCATCGTATTTATCAGACAACTGATGCTGCTGCTGGCGCCACCGCTGCGCCTGCCCTCGGCTCGGCGGCTGCCACTCCCGAATTTCAAACAAATGTTTCCTAAATTTTCGTTCTTCGGACAATTCCTTGGGAACAGATGGTGTTTCTGTGTCGCAATTTCGGTGGTACGTTTCTTGGCCGTGAGATACTTGGGTCCCTCATATTTCAGTTTTCAGAATAATCTTCGTATTTCTCTGACAGCATATCAAATCCTACCATAGTCCTGAGATTTGCAAGGGCTTCTTTCACTACAGAATTTTTCACTCAGGCTGCGTTAAAATTTGAGCAACTGTCCAGATGCCAAAATAATTCAAACAGTCCAAACGCTTCAGTAGTAGTAGTAGTAGTAGTTGTTGTTGTTGTTGTTGTTGTTGTTGTTGTTGTTGTTGTTGTTGTTGTCAGTCCTGAGACTCGTTTGATGCAGCTCTCCATGCTACTTCATCGTGAGAAAGCTTCATCTTCCAGTACCTACCGCAACCTACATCCTTCCGAATCTACTTGGTGTACTCATCTCTTGGTCTCCCTCTACGATTTTTAACCTCAACACTGCCCTTCAATTCTAAATTTGTGATCCCTTGATGCCTCAGGACATGTCCTACCAACCGGTCCCTTCTTCTGGTCAAGTTGTGCCACAAACTCCTCTTCTCCCCAATTCTGTTCAATACCTCCTCATTAGTTATGTGATCTACCCATCTAATCTTCAGCATTCTTCTGTAGCACCATATTTAGAAAGCTTCTATTCTCCTCTTGTCCGAACTATTTATCGTCCATGTTTCACATCCACACAAATACTTTCAGAAACGCCTTCCTGACACTTAAATCTATACTCGATGTTAACAAATTTCTCTTCTTCAGAAACGCTTTCCTTGGCATTGCCGGTCTATATTTTGTATCTTCTCTGCTTCGACCATCAGTTATTTTGCTCCCCAAATAGCAAAACTCCTTTACTAATTTAAGTGTCTCATTTCCTAATCTTCTTCCCCGAGCATCACCCGACTTAATTCGACTACATTCCATTATCCTCATTTTGCTTTTGTTGATCTTATATCCTCCTATATCCTCCTTTCAAGACACTGTCCATTCCGTTCAACTGTTCTTCAAAGTCCTTTGCTGTCTGATAGAATTACAATGTCATCGGCGAACCTCAATTTTTTTATTTCTTCATGGATTTTAATACCTACTCGGAAGACGGCCGGTGTGGCCGTGCGGTTCTAGGCGCTTCAGCCCGGAACCGCGTAACCGCTACGGTCGCAGGTTCGAATCCTGCCTCGGGCATGGATGTGTGTGATGTGCTTTGGTTAGTTAGGTTTAACTAGTTCTAAGTTCTAGGGGACTGATGATCACAGATGTTAAGTCCCATAATAGCTCAGAGCCATTTGAACCTACTCCGAATTT